>NC_056737.1:1466378327-1466708327 GCF_019279795.1 Protopterus annectens
TCTAAGGGTAACTTTGAGAAATATTTAGCAATCACAGCCAAGAATACTGAGAATGCCTTTTAGAGATCTACATGCATAGTCTAAAAGGCAGGACCTAAGCATGTGCCAAACTAGTGACTAATGGTATCACACATACTGATCCCGCAGTGATAGCAAACCTGCAAGCAGACAGATTTGGTGAAAATTTCACTCTTTTCTCCCCTCCAAACTTATAAAAAACCTTGCCCCCCCCTCCATATCCAAAGAGCAGGTCATTAAAGCCTTGTCTAAAGCAAAAAACACAGCCTCCATGGAACCAGACTCCATCCCAGGCTGTCTTCTAAATACACTAAAACAAGAACTTGCATCACCAATAAGTACCCTATTCAATCACAGCCTAACCACAGACTTTGTTCCTGTAGAATGGAGAACAGCAGCAATTATTCCCCTCCACAAAGGTGGCTTTACACATGTAATATAGTTGTGCTCCAGTGTTCAAGTTACTTTGCTGGAGTTGTGCTCAATTTTTGCTAAGATAAAACAAAGAAATTGGTTTCAAAACACACTCAGTGGTAGAAAATAGCAAGGTAGTCCTTAATACCCATACTAATTTATGTAATCGTTTGTTAAATGATATATTTATACATACACATATATGTATATATATATATATATATATATATATATATATATATATATATATATATATATATATATAAACAGACAACAGACCTAGGGAATTATAGACCCATAAGTCTGATCTGAAAAGTCATGGAAAGTGTCATCATGGACCTCATAAATAAAAAAGTATGTCACCTCCAAACCCCAGATCTGACCCAATTTAGCTTCATCAAGGAAATATCCTGCCTGTTAAACCTGGTGGATTTTTTCAAAAATGTCACCAGGAGCATTGATGAGGGCATATCTGTGCACACAACTTACCTCGACATGTCAAAGGCCTTAAACACAATCCCACACCCAGGCATTACTGATAAACTTAGCAAGCTGAACGTAAACCCCTTTGTTGTAAGAAGGGTTGGCAACTGGCTCACAAGCTGGTCACAGACTATTAAAGTGACTCCACATCAACCAGCAGACTTGTCATCAGCAGGGTGACACAAGGTCAGTGCTGGGTTCCCTCTTGTTTGGTATATACTGCTCAGAAGTTCAGGCCAAAACTAAGAGGCTGTGGCTGACCAAGTTTGTGGACTACTGCAAACTGGGTGCACATACTGAATTCTCAAATTATGTCAGTATACTTCAGAATGGTCTTACGCAGAGCACTGACTAGTGTCTTAGTCATGGTCTCAAACTGAATCTAAAGAAATGCATCATCATTCCCTTTTGATAAAAGCAATGTCATTTCACATTATCAAATTAACAATACTCTATTTCCCTATGAAATGGTAAGAGACCTCATATCACAAGTAGACTGCAACCGTAACCTTGATTACAATGTGTTTTCTGTAGTAAGGAAGGTTTTCTACATAGCATACTTAATTAGCAAAGGCATCACCAAAAGCAAAGGAGATTATAACCCCTCTAAACTCGTCAGTAATCAAGCCCATCACTGAGTATAACATCCCTTTTGTCATGTACCTTATAAAGGACCTGTAGCAATTGGGTAAACCTCAGAGGTTTCTAACCAAGATGATGAAGGGACTCTTGCACGTGCCTTACACAGACCGACTAAAGTCCTTGTCACTTTATTCAGTATCATATAGACTTCTTAGGAGAGACTTATGCCTGGCTAAGAGACCAATCTCTGACCCAAACCTATTAAATTTGCTGCACATCCATAAATCAAATGGGGCTAGAGCTACCCATTCCAAGGACCCAAATATGGCCTGTGACATGAATAGGATGTACTGGGGGGAAAGTTTTGTCCCCTAGCAACTGCTACATCTCTGGAATGGGCTGAAAATTCATGTGAAGCAGTGCACCTCTTTGACACTTTTCAAAAGGAACCTGGATGAGTGGATGGGGCACCTTAAATTCTTACTGGGGATAGAAACCACAACCCTCTTGAACAAGGGCAGTAATTACTAAATACAATCCTGGGTACTGACTAGAGTATCTTTGGTATTACATTGGGATGAAACAGCTAGGCTTGAAATGACCCCTGAGTCGATAGCCTAGTAACCTCCTATGATCATAATTAAATTCAAGCATTTATAGATAGAGTAAAAAATATGGCTGCTGTCATGACAAATACTTAAAAAGATTTTAGAATTGCATGCATAATGTAGAAACAGCAAAACTGCTTTAACTTTGAACAAATTCTTATGAAGCAAGCAAAATAATACATTTACACATGAAATTACAATCAATGCCTAAAATGAATAAGGATATAGAAAACATAGTTGTTAGATATACCCTTCCTTTACACAATTTCATCATGCACTTGTGCTATACAAAATGATTGCAGTTTTGTAACTTATCGCAAGTAAAGTTTAACATGCATATACACATTAAAAATGTATTGCATCTTTGTTTCTTATTGGCTAGTGGGTAAGTTTAGGACATATATATATATATATATATATATATATATATATATATATATATATATATATATATATATATATATATATGGGTCTACTTCACATAATCGAACGCCCACATGTTCGACTTTCATATGACCAAGGCCATATGATCTAACATTTGAATGTTCAAAAATGTGAAAAAGAAAAAATACACAAAATAAAAACTAAACAGTGCTAGCAAGGGGCAAGCCCCCCTGCACCAACCTCACCCCTCGCTATTTAAATATGCCAACTCCGAGATCACACTACATTGCAGTAAAGAGAAATCTTCCCGTTCCGCGCTCTATGTAGATCTCCATTCAGACCATTTGAACTTTTAAAAGTTCGATCATACGGTCTCGGCCATATGAAAGTCGAGCTTTTAAAATTTCGACCTTCTGAAGGTGACCCATATGTTTAAGTAAGTTTCAACATTTAGAAAGGGAAAAAAGTGAGTGACTCTGAGTATCCTGATTTGCCTGCTACTAAACAAACACTTACACTGATGCAATACATTTTGGTTACACGTTTTTGACTGCCGCTTAGAATTACATGTGTACACCAGTAATAGAATACAATGCATCTGACTGTTAGCACTAAATAGGAAATGTCTACTGTGTTTTTTTGAATTGTTACGGTTCTGTTACTTGGTGCTAGAAAATGCAGGAGTCAGAATATAGGAAGGAAGGAAAAGAACTAGATGAGTCTCCTTTGCCACCCTCAAAATATAACATACTGTCAGTGTTTTGATCCAGTCATCAACTCATCTATCTATCCATCCATCTGTTTGCTTTTCCTGCTCAAAGTCACAGTGATAAGAACCTGACTGTGACAGGTCATGTCCAGAGTAACAGTCCCAAACATATCCCCCATACAGCCATAATTATGCATTAGTTAGTTAGACAAGCTGATATATGTAATATTGCCAGTGAGTCTACATGTATCCTTCTGCTTGTTTCATATTTGAGGTACTTGCTACACACCTCAGAGGATATGACCATGCAGCATCCTCATGATGTACCCATGCATCCTTGTGCCTGTTTCACATATAAGGTACTTGGTACACACCTCTGACGGTATGACCATGCAGCATCCTCATGATGTACCCATGTATCCTTGTGCCTGTTTCCCATCTAAGGTACTTGGTACACACCTCAGAGGATATGACCATGCATCATCCTCATGATGTACACAAACCACCTCCATTGACATAACTTGTGAATGCAGCAAGTATCCTCCTGGATTGCTGACCTTCACACTCATGAAAAGTCACTCCAGCCACATGCTCCAGGGACCTCAACCTCATTACCACAATAAACAGAACATGCTGGAGGGAAAGGTTCCTAACCCAGAAAATACCCATGCTCTGGAACAGACTTCCCTTTCACGTCAAGCAGAGCATCTCACTAGCCCTCTTCAAGAGCAATCTTGACAAGTGGATGAGCAATAGAAAATTCACCCCGGGTATCACTTCAGTGGCGTTGCTTGATAGGGGCACTGGGAACTAATGTCAGGCAGCAAAATGCCAGGGAATCTTTTTGGGCTAGGCTTACACAGGCTCCAGGGCCAATAGCCTAGTACACACCTATGAACGTATAAGGTACCCGGTATCTGTCACCTTTGTTTATAATCCCATTAGGTTGCCCACTACCAAAACCTTATAACCACAAGTGACGATACAGCACAGACAGGCAGAACACAACCTCTTACAACAACTGTAGTACTGCCATCATTGCACCAACCTCTTGGCTAATTTGATATTTAAAAAAACACAAATTCTTTAATAAATGTTTGAGTATATGCAGACATGCATCCCCAAAAAATTGAAGGGAGTCAGGCCCCCTGCCCACTATTAAGATGGATATACTGCTTGCACCCCTAGCAGTCATATAATCCACTTTGATGTTGTTACACCTTCTGAGTAAGGCAAATATTGACTACAATGTCCTCTTTAATGAATGCAGATTCTGGTCGAATGTTATTGTTTAAAGACTTGTATATCATGCAGCTTTTATGACACCAGTATTTATTAATTTAACAGACTGCTTTAATTCATTTCACTGAAAAAAATTGCGTAGGCTCAAAGATGCTAGAAAAATAAAATATATAACATACAGGCAAAATGAAACAAGGAGAACAAAAATATAAATATATAAATGAAGAAATTGATTCACTAAATCATTTGCAAAGTACTAGCTATGTAGTTCTTTAAGAGATCTTGAAAGTAGACGAGAAAAGGAACCTAATCTACAGAAAATAGTTTTTCAGGCTTAAAAACATACAAATCACATACATGGCATTCCTTAGAGGCACAGACTTGAAAGTAAAATAGCCTAATGAAGCATATAGCATAAGAGACACAGGCACATGCATGAGTATACACACACACACACACACACACACACACACACACACACACACACACTCACATATATATTAATATATATACAGTATATATATATATATATATATATATATATATATATATATATATATACATGATGTATGCTCATAAGCCACAAGATGGGAATGTTGGTAAGTCAGCCATCTTTGTAGATTGCATAATTCATAAGAAGACATGACATTATGTGCTTGAATAGTTAAAGCTGACTGCATTCTGCACTTTAAAGGAACTTTGGTATAAAACTCTCTTTCTGAGTACAGCTGAGCTACAGTTAAGTATATGAGAAAAGGTTGGCTATTCCCTATATCAATCAAAGCCTTCCAAGGTTTTAAAAATCAATAACTAAGTAAAAAGCTAGGATTTTATATGCCATATTGAGGTATGAAATATTAGTTGCCCTGAGCTCCCGTCAAATTTCTGCAATTGCAAGCGTTTACTTTCGTAAATAAATATCACAAGTTGCCAGCAATTTTAGCATTACTTCAGTTCTGATGAACCAGAAATGATAATATTACATTGTCTTCAAGACGCTGCTTAATCATTCAAACATACAAAAGTCTTTATACATACTGTTCTGGGTAAAACATGCATACCTGTTAACAGCTTAAAAGCAAGAAAATCAGCAACTGCAATAAGTAGCAACACAAGGAATGGTATTAAAATTAAAGTATTACCCTAAAATAACTTACCTCGCATAATTTAAAATAATCTAAAACAGTTTATTTTTTTAAGAGACAACAGTAAATGTAGCAACAGTTTAAGAAAGCAATGCAGTTATAATGGTTATATACATTTCAGCAAGGCAGACAGAGGTGTGTGTGTGTGTGTGTGTGTGTGTGTGTGTGTGTGTGTGTGTGTGTGTGTGTTTGTGTGCGTGTGTGTAATTTTATACACATATATCAACAGCTGTCTATCTATCTATCTATCTATCTATCTATCTATCTATCTATCTATCTATCTATCTATCTATCTATCCATCTATCTATCTATCCTCATAGCTGATTTAAACTAAAATCAACCTCTGTTTTGTCGACACATTTTGATCAACAAAACAGATGGCTGACAGTTGTACCAGTAGGACAACCCCAGACCTTTTATGATCTCAGACTTGGCATAAATAAAAATCGGGGGGTATGGGGCAGGAGACTTGCTCTATGCAAAAACATTGTTCTGTAATTTGAATGGTTACAGGAATAGCCTCAGAGCATGCACAGAAGCATGTCAATGTTTATTTGTTAAAGTTAACATTAGCAACTAGAAGTTGCTGTGGTTCGATGACTGCCACTATACCCATATATATATATATATATATATATATATATATATATATATATATATATATATATATACACACACACACACACACACACACACACACACACACACACACACACACACACACACACACACACACACACACAACACACACACATATACACACAAACCCATTATGTATTATAGGTTCATAGGTAAATACTAGGCTTGTCCTTACAGGCCATTTTAAGACTTGCCAATTTCCCTTTTTTCCTCAAAATACTCTATCCTATTTGGTTATATATTGGCCTTACCCATCCTATGATCAATAATTATATATTATCTCAATGAGAATAACTGGGGTCATACGATAGATATTTTGAGGAGACCAATGTATGGGGTAAAGCATTTAAGAGTTGTCTCTGTCCTTTAGTAGTAAAGGGGAAGTTCTGGGGTAAATTTTCTGTTTCCCATCCATAGATCTAAACTGTCATTGAAAATGGACAGGGATGAACTTTATTTTATGTGGATACATAGTCTATTTCACAGTAGTGGTATCTCTGCAAAACATACCTGTCCCTCCAAACCATTCTGTTAATGTTGCAAAAGAGGCTTAGATCTTTAGACTGAGTATTCCTAATGCTATTTGACTTGCTGATGGTCAGAAAATCAATCAGTAATGGATCACAGGTGCCTAGGCAGTGAGACATTTCCCTGTGGTACATTTGACTGGGGACACATGGCTGAAGTGACATTCAGCAGCATAGAAATATGGCTGTTTGCAAATTCTCTGTTGGCAAAGAGAAGAATGTGTGGCCATGCCCACAACTTCAGTAACCAAATGCACAGGAGGAAAACAATGTCCATAGTCCCCAAGGGAACATAAGACAGCAAGCAGTATGGCAGGCATCAGCAGCAGGCTGGCCAGAGGGCATATCGGTGATAGTAAAAATCCAGTGCACAATGGGCAGTGCCTTTATAATTGATGTATGTGGACCACTACCCCATTCGCAGTGTCTAGGGAACATTACCTAAAACACATGCTGGAACATAAATATGATGACAGTAGCCTGCAGGATTTCCATGCTGTAGCACACTTCTCCACGTTGTAGTTACATAAGTATGTACTGTACACTGAGCGCAACACTCATTACTTCTTTTGCCTCCGTGCATTTGGTTATTAAAGCTGTGAACATGGCAGTGTGTGCTTTTCTTTACCCACAGGGAATTCACAAAAAGCCATATTTCTCTGTAGCTGAATGTCACTTCAGCCATGTGTCCCCAGCCAAATGAACCACAAGGAAATGTCTTGCTGCCTAGGCGCCTGAACCGGGGTCAGAGATTACCTTATATGCTAGACACAGGACACCTCTTAGCAGTCTGTAGGATACCAAGTATAGTGGAAGGGCTTTGAGTTGGTCCACATTTAGCCCTTGTTTCCTTCTGCTTGGGTATGTGAAAGGTCTTCCCTTATGCAGGGGGAATGACTGTTGCTGTTCTCCGTTTGCTTGGTACAAAACCTATATGGAGGTTGAGAATGAACAGTGTTGTTTTATTTTAGTACCAGTATTTCAATAAGAAAATTGCCTTTCTCTGCAGGCACTTCTTATGTTCATAGTTAAGTGTAGATTCATTTGTTATGTAGAAATAAGAATGCGGTTAACAGAAACATTCTAACATTTTAAAACATACTTGTATCAAGCTACTGATGCATAAAATTTTTTCTAACAAATGTGTAAAATGCAATATTTTATAATGATACGATTATGTTTCTGAAAGCAAGAGTGAAAATATTTTAATTAGAATACTTTGCTGTTAGTAGCTCTGTAATCCTTTTATTCAGTATAAATAACCTCAGAGCAGTACTTTCTCACTGATTTAAGTAAGACATTTGCAAATTAGATTGTAGGATACTGGATTAAGGTAGTTGGTTATTAACTGTGTCCTGTTTAGTTGTCACTTCTTATATTATTCTACAACATATTGAATGAATACATAAATACTACGAACCTAGCCTGAAGCTCATGAGTCCCACAGAACAAGATGTTCTTACCTTGCTAAACATATCTAAATCACAAATGTGTTTGAAAACTGTATGTAAGTTATACCTCAGTTTATGATTTTTGTGAAGCTTGAGGGTAAGCACCATTTCAGATAATCCTGGCACTTACCTTTACCTATTCCCAAAACATACATATATAATGCATGCATAAATACATAAAAGCATCCTGAGCTTCCTAAAAGCTAGGTCATGATTAACTTCACAACATTTAGCTAATCAACGCATGAAGAAATTACAAAGTAGAAAAGAATTATATAACTTCTCTTCAAGATATCAGTAATAGCTAATCCTTTCATGCTCACTGGCAACCACATCCTTAGCAGAAAATATTGTAAATGAACTGATTTTCCAAGAGCTGTTAGACTGCCTTCTTAAAAAATAAATCTAAAGCCAAAGTAAGTGCCATATTTTCCACTACTAGAACAAGAATGTTAATTATTCTTAGTTAAAGGCTTAAAGGATTAAAAGTAGAAAACACAGTTTTGCTTCTCCCAACTTAAACACATTATCAAGGTATTTCATGGCCTGATTCTTTTGAACTGTCTGTATTGCATTAATTTAATCGGATTGATTAAATACTGTTTTCTGGGGATTACAGATGAGTTCAGAATTAAAACATAAGTCTTATAATAGAGATAGACAAGATAAACACTAATACAGGTGACCATTTATTTTGACATTCTTAAAGGACAGCACTTTGTATCATGGCACATTTACATAGTTAATTAATGCGATGTTGAAACACAGGTGTTTGTCCACTATGATAAGTGTGATAAGTATGTTGCAACTGCAACCACCTTCTGGATTTTTCATTCTTCCCTTTGAATTTTTCCTGATATAGGAAAGCTTGCTATTACACAGTTTTTTATATAAAAAGGTAAAGAAATTCTCTCCATTTGATAAGAAACATATATTCACAGAAGCACACATGCGCACACACACCCACACATGCACGCACACACACATATACAATATATGTATGTGTGTGTGTGTGTGTGTGTGTGTGTGTGTGTGTGTGTGTGTGTGTGTGTGTATATATATATATATATATATATATATATATATATATATATATATATATATATATATGTGTGTGTGTGTATAAGAATCAGAGGGGTTGAGGCAAACTCTCATGGAGTGCAGGGGTAGTATATAACATAAAAATGCCAAAGAAGCTGAAAAGTAAGGTGTGCAAAACAGTGGTGCATCCAGTACTACTGTATGGTATAGAAACCTGAGCAGTAAAGGCAAAGCAGTTGAGGAAGCTAGAAGTGATGGCAACGAAGTGTCTGAGATGGGCGGTAGAATGCACTGTTAGACACACAAAGAAATGAGGATATAAAATCAGAAGCCAAATTAGCTCCAATTGCAGAAAAGGTCAAAGAGAACAGATGGATGGGTTTGGCATAATGGTTAAAGTCGCTTCATAGATACAAGGTACAGGATTTGAGTCTGTCCTCAAGTTATTGGCTAGGCTTAAAATGTCCCTTCAGGGCAGTTAGTCTAATAAGAACCTATGAAATGCATGTTTGACACCCAGTTAATTCTCAAACAAACTGATATGGTATGTGAGAGATGTATTTACACAATATCACTGGAAGCAAAGCTCTCACATAAAAGTACACCGAATGTCAATAAGGTTATCAGTAGTACACATGCTGCTTCCATCACGCACAATTCAAAGCAGACATACAGACCCTATGTAACCTTCCGAAACCCCAATGACCTCCTAGATGAAAGTACAGATGACAAATACCCTTAGCAGCCCCAAGTGCACTCTTTCAAAATAATACCCACATCAACACATAGAGACACATCTCATGGAACCTCTACATCCAAGCCCATAAGTCAAGCCACCACACAATCCAGCATTCTGGCCTGGCCATTGGGGACTCCATCATGAAACACAATGAGTTAGGAAAATTAAAACAAAGAACTGGCAGACTGGCAATGAACACACCAAGGAAAAAATGCAATGCCAAAAAAGTAACTCAGGTGAACTCCAAGGCTGAGGACAAACAACGCTTCGAAAAAACTTTAAAACTTTAATACATAGAAAACAAAAACAATAAAATCAATGACGGTTGGTAAGTGCTTTCTCTGCCATAAGACTGCTTCTTCAGACCTGACAATGTGATACATCAACACCTATTTAAACACAAAGTAACCAATCACCAACCTCTGCCAATTAATCAGTCTGTAATCACTATCTAACAAAATACTATCTAAACATCCTGTATCACTTAATAAATTCACTTCAACTGTAGAAAATAGAAAAAAATAAAGAGAAATAATACATGTTTCTTAAAATATGCCTAAAAATCTATACATAAAAATAAATATGTATATACAATCAATATGTATATACAATAAATCAGTGCAACAGTGGACGAGCTCTGATTTGCTAAAATGCTGGCAGGTACTGAACTTGCAGATTGGGTTTGATTATTTGCGTTTGCTTATAGAATATTCCAAACCCAATGAATTATCAGAACTTTACAGCTGATGTTATAGGAGACAAGTTTGCAGAACTTTATGAGAATGTGCACAATTATGAGAAAAGACTTTGAGCTGTGAAATCTAAAAAACTTCAAAGAGATTTATTTGGTTTTAGTAGAGGGCATGTGTTTTCATGGCCAAAACCAAACACCAAACATACAGGAAGAGAGATTGCTAGATTTTGTAAATACAAATTCCATGGACTCCTTGGATTGTCAATACACCAAGCAGGGGTGCAAACATGCTGGATATCATGCTCACTAATATGGGATAGTGCTGCACACCCCTAGTTTAATTTAGTCACAGGGAAGATAAGACCACAAAATAGTCTCCTTTGAAGTAAAACTGAAACCTGGACCCCCAGCTAAACCTGGAATATTCAGGAACTACTGCAATGCTAACTACCTGCTATTAAGTAATTACCTGTCAAACTTCAAGCCCTCATAAACTCTGAGAATATTGCTGCTTATGCAGAATTGTTCACAGAAACCCTGTACAAGCATGTTAATAGCTGCATAGAAGCAGCTGTACCCACCAGGAAGAAGTACAGAACTACATCAAAAAACAAGCCATCCTGGTGGAATCACAAAATCATTAGGGTGTATAACAGAAGGAAGAAAATCATGGCAAAAACTAGGAGATGTGGCACCCAGCAGGATAAAAGCACTCTCACCAAACTAATCAAACAACTCAGAGGAGAAATAAAGTCTAACACAGACAAAGTTGAGGTAAATTTGACCTCCCAGGCCAAGGACAACCACAAGGTATTCTTTATCTATGTCCACAACCTCAAAGGCAATACACAATTGTGTGCAGAGCTCATTGTAAATGGAGCCACCTACACTGAGCAAGAAGATACAGCAAACCTACTTGCTACAACTTTACCCTTCTTTCCCCCTCAGGAAATACCATCAAATATGACTCCCCCTGTTATCACTAGAAAACAGGTCCTTAATGCTCTCTCTAAGGCCAAGAACACTTCATCAATGGGCCCAGACAATATCCCAGGATGCCTTCGAAATAGCACAAAATGTGACTTAGCAGGCCCTCTAGAATTGCTATTCAATGTAGCCCTCAAACAGGCTTCATGTCTTATGAATGGAGAACAACAACAGTTATCCCTCTGCTCAAAGGTGGTCCATTACAGACCCTGGAAACTACAGACCCATACGTCTCACTAGACTTACATGTAAAGCCATGTTTAAGAATTATCATGGAAATGATCAGTAGTGATATAGTAAACCTCCAGACCCAGTTTGGTTTTGTCAAGGGCAGCACAGGCTTACTCAAGCTGGTGAACTTCTATGAGAAGGTCACTAAAGTGATGGATGAGGGCAAAATGATACCCACTGCCTACCTTGACCTGGCCAAGGCATTTGACACAATACCCCATTCAGACATTGTGGACAAACTCAAGAGGTTAGGTACAAATCTGTATTTCCACCAGTGGATAGGCAACTGGCTTTCAGACAGGACCCAGGAAGTTACAACTGGGGAGTCCACCTCTATAAAGAGGCCAGGCACAAGTGGAGTCCCGCAGGGATCAGTGCTTGGACTGTTCCTTTTTGGCATTTATTTCTCTAAAGTCAAGACCAATGTCAGTGGTCTCTGGCTGACTAAATTTGCAGATGATTGCAAATTAGGAACTGTCATTGAATCCCACACTGACAGAAATGTTCTCCAGGAAGAGCTGACACAGACAAACAACATGGACTAAAACTAAATGCCAAGAAATGCATAATAGTATCCTTCAGGAAGTCATCCACCACTGGTAACTATCATATTGACAACATACCCCTTAGACCTGACCCAGTAGTCAGGGACTTAGGGACACACATAGACAGTAATCAAGCTTTTGACCACCATGTGTCTACAGTAGTGAGGAAATCATTCTATGTTGTTCAACTTATAGACAAAGGTATGCCATTTAAATCCAAAGAAGTTATTGTTTCACTGTATTTAGCATTCATCAGACCTATCATTGAGTGCAATGCCCCCTTTGGTATGCAACTAAGCAGGCATATCCAGAAATTGGAATATCCACAGTGGTTCCTCACTAAAAGAATACAGGGAATAAGCAAAATGTCCTTTGCAGACTGCCTTAAAGCCCTATCCCTGTATTCTGTCTCCTACAGCCTTCTAAGGGGAGATCTATGCCCGGCATACAGGACATTGTCAGACCCTACTCTGATGGACCTCCTGCATATCCATAAAACAAACATCACAAGAATTACCCATTCTAAAGACTTAAACCTTAGCTGTGATATAAATATGACCAGCTGGAGAGATAGGTATGTATCCCAGAGACTACTCCATCTCTGGAACAGGCTCCCCATCTGCATGAAGCAGAGTTCCTCCCTAACCAATTCAAGTGTAACTTGGACAATTAGATGGGAACAGGAAATTCACCCCTGAAGTAGCACCTATGTCCCTAACAGACACAGGCAACCTGTAAATGTTTCATCTCCCAAGGCCTTGCTTACACTTATCAAGGGTTTTAGAACTTGTTAGGGATTTGGAATGCTTGGCTAGGCTTAAAAGGGCCTTGTGGGCATTAGCCTAGTAAACATCTAGTAAACATCTATGAACCTATAACTTATAAGATTATGATGGATCAGGAAAGTGTGCAGAAAAGCAGAACACAATCTGGTGAAACGATATGAGATAGTCAAGAAAAAGGTAAGTGGATGTGAGGGTGTCCAGCAAAGAGTTGGATGGATTGTGTGAGAGAAGACTCACGAAAAGGCATGAGTGTTGAAGGAGTCACTCTGAACAGAGAGAGATGGCAACAGTTGACAAGACACTGCAACTCCAAATAGAAAATGAGAAAAAAGGGGTTTATAATGATGTTGACAGATATGTAATTATAAATAAAGCACTCAGAAATATGAGGGATGTTGCGAAGCGAGCTTAAACAGTCTCAGAAATGAACCTGTCACAAAATGCAGGAGATCCACAAATGTTAAGACTCCACAGATTTATTGTTTCAGAAACAAACTTTGGATAAGTGCTTTCACTGCAAATAGCTTCATCAGATCCTTTTCATAGTAACTAAAGCAGGACCTTACACATATATAGCAAATAAACCAATTAAAACAATTAAACAGTTGCGTTTACCAGATTCAACGGTGGTGTATTTTCCTTGAGATATGTGATTATGTTCTGTATGATCAAATGTTGTTAATGTTGCACTCAAAACACCAGCAAAATATATTCAGCTATACAGAATATCAAACAGATTAAATCTCAAACTAAAACACATCAAGAAGGAAAACTATTTCTTCTTCCAAAATTAATATTAACCTCAAATTCATCTAAATTGTGGCAGTGTTACAGGAAGGCTTTTATTAAGGTAAGGTGTAAGGTTAGGGTTGGTAGTAGGGGCAGATTCAGAGTTAGGAATAGCAGCCATAACAAAGGGTAGCAGAAGATTCTGCCCATGTGCACCACCTTAGCAATAGGTGCTAACCCCAATGCAGCTCCTTCCCTCAACCCTAAGCCTTCAACTTACCTTACTAAATACCTTCCTGCAACACTGCCACTACAACAGACAAACGTGCATGCACACACACTAACAAAACTACAGTTATCACCCTAACCTAATATTAACCCTGACCCTAAAATACACACACTCACACAAAAAAACACAATACCATTCCCTAATGAAAACTTGAACCTAACCCTAACTCACAAAATACAAGCATAAACTCTCTCACCCTGTCCGACTCCATTCAACTACCTTGACAAAACATAACTTCATCATTGGCACTTCTCAACTATATACTGTGAGAGTAGTACCAGAGTTAGGATTAGACTTAATGATAGGGTTAGGGATAAGGATAATCCTAGTTTGCTGGTGCAAGGCATGTGGGCATGTGTGTGTATTGTTTATTGTTATAGAGATAAGGTTAGATTTAGTGTAATGGCTTTAGCTGGAGTCAGACCTCTCAACTGTCTCTATTTTGGAGGAACATGTCTATTTTCAGGCCTGATTTATCCCTGTACATGATGTACCAGTTTTTGCAGACATATCCTTTTTTCACTCTTGATTTACCATGTCACACAATTTTTCATAGGTACATAGGTAGGTACTAGGTTATTGGCCCTAGGGCCTATATAAGCCTAGCATAAAGGTACCCTGGTTTTTGCCACCCAAGAAAATTATTTTCCTGTTCCACTGTTGAGCAGAGTCACAGAAGTGATCCCCGGGGTGAATTTCCTATCTCCCATCCAATCATCAAGATTTTTCTTGAAGAGTGCTAATGAGGAGCTTTCTTTGATATAGATAGGTAGTTTGTTCCAGAGTATGGGAAGTCTCTGGGACAGGAATCTATCCCTCCAGCATGTTCTGTTTATTGTGGTGACAAGGTTTAGGTCCCTAGAGCATGTCTGTAGTGGCAGTGTTGCAGGAAGGAATGTCTAAAAGTTCTGCGTTTGACATAGCTTTGTGTGTTAGGCAGAGATGCCTCTGAGTAGGCGATATTTGACAGAGTAAAGCTGCAGTTTTTTGAGACGGTCTGCGTAGGGCATCTGTTTGAGGCCGGTAATCCTCTTTGTGAGATATTTCTGCAGCCTTTCCAGTTGTTGTAGATGTCTTGTGAGGTACATACCAAAAGAGGCATTCTACTCTATAATGGGACTAATGAGTGATGAGTAGAGGGGGAACAATGACCTCTTTTTTCCTGGATGAAAAACCTTTTGTGATGAGGTGTGCCACATAGAAGGATTTATTGACTACTGTGGTGATGTGTTTACCAAAGGAGAGACTACTGTCCACCTGTGTCCCAAGGTCTCTTATCACACTTTCGGTGTTATGTAGCCTACCGCCTATGTGGTAGTTCATGAATACAGAGTTTTACCAAAAGGGATGACAATGCACTTTTTGGCATTGAGCTTGAGGCCATGGCTTTGACCCCAGGCATCTGTCTCAGTGAGGCCCTTCTGTAGGATGTCCACATCTTTTAGAGTTTTGATTATGGCTCTTAGTTTTCAGTCATCTGCGAACTTTATCAGCTAAAGACCTTCTGTGTTAGCCTGTACTTCAGAGAAGTAGACAGCAAATAGGAGAGGACCCAGGAATGAACCCTGTGTTACACCACTTGTCACTGTTCTGAAGTTGGATTTGGCATCTGCTACTTTCACAGTGTGGGTTCTGTCAGTGAGCCAGTTGGTAACCCATCTTGTGACATACCATCCACCTCATCACACATGGTATTTGAAACTGTCTAGTACACAAAAATATACTACACAACTAACATACTATTGGCAACAAACTATAATGTGAAGAAAGAGGACACATATCTTGCATCTCCCTTTTTCTGAAGCAAAAATAAATGAACGTGTGGTAGAATTTTACAATATCATTCATTAAAGTCTATTGCATTCTTCCCTGATGCTTTGATCATGAGCTTATATTTTCCGATCATTTTTGTCATTTTTAAGCAAAAGTTTCTGAGTAGAGTCCCACTTTTCTAATGGATGCAAGAAAAATTCTGTACTATTTGGCATTCAAATGTTATGCTGATTGTATATCCCAATATTTCGCTGGATGTTCCAGTTTTCTCAAGGGTCTTTGTACACATTTTAATGTGTGCAGGTTGAGAGGTGTGACTCTTCGTATAATTGAAACAATCCCCTGACACTCAGACATGCAACACAATTTAACCTATAACTTTAAAAATAAAACAGCGCTTGAATAAAATAAGAGCAAAAAGCACAAAGTGTATACAAACTGTAAGACAAAAAATAAATAAATAAATGAACAGTCTTTTGTCACTAAGTTCAAAATAAAATCCCATTCTGTTTTTCTTACCTTAAATAAAAATGCTATTGTGCTCTTCCTGCAGTTCAGAAACAGTCTCTTTAGAATCACGATTCAGAAAATTAATGCAGTTAACAGGAAATTATGATTTTTCCACATGCCAGTAGTAGCTGTCAGCCCACTCCAACTCCATCCCCAAGAAAAACATTACATTTCAAATATACATAAGGTGAATACGGCTTTGCTAAGAACAAGAAGCTCCCAAACTAAAATGTACGGCTTTAGAAGATTTATCTGTATCATTATAAAACCTTGATTTAAAAGTTAAATATCCACATCACAAACTCCTCGGAACAGTCTGTGTTGCAGATCAGATGGAATAAGAGGTGGTGTTTCAGTTTATTTCAAGGAACATTTAAACGCTAGAAGCCAGGAAAGCAACAAAGGACTTGAAATTGCTAATACAATATGAAATATCAATAGTATTGAATATAATATTATGGGAATGCACCATGCACTGTCTGTGTTTCCTGCAGACTCTTGAGTATTTCCAAATGAACCTCAGATCATCAATGTCAAAAAAATGTAATTATTATGAGGGATTTTTGTTATGCTACTGTAATCATTATGAAGGACATTTGTTATGCTATTTTTAGCACTTGTCCTCAATGATTCCATACTACCTTTGGCACCTGTCCTCAGTGTTTTATTGTACTTTTAGCATCCAACCTTAGTGATTTTCTGCCATTTTTAACAACTGCCTTCATGGATCATCAAGCTTTCCCCCTGCCTGCTCATCTGTTCAGTTTATACCCCCAGGAGAGAACACATTTGGCTCATTCATTCTCCAAGTAGGCAAAAAGCAAGTGGTGAAAACAGTCTCCACCTATCACAGAAAGACGGAGCTCGTACTTTTAAACCAAAACTCTACTTCTCATTCTTGGTGAGAATCTACGTGGTTTAGCATGTAATGAACATTCTGCAAGTGACATATATCCCACGAGGTTCTATCCCCTTGAAGTAATCAGTCTTATGGAATTTACAGTCTTCACTGAGGATTCTTCCCATTGTAAATACATCCAGATAGCCTTCTACCCTAACCAACTTTGCCAGTTTACTAGCTGCTAAGCAAATGTAGGTCAAAGATTTATCCCACCCCCACCCCCACCCCCCCGGACCAATTAAGTTGGTTGATTTTAACTGCTAAAACACTGACAAAGAAAACTTTTCAGCAGCAAATGTATTTGTCTAAGTATTACTCAATTATACTAACCTAAGCAATTTAAATCAATTTGAAAAACCAAGTGGGGTGGGCAAAACTGTAAATTTCATACAGGGAAGCCTAGCATCTTTGAGCTTCTCATATACAGTTAAAACCCATATAATTAACATATGGATGATAACACCATCATCTTTAACCTATGATCCAATCAAAGATATAATTATACTTACAGGTTGATATCCTGTCCGCAGTAAGTCAATTAAGACTAATCTGAGTACAGTCAACAGGCTCTGACTCACTTAATTTCAACATTCATTAGTATGTAAACATATAAGTACATTTAAATAAAGAAACTATGGTGGGATCACAAAACCAACAATGTATATGACAGATTAAAAAGATGGTCTATTTATCTTTCAGAAATTATTCCAGTCTTAAATCTAAAGTTAAAAATCTAGAGTTAAATCTAAAGTTAAAAAATGTAGAATGAACTTTTTTCATAGGTTCATAGAAGGTCACTAGGCTAACTGGCCTATAGCCCTTACAAGCCTTGCTTTATTTATCCAGAGTTGCACCAGTTGGTGGTGGTTAGATGATTGAAGTTCACAGAGTTGAGGGTCTATGGAAGTTAATACTGACTTTCACTGTCCAGGATGGACATGGAAGCCACCCCAGGAACGAATTTGTGGTCACCTATATATTATCTAGGCTGTGTTTGAACAGAGTCAGGGAGCGGCTCTGTTTTATGTGAACTGGAAGCTTGTTCCAGAAAAGTGGCAGCCTCTGGGAGATGTATCTTCCTCTCCAGCATGACCTTTTCATTTCAGAGGGCTGGTTAAGATACCTGGAGTGTGAGATTCTCCTGAGTTTGATTTACGAATGTGTGGCAATTCCATCAGGGCCAGTTCAGAGACTGTCCTGTAAGCCAGGCACAGGTCACCGCTTAGCAAACTGTAGGGGTCAGAATACAGCAAAAGGGCTTTCAGTCCTTCAACATAAAACTTGTTTTGTGTACCCTGTAATTTCTTGGTAAGAAACCTCTGTGATCTCTCTAATTGTTGCAGATGTCTGGTAAGGTACATGCTAAAAGGAGCACTGTACTCAATTACTGGTCTGATGAGGGCTGAGTATAATGGAATTATAATATCCTTAGATCTAGATGTGATGTCTTTACTTACAAGATATGCCACATAGAAGGATTTCCTTATTACTGTAGATATATGGTGGTCAATATTCAAATTGCTATTAACCTGAGCACCCACATCACATACCACTGGGTCTGCACTTAAGGAGGTGCTGTCTATAATGTACCTAGCAGGGATGTCAGCTTTCCCACAGGGAATAATAATATTTATTTATCTATTTATTTTTTGCATTTAGCTTTAATCTATGGCTTTGACACCAATCATCTGTCTGTGTTAACCCTTTGGGAGACTAATCAATTGCTCACAATTTGCAACTGTCAACAAACACAGTCATCCATACACTGTCCAAGTTTTCCTGGACTTCTGAGAAATAAATTCTAAACAGTAAAGGACCCAGCACAGAACCTATGGTAAACCACTGTTAGACATACAAAGAAATGAGGATATAAAATCAGAAGCCAAATTAGCTCCAATTGCAGAAAAGGTCAAAGAGAACAGATGGATGGGTTTGGCATAATAGTTAAAGTCGCTTCATAGATACAAGGTACAGGATTTGAGTCTGTCCTCAGGTTATTGGCTAGGCTTAAAATGTCCCTTCAGGGCAGTTAGTCTAATAAGAACCTATGAAATGCATGTTTGACACCCAGTTAATTCTCAAACAAACTGTTATGGTATGTGAGAGATGTATTTACACAATATCACTGGAAGCAAAGCTCTCACATAAAAGTACACCGAATGTCAATAAGGTTATCAGTAGTACACATGCTGCTTCCATCACGCACAATTCAAAGCAGACATACAGACCCTATGTAACCTTCCGAAACCCCAATGACCTCCTAGATGAAAGTACAGATGACAAATACCCTTAGCAGCCCCAAGTGCACTCTTTCAAAATAATACCCACATCAACACATAGAGACACATCTCATGGAGCCTCTACATCCAAGCCCATAAGTCAAGCCACCACACAATCCAGCATTCTGGCCTGGCCATTGGTGACTCCATCATGAAACACAATGAGTTAGGAAAATTAAAACAAAGAACTGGCAGACTGGCAATGAACACACCAAGGAAAAAATGCAATGCCAAAAAAGTAACTCAGGTGAACTTTAAGGCTGAGGACAAACAACGCTTCGAAAAAACTTTAAAACTTTAATACATAGAAAACAAAAACAATAAAATCAATGACGGTTGGTAAGTGCTTTCTCTGCCATAAGACTGCTTCTTCAGAACTGACAATGTGATACATCAACACCTATTTAAACACAAAGTAACCAATCACCAACCTCTGCCAATTAATCAGTCTAATCGCTATCTAACAAAATACTATCTAAACATCCTGTATCACTTAATAAATTCACTTCAACTGTAGAAAATAGAAAAAAATAAAGAGAAATAATACATGTTTCTTAAAATATGCCTAAAAATCTATACATAAAAATAAATATGTATATACAATCAATATGTATATACAATAAATCAGTGCAACAGTGGACAAGCTCTGATTTGCTAAAATGCTGGCAGGTACTGAACTTGCAGATTGGGTTTGATTATTTGCGTTTGCTTATAGAATATTCCAAACCCAATGAATTATCGGAACTTTACAGCTGATGTTATAGGAGACAAGTTTGCAGAACTTTATGAGAATATGCACAATTATGAGAAAAGACTTTGAGCTGTGAAATCTAAAAAACTTCAAAGAGATTTATTTGGCTTTAGTAGAGGGCATGTGTTTTCATGGCCAAAACCAAACACCAAACATACAGGAAGAGAGATTGCTAGATTTTGTAAATACAAACTCCATGGACCCCTTGGATTGTCAATACACCAAGCAGGGGTGCAAACATGCTGGATATCATGCTCACTAATATGGGATAGTGCTGCACACCCCTAGTTTAATTTAGTCACAGGGAAGATAAGACCACAAAATAGTCTCCTTTGAAGTAAAACTGAAACCTGGACCCCCAGCTAAATCTGGAATATTCAGGAACTACTGCAATGCTAACTACCTGCTATTAAGTGATTACCTGTCAAACTTCAAGCCCTCATAAACTCTGAGAACACTGCTGCTTATGCAGAATTGTTCACAGAAACCCTGTACAAGCATGTTAATAGCTGCATAGAAGCAGCTGTACCCACCAGGAAGAAGTACAGAACTACATCAAAAAACAAGCCATCCTGGTGGAATCACAAAATCATTAGGGTGTATAACAGAAGGAAGAAAAGCATGGCAAAAATTAGGAGATGTGGCACCCAGCAGGATAAAAGTACTCTCACCAAACTAATCAAACAACTCAGAGGAGAAATAAAGTCTAACACAGACAAAGTTGAGGTAAATTTGACCTCCCAGGCCAAGGACAACCACAAGGTATTCTTTATCTATGTCCACAACCTCAAAGGCAATACACAATTGTGTGCAGAGCTCATTGTAAATGGAGCCACCTACACTGAGCAAGAAGATACAGCAAACCTACTTGCTACAACTTTACCCTTCTTTCCCCCTCAGGAAATACCATCAAACATGACTCCCCCTGTTATCACTAGAAAACAGGTCCTTAATGCTCTCTCTAAGGCCAAGAACACTTCATCAATGGGCCCAGACAATATCCCAGGATGCCTTCTAAATAGCACAAAATGTGACTTATCAGGCCCTCTAGAATTGCTATTCAATGTAGCCCTCAAACAGGCTTCATGTCTTATGAATGGAGAACAACAACAGTTATCCCTCTGCTCAAAGGTGGTCCATTACAGACCCTGGAAACTACAGACCCATACGTCTCACTAGACTTACATGTAAAGCCATGTTTAAGAATTATCATGGAAATGATCAGTAGTGATATAGTAAACCTCCAGACCCAGTTTGGTTTTGTCAAGGGCAGCACAGGCTTACTCAAGGTGAACTTCTATGAGAAGGTCACTAAAGTGATGGATGAGGGCAAAATGATACCCACTGCCTACCTTGACCTGGCCAAGGCATTTGACACAATACCCCATTCAGACATTGTGGACAAACTCAAGAGGTTAGGTACAAATCTGTATTTCCACCAGTGGATAGGCAACTGGCTTTCAGACAGGACCCAGGAAGTTACAACTGGGGAGTCCACCTCTATAAAGAGGCCAGGCACAAGTGGAGTCCTGCAGGGATCAGTGCTTGGACTGTTCCTTTTTGGCATTTATTTCTCTAAAGTCAAGACCAATGTCAGTGGTCTCTGGCTGACTAAATTTGCAGATGATTGCAAATTAGGAACTGTCATTGAATACCACACTGACACAAATGTTCTCCAGGAAGAGCTGACCCAGACAAACAACATGGACTAAAACTAAATGCCAAGAAATGCATAATAGTATCCTTCAGGAAGTCATCCACCACTGGTAACTATCATGTTGACAACATACCCCTTAGACCTGACCCAGTAGTCAGGGACTTAGGGACACACATAGACAGTAATCTAGCTTTTGACCACCATGTGTCTACAGTAGTGAGGAAATCATTCTATGTTGTTCAACTTATAGACAAAGGTATGCCATTTAAATCCAAAGAAGTTATTGTTTCACTGTATTTAGCATTCATCAGACCTATCATTGAGTACAATGCCCCCTTTGGTATGCAACTAAGCAGGCATATCCAGAAATTGGAATATCCACAGTGGTTCCTCACTAAAAGAATACAGGGCATAAGCAAAATGTCCTTTGCAGACTGCCTTAAAGTCCTATCCCTGTATTCTGTCTCCTACAGCCTTCTAAGGGGAGATCTATGCCCGGCATGCAGGACATTGTCAGACCCTACTCTGATGGACCTCCTGCATATCCACAAAACAAACATCACCAGAATTACCCATTCTAAAGACTTAAACCTTAGCTGTGATATAAATATGACCAGCTGGAGAGATAGGTATGTATCCCAGAGACTACCCCATCTCTGGAACAGGCTCCCCATCTGCATGAAGCAGAGTTCCTCCCTAACCAATTCAAGTGTAACCTGGACAATTAGATGGGAACAGGAAATTCACCCCTGAAGTAGCACCTATGTCCCTAACAGACACAGGCAACCTGTAAATGTTTCATCTCCCAAGGCCTTGCTTACACTTATCAAGGGTTTCAGAACTTGTTAGAGATTTGGAATGCTTGGCTAGGCTTAAAAGGGCCTTGTGGGCATTAGCCTAGTAAACATCTAGTAAACATCTATGAACCTTTAACTTATAAGATTATGATGGATCAGGAAAGTGTGCAGAAAAGCAGAACACAATCTGGTGAAACGATTTGAGATAGTCAAGAAAAAGGTAAGTGGATGTGAGGGTGTCCAGCAAAGAGGTGGATGGATTGTGTGAGAGAAGACTCACGAAAAGGCATGAGTGTTGAAGGAGTCACTCTGAACAGAGAGAGATGGCAACAGTTGACAAGACACTGTGACTCCAAATAGAAAATGAGAAAAAAGGGGTTTATAATGATGTTGACAGATATGTGATTATAAATAAAGCACTCAGAAATATGAGGGATGTTGCAAAGCGAGCTTAAACAGTCTCAGAAATGAACCTGTCACAAAATGCAAGTGATCCACAAATGTTAAGACTCCACAGATTTATTGTTCCAGAAACAAACTTTGGATAAGCGCTTTCACTACAAATAGCTTCATCAGATCCTTTTCATAGTAACTAAAGCAGGACCTTACACATATATAGCAAATAAACCAATTAAAACAATTAAACAGTTGCGTTTACCAGATTCAACGGTGGTGTATTTTCCTTGAGATATGTGATTATGTTCTGTATGATCAAATGTTGTTAATGTTGCACTCAAAACACCAGCAAAATATATTCAGCTATACAGAATATCAAACAGATTAAATCTCAAACTAAAACACATCAAGAAGGAAAACTATTTCTTCTTCCAAAATTAATATTAACCTCAAATTCATCTAAATTGTGGCAGTGTTACAGGAAGGCTTATATTAAGGTAAGGTGTAAGGTTAGGGTTGGTAGTAGGGGCAGATTCAGAGTTAGGAATAGCAGCCATAACAAAGGGTAGCAGAGGATTCTGCCCATGTGCTCCACCTTAGCAATAGGTGCTAACCCCAATGCAGCTCCTTCCCTCAACCCTAAGCCTTCAACTTACCTTACTAAATACCTTCCTGCAACACTGCCACTACAACAGACAAACGTGCATGCACAAACACACACTAACAAAACTACAGTTATCACCCTAACCTAATATTAACCCTGACCCTAAAATACACACACTCACACAAAAAAACACAATACCATTCCCTAATGAAAACTTGAACCTAACCCTAGCTCACAAAATACAAGCATAAACTCTCTCACCCTGTCCGACTCCATTCAACTACCTTGACAAAACATAACTTCATCATTGGCACTTCTCAACTATATACTGTGAGAGTAGTACCAGAGTTAGGATTAGACTTAATGATAGGGTTAGGGATAAGGATAATGCTAGTTTGCTGGTGCAAGGCATGTGGGCATGTGTGTGTATTGTTTATTGTTATAGAGATAAGGTTAGATTTAGTGTAATGGCTTTAGCTGGAGTCAGACCTCTCAACTGTCTCTATTTTGGAGGAACATGTCTATTTTCAGGCCTGATTTATCCCTGTACATTATGTACCAGTTTTTGCAGACATATCCTTTTTTCACTCTTGATTTACTATGTCACACAATTTTTCATAGGTTCATAGGTAGGTACTAGGTTATTGGCCCTAGGGCCTATATAAGCCTAGCATAAAGGTACCCTGGTTTTTGCCACCCAAGAAAATTATTTTCCTGTTCCACTGTCGAGCAGAGTCACAGAAGTGATCCCCGGGGTGAATTTCCTATCTCCCATCCAATCATCAAGATTTTTCTTGAAGAGTGCTAATGAGGAGCTTTATTTGATATAGATAGGTAGTTTGTTCCAGAGTATGGGAAGTCTCTGGGACAGGAATCTATCCCTCCAGCATGTTCTGTTTATTGTGGTGACAAGGTTTAGGTCCCTAGAGCATGTCTGTAGTGGCAGTGTTGCAGGAAGGAATGTCTAAAAGTTCTGCGTTTGACATAGCTTTGTGTGTTAGGCAGAGATGCCTCTGAGTAGGCGATATTTGACAGAGTAAAGCTGCAGTTTTTTGAGATGGTCTGCGTAGGGCATCTGTTTGAGGCCGGTAATCCTCTTTGTGAGATATTTCTGCAGCCTTTCCAGTTGTTGTAGATGTCTTGTGAGGTACATACCAAAAGAGGCATTCTACTCTATAATGGGACTAATGAGTGATGAGTAGAGGGGGAACAATGACCTTTTTTTTCCTGGATGAAAAACCTTTTGTGATGAGGTGTGCCACATAGAAGGATTTATTGACTACTGTGGTGATGTGATTACCAAAGGAGAGACTACTGTCCACCTGTGTCCCAAGGTCTCTTATCACACTTTCGGTGTTATGTAGCCTACAGCCTATGTGGTAGTTTATGAATACAGAGTTTTACCAAAAGGGATGACAATGCACTTTTTGGCATTGAGCTTGAGGCCATGGCTTTGACCCCAGGCATCTGTCTCAGCGAGGTCCTTCTGTAGGATGTCCACATCTTTTAGAGTTTTGATTATGGCTCTTAGTTTTCAGTCATCTGCGAACTTTATCAGCTAAAGACCTTCTGTGTTAGCCTGTACTTCAGAGAAGTAGACAGCAAATAGGAGAGGACCCAGGAATGAACCCTGTGGTACACCACTTGTCACTGGTCTGAAGTTGGATTTGGCATCTGCTACTTTCACAGTGTGGGTTCTGTCAGTGAGCCAGTTGGTAACCCATCTTGTGACATACCATCCACCTCATCACACATGGTATTTGAAACTGTCTAGTACACAAAAATATACCACACAACTAACATACTATTGGCAACAAACTATAATGTGAAGAAAGAGGACACAAATCTTGCATCTCCCTTTTTCTGAAGCAAAAATAAATGAACGTGTGGTAGAATTTTACAATATCATTCATTAAAGTCTATTGCATTCTTCCCTGATGCTTTGATCATGAGCTTATATTTTCCGATCATTTTTGTCATTTTTAAGCAAAAGTTTCTGAGTAGAGTCCCACTTTTCTAATGGATGCAAGAAAAATTCTGTACTATTTGGCATTCAAATGTTATGCTGATTGTATATCCCGATATTTCGCTGGATGTTCCAGTTTTTTCAAGGGTCTTTGTACACATTTTAATGTGTGCAGGTTGAGAGGTGTGACTCTTCGTATAATTGAAACAATCCCCTGACACTCAGACATGCAACACAATTTAACCTATAACTTTAAAAATAAAACAGCGCTTGAATAAAATAAGAGCAAAAAGCACAAAGTGTATACAAACTGTAAGACAAAAAATAAATAAATAAATGAACAGTCTTTTGTCACTAAGTTCAAAATAAAATCCCATTCTGTTTTTCTTACCTTAAATAAAAATGCTATTGTGCTCTTCCTGCAGTTCAGAAACAGTCTCTTTAGAATCACGATTCAGAAAATTAATGCAGTTAACAGGAAATTATGATTTTTCCACATGCCAGTAGTAGCTGTCAGCCCACTCCAACTCCATCCCCAAGAAAAACATTACATTTCAAATATACATAAGGTGAATACGGCTTTGCTAAGAACAAGAAGCTCCCAAACTAAAATGTATGGCACAGTGGTGCAGCGGTTAACGTTGTCGCCTCACAGCAAGAGGTTCTCCGGTTCGATTCTCGGCTGGGGTGCCTTCTGTGTGGAGTTTGCATGTTCTCCCTGTGTTCGCGTGGGTTTCCTCCGGGTACTCCGGTTTCCTCCCACATTCAAAGACATGCATCTGGAGCATTTCTCCCGGCCTCCGCTGAAAACAGGCTCTGTGGAACCTAGTCGGACATTCCCGGTCAACAAATGTTAAATAAATAAATAAAAAATAAATAATATGGCTTTAGAAGATTTATCTGTATCATTATAAAACCTTGATTTAAAAGTTAAATATCCACATCACAAACTCCTCGGAACAGTCTGTGTTGCAGATCAGATGGAATAAGAGGTGGTGTTTCAATTTATTTCAAGGAACATTTAAACGCTAGAAGCCAAGAAAGCAACAAAGGACTTGAAATTGCTAATACAATATGAAATACCAATAGTATTGAATATAATATTATGGGAATGCACCATGCACTGTCTGTGTTTCCTGCAGACTCTTGAGTATTTCCAAATGAACCTCAGATCATCAATGTCAAAAAAATGCAATCATTATGAGGGATTTTTGTTATGCGACTGTAATCATTATGAAGGACATTTGTTATGCTATTTTTAGCACTTGTCCTCAGTGATTCCATACTACCTTTGGCACCTGTCCTCAGTGTTTTATTGTACTTTTAGCATCCAACCTTAGTGATTTTCTGCCATTTTTAACAACTGCCTTCATGGATCATCAAGCTTTCCCCTGCCTGCTCATCTGTTCAGTTTATACCCCCAGGAGAGAACACATTTGGCTCATTCATTCTCCCTGTAGGCAAAAAGCAAGTGGTGAAAACGGTCACCACCTATCACAGAAAGACGGAGCTCGTACTTTTAAACCAAAACTCTACTTCTCATTCTTGGTGAGAATCTACGTGGTTTAGCATGTAATGAACATTCTGCAAGTGACATATATCCCACGAGGTTCTATCCCCTTGAAGAAATCAGTCTTATGGAATTTACAGTCTTCACTGAGGATTCTTCCCATTGTAAATACATCCAGATAGCCTTCTACCCTAACCAACTTTGCCAGTTTACTAGCCGCTAAGCAAATGTAGGTCAAAGATTTACCCCACCCCCACCCCCCCGGACCAATTAAGTTGGTTGATTTTAACTGCTAAAACACTGACAAAGAAAACTTTTCAGCAGCAAATGTATTTGTCTAAGTATTACTCAATTATACTAACCTAAGCAATTTAAATCAATTTGAAAAACCAAGTGGGGTGGGCAAAACTGTAAATTTCATACAGGGAAGCCTAGCATCTTTGAGCTTCTCATATACAGTTAAAACCCATATAATTAACATATGGATGATAACACCATCATCTTTAACCTATGATCCAATCAAAGATATAATTATACTTACAGGTTGATATCCTGTTCACAGTAAGTCAATTAAGACTAATCTGAGTACAGTCAACAGGCTCTGACTCACTTAATTTCAACATTCATTAGTATGTAAACATATAAGTACATTTAAATAAAGAAACTATGGT
The DNA here is from genome assembly GCF_019279795.1 of Protopterus annectens. Taxonomy (NCBI): domain Eukaryota; kingdom Metazoa; phylum Chordata; order Ceratodontiformes; family Protopteridae; genus Protopterus; species Protopterus annectens. The sequence goes on from NC_056737.1 coordinate 1,466,406,386, forward strand.
GGGATCACAAAACCAAAAATGTATATGACAGATTAAAAAGATGGTCTATTTATCTTTCAGAAATTATTCCAGTCTTAAATCTAAAGTTAAAAATCTAGAGTTAAATCTAAAGTTATAAAATGTAGAATAAACTTTTTTCATAGGTTCATAGAAGGTCACTAGGCTAACTGGCCTATAGCCCTTACAAGCCTTGCTTTATTTATCCAGAGTTGCACCAGTTGGTGGTGGTTAGATGATTGAAGTTCACAGAGTTGAGGGTCTATGGACGTTAATACTGACTTTCACTGTCCAGGATGGACATGGAAGCCACCCCAGGAGTGAATTTGTGGTCACCTATATATTATCTAGGCTGTGTTTGAACAGAGTCAGGGAGCGGCTCTGTTTTATGTGAACTGGAAGCTTGTTCCAGAAAAGTGGCAGCCTCTGGGAGATGTATCTTCCTCTCCAGCATGACCTTTTCATTTCAGAGGGCTGGTTAAGATACCTGGAGTGTGAGATCCTCCTGAGTTTGATTTACGAATGTGTGGCAATTCCATCAGGGCCAGTTCAGAGACTGTCCTGTAAGCCAGGCACAGGTCACCGCTTAGCAAACTGTAGGGGTCAGAATACAGCAAAAGGGCTTTCAGTCCTTCCACATAAAACTTGTTTTGTGTACCCTGTAATTTCTTGGTAAGAAACCTCTGTGATCTCTCTAATTGTTGCAGATGTCTGGTAAGGTACATGCTAAAAGGAGCACTGTACTCAATTATTGGTCTGATGAGGGCTGAGTATAATGGAATTATAATATCCTTAGATCTAGATTTGATGTTTTTACTTACAAGATATGCCACATAGAAGGATTTCCTTATTACTGTAGATATATGGTGGTCAATATTCAAATTGCTATTAACCTGAGCACCCACATCACATACCACTGGGTCTGCACTTAAGGAGGTGCTGTCTATAATGTACCTAGCAGGGATGTCAGCTTTCCCAAAGGGAATAATAATATTTATTTATCTATTTATTTTTTGCATTTAGCTTTAATCTATGGCTTTGACACCAATCATCTGTCTGTGTTAACCCTTTGGGAGACTAAACAATTGCTCACAATTTGCAACTGTCAACAAACACAGTCATCCATACACTGTCCAAGTTTTCCTGGACTTCTGAGAAATAAATTCTAAACAGTAAAGGACCCAGCACAGAACCTATGGTAAACCACTGGTGACTGTTCTTTTGCTCCAGGTGAAGGCACCCACTTTGAGAGTATGTGTCCTGTTGGTGAGACAATTGGTTACCCATCTGGTAATGTAGGGTTTTATTCCCAACTGGGAGAGTTTCTCTATCAGACTTGAGTGGATGATTATGTCAAATGCCTTGGCTAAGTTAAGAGAGGTGGTATGCACTGTCTTTGCCTCATGCAGGGCCTTGGTGACTTTCTCGAAGAAGTCAACATGTTTAACAGGCATGATCTACATTTAATGAATCCAAACTGGGTTGGGTCCAGAATTTGGAGATTACCTATGCCTTGTTAATAACATCTCTCCCTTTTTAATTATTCTAAATCTTTTGGGTTTCTAATATCATAATATGAATGAAATTAGTATTGTTTCACTCTTTGGTGTCAGCCAAAAGTGCTTTTTGCAGCACTCGCAATGTGCCCAGTAATGACTCCTGCAATTCGTACAGAGTTACATGTACTGGTAGCCTATCAAAATATGACTGTAGATACTTTTTATAATACCCATTGCTCCTACTGCTATTGGAACTGTCTGGTTATCTTTCTTCCACTTTGCTTTCATTTCTGCTTGCAAATCCTGATATTTTATAACTTTGTGTCTCTTTGTACACAGGACAATGTAGTCACTGGGTGTGGCAATTTCAATGACCAATGATATTTTTGTCTTCTTTTCTTGGACCACTATATCCAGTTTTCTAGCATTTATCTTTTGAACTGTTGGTAATGGATGATCCCATGTAATATAGACTAATTCATTTTCTATGATGCTTTGTGGATCATGTTTCCAGTGTTTTTCAGCCACTTCAGTATCATTGTTGGGTCTTTCTGCTTTTCCCGGTTATGGGTCGCCACAGCAGAACTCCGGTCCGCTAATGATTGGCAGTAGATTTTTACGTGCCGAGTTGCCAGCTCTGACGCACAACCTTCAATGAAGGTATGCCCATTCATGCATATCTCCACACAGAAGACGCTTTAGCTGAGAATCAAACAGGACAACGTCTTACTGTGAGGCGACAATGCTACCGCAGCACCACCACCGCAGTTATCTCGCAAAATCCCTAGTACAGCAGTCTTGCTACATTATTATGCCTTTCAGTATACTGCCATTAGTATGTCACAACCAGCAACGAGATGTGCGACTGTTTCCAATTCGGTTTTACAAAACCTACATCTGTCTGTTTCTCCCACATGTTCAGTGGGTATTGTAAACCAGTGTGTACATAGCCCACTGTCTTGGGCTACCAATATTAACCTTTCATCTCTTTATTTTAATTCACCTCTCCTTAATCATTTCTGCTTTTGTTCCTGATCAACATCAGGTTCTTCCAGAAGTTTTCTATACTTGCAACTATATTTATGTGTTTTCCACTTTTCTTGCCTTTACATCTGGTCCTTCATCTTATATTATTTCTTTTGTTTTCTTGGCACATTCAGTTGCTGCCTGATTTTTATCTACTTCTGGTTTGAGTCACATTCCTGCATGATACTGATATGCTTCTAATTGATTAAGCAGAGAAGTCATCTTAGATTTATTCTCCTCATGTTTCAAAACTTAAACCACATTTGGGTCCTGTGGGGTCAACAAATATATGTGGAGTCCCACAATAGCAGAGCTATACATATAATCAATTTCATGGAAGCCCATCCCTCCTTTGGAACAGGGAATATATAATCTTGGTATGCACTCATTTTTAGAAATCATTTGGTGAGCATGAAGCATCCTTCTTGTTTTAATATCTATTCTGTCCAACACATTTTGGGGCCAATCAACCACTCTAAATTTGTAAGTTAGGACAGGAAAAGCAAATTGGTTTATAGCTTAGATTTTGTTCCCTAAATGTGGATGCTGTTTTCAGGATTAAGTCTTCTAAAGTATCGCTTACTAAGTTTTATTCTCATTTGTTAATGTTTTATTGCTGATCCTTTATCAATTTCCCAAATATTTATACACTCCCTCTTGCTCAAGTTCTTTTATATCCCATTCTTGTCCCAAGCTAATGTTTTCATGGTGCTGCAGTTTTCCTGCTTTAAATGTTGCTTGCGCATTTATCAAGGCCAAATGACATTCTAATATCATCTGAAAAAGTTTTGACAACCTGCAACTGTGCTTTCATTTCCTCATCTGATGAGCTATGCAGTTTTAAATAATTGACAAAGAGAAGATAAGAAGTCTTTAGACTTTGTTGTTTTCTAGGAGCCAAATTATAGCCATGGCCTAAGCAAGGCAGAATAGCAATGCTGACAGTCACCATAGAATATTCCCCCTTTGAATTTGTATCCCTGGGATAATAATTTGTCCTTTATCATGGCTTAATTGCAAAGTGGTCTGCCACTGTTTCATGGTCACTGTAATATAGTCCTTCAGTGTAGGCTGTATCTTATACATTTTTAAGCAATCCTTTTATCCATGAATGTGGGACACTAGCGACACTATCAAATGCTTTTCTGTAGTCGATCCATACTATACTTCGATTCTTCCCCTTTTTACAGTTCTCCACTATGAATTTAATTAACAACAAATGATCCTTTGTTCCATATGACTTTCTAATATTACCCTTTTGTTCTACTGCCATAATTGTTTTCATCCAAATGACTATAAACTATATTAGCATAAATTCCTGTGTATAGTTCATATGTCATCAGAAGGCAAGTTATTGGTCTATAATTTTTGGGGTAGCTTGCAGGTTCACTCTTAAGTAGGAGAATTGTTTTACCTGTTATTAACCAGGTTGGTGTCTATTTGGGGTGTGCATATGAATAGTTCTTATTCATGGCTAAATCTTCGTGCAAAGATGTTAGTACTTTTAACCAAACGTTAGGTACTGCATCTGGGCCTCGGGTTTTCCAATTAGAGGCTTTTCTTAACTTTGTTTCAATCTCTCTGGCTGTTACTTCATTCCATTTCATATCCTGTACATTTGATTAGCACCTTTGTTATGTTCCACAGGATCTTCATAGATACTTCTACAAAATGCACCGATTTCTTCTTTTTTTTTGGCGGTCTTTCATTTCCTTTTACCTTTTCTCAGTTCTCTATAAAACTTTTTTGGGTCATCAATAAATTGCTTATTTTGTACCTTTCCTTTATAGTTATCTGTTTATCTTCTAAGTTTTTCCACCTGTGCTGAAATTTTTAGTTTATTATTTGCAATAGTGCATGATAGATCCTGGTCTGTTCCAATACTGCACATTGCTTTTATCACATTTATCTTTTTTAGAATTTTTGTTGATTTATTCCCTCTTCTATAGTCTACTAACAGTGACACTGCTTGTCTTAATTGCTTTATAGTTTTCTCTGTTTAATACTTCTATGATGATATTCAATTTCTCCCCTTCCTTTCCCCCACTACCCTGTGTTCTTGTGGTAGAACTTTATCAGTTATTAATTTAGCTGTGAAGTAATATATAAATACTACCACAAACAAACTTAAAAATATGGATAGAGCAGTATACTTTAAACAGCTTATAAATGTATGATTATTCCATAAAAGTATTTTGTTTTGTATAAATGAGCCAAGAGCCACTCAATTGTACACAACTTATAAATGCACTAAAAGCAAAATGAGTTGATTAATAAGTCCTGCAGCCAAAAAAACTACATGCAGAAATCCCAAGTGTTTCCCCAACCTAAACAGACCAGACTACCTCCCAGTGCAGTAGATGGAAAATCCATTGACCTCTTGATATAAAAAACAGTACTTGCTAGAGTGTATAAATACACTACTTTATCCACCAGCTAGATAGATAATAAATTCAGAGCAAGTAAATCAGAAGAACTGACTGTGAGAGACAAAATGCACCTTCCAACAGCTAGATAGATAATGAATTCAGAGCAAGTAAATCAAAACAACAGACTGAGAGAGGCAAAATGCACTTTTTCAATATAACCACAAGGAAAGGCAAATAAATAATTCAAGGCATCAACAGCAGTGGAGAAAGGGAGGAGTTTATTAAGCTTAATTTACAGTAGGGTGGGCTGCTTAAAATCACCAGGCTTAAAAAGCAGATCAATGAAAGAATGCGTGTGTGGAAAAAGATAGCAGGGAATCACCAGTAATGCTTTTAGTTTATACAGGCTTGAAATCTTTTCAGAAAAATACAAAGAACCAGTAAACCACTTTATATTTAAGAATCACTCAAGAAACAACTTAACCAATGAAAAACACATGTGAAATGAGCAGCCTAGAAAATGTAAGCGTCTATCTTTCACATAGAACAAAAACACCAGGCCAAGAAGATTTCTTACAAAAGAAAACAAAATGGATCAGGTGAAACAGAAAACAGCTCTATCACTCACAGCCAGAAAGTATGGGTTTACTTTCCTCACCCAGCAGGGAATCACTAGCAGTGCTTTAGTTTATGCAGGCTTGAAACTGATTCAGAAAAAGACAAAGACCCAGAAATTCACTATGTATTTAAATATCACTCAAGAAACAATTTACCCAATGAAAAATCATGTGAAATGTGCAACTTAGATAATTTAAGCATCTATCTCTCACTTATAACAAAAATACCAGGCCAAGCAGATTTCTTTAAACAGAAAACAAAATAGAACAGGTAAAACAGAAAACAGCTTTGTCACTCACAGAAAAAAAAATCATAGATTTACTTTCACACCAAGGAATCACCAGCAATGTTTATGCAGGCTTAACATTTTTCCAGAATCATATTTATAAAATATTGTGCATCTAAAATATTCTGCATCTGAAAGCAAAATAATGAATGTAATATACAATGAAGCAACACAATAAATATGATTGTACAAAAAACAAAAAAAAAAAAAAGAAAAGTGCAGACTTCCAGTAAGCTCAACAAGCAAAGTCATATTGTATAGTGTGGCACTATGTGGAGAACCCTCTTACATAAATTCAGGTATGAAAACTACAGACACAAAATATGAATTTTCTGCAAACACACAAAATACTGAGTGGATTCCAATGCAAAATAAATTAAAAGCGTACTAACCTCTAACAACACATACCATGTATGTTAAGCAAAAACTGATATATTAACACATTATTAAACTAACAAAACAGGCTATAGTGGTATCATTTCACAAAGTAGGGGATAGAAAATCAAAACCAAGTCAAAAAATCTAGGCCAAGGAATCTAAATTGTGCAATATATAAAGTCAGTGAGACAGCTACAATGGAATGTATCAAGAAGAACACAAGGGACCTGTATCTTTTATGTATGGTGCACAATAGGTGTGTTAAATGGAAATTGCCTTTTGAACCTTGCTGTGTAAAGTGACAAGGTCACTGCAATTAAATGATGATAGTCCATACTGCTTGCTTCTGTTCATCTTGACCTTGCTAATACATTCCACAATATCCCCTTGAGGGAAAGTATGACAAATTGAATACACTAAGTGCCAATCAACCTGTACAAAACAATGGTTAAGCTACACAATGCAAGAAGCCAGCATGGCTATTTCCTATCCACCCTGATGGAGGTTAACTATTGTGTCATATGGGCCTCCTATTCAAGCCTCTTCTTTTTAACCCATTCTTTTCAGAACTAAAAGTGAGAAAACTGTCTTTGGACAAACCAGTATGCTGATAAGTACAAACTGGTAACATATTTCAGTAAAAGGCATCATGTTTTTCCAGATGGTGCATAGTAAATAAACAAATAAGTGCTGCAATAATAATTACCTCAATTTTAATAATGTCAATCACTATAACATCATAAGACTTAGTAAACAAGATGTAAATTAATTAATGCATCCTTGCATTGTATTATGCCTTGTTTATCATTGTCACTGTTCACAGAGAGAGAGAGAGAGAGTCTAGCTAGATATGCAAATGACATCAGGTAGGGAACTATTTATACTCTCAAATCAATAAAACCACAACAGGCACCCAAAGAGGCAGAAGGTAATAATAAAACATGAGCCTGTAGGTGTAAGCAGCAGCAGGTTTAATCACATAAACGCCACACAATACAAAGCGTTTTCGTCCACCAGACTTCCTCAGATGTAAAATGAAAGAATGAAGGCTGTGCCTGCTTACATACCCCTCCCAATCTAATTAGTAGTTAAAACAATTGCTTAATTGACACCAATTAAATCCTGTAACTAAAATATTCGTGACAATCTGCCAACTTGTCACAAATACAGATGAAAGTAGATAAAAACATGCACATTTTTAAAAGAACTTTAAAATAAATATATAAATACTAAAACCACCACAATGTGTTGGACAAATAAATAAACTTGAATCAAAAACCAACAAAAGGAACTTGCAAAACAATATATATACTTATTTTATAGTTTTGCAGCTCTCATTTTTAAAATAGGGGCAATGGATATGTATTCATTCATTGGTAGGTTGTCACGAATATTTTAGTTACAGGATTTAATTGGTGTCAATTAAACAATTGTTTTAACTACTAATTAGATTGGGAGGGGTATATAAGCAGGCACAGCCTTCATTCTTTCATTTTACATCTGAGGAAGTCTGGTGGACGAAAACGCTTTGTATTGTGTGGCGTTTATGTGATTAAACCTGCTGCTGCTTACACCTACAGGCTCATGTTTTATTATTACCTTCTGCCTCTTTGGGTGCCTGTTGTGGTTTTATTGGTTCCTGGTTCTGTGGCTACCTTTCCTTGGAGTTTTTGGATTACTTGTTACATAGAGGTATCTGAGGCAGAGGCTAGCTTCCAGGATGGGGAAGCAGTTCAAGGTACTGACCTGGATTCGCGCCTGTCTCGTGTGGAGGGGCAGCTTACCCAATTGATTTCACTTATGACTGGTAACTCTCAGCGAAGGAAAGACAATTCTTTTGATATCAACCCTATGAGGCCTACCCACAGGAAGGATTGCATTTCCACTCCTGCATGCAATCAGGAAGCCGATTTGGATCGCAGACAGGCTGATGTGCCTGTAGATGAAGTAACTGCAACTTCTTCCAGTTTGCCGTCAAGGGGCACTAGAGGTGAGGCTGCATTACAGAAGGGAGCTGCAACTAAATTTTGTTACAATCATTTGGCATTGAATTCCCAGAACCAAGGTCTGAATGGACAGTCCTCCCTTTTAAGGGAACGTGGTGTCCAGGGACATGCTCCTGTGGAAATGACTGATAGTACGGCTAATGGTGACAATGGAGTGCACGAGTGGACGGACTCTTCCTCTTTGGCTTCATAGCTTGTTAGTTACAAGTCTTTTTCCAGTCACCAAGGTACTGATAATAACTTTATATTTAATGACCGGGATGTTGAGAAAGACAGTGAAGTGTCTTATAGAGCCAATATTAAAAAACTCACTGATTTAATTTACAAACATAAAACTCTGGGTATTGACAATTGTTACTTGCATGACTGTATTAAAAGGGGTATAGTACCCAAAGGATTGCGTTTTTATAAGTTTCCGAACAATGTAGTGGAAGGCTCCCCCTTTCACGAAGAATTGTTGAGTATTTTTGACCGTAGTGGTTTTGAAGTCATGAAAGCCCTGATTAAAGAAAATGAAACGATTATGGGGCAAGTATATCGGGAGATAGAATACATTAATGAAGTAGTGACCAATGATCTTATGTTTTCTGTTGAAAATGAGAAGAGAAAATATTTTATTATTAAGCAACAGGTGGAAGAAAAATGTCATGTTATTTTTAAAAGGAAGTGTGGCAAAATAGATAGGGATTTGAGGGATTACAGACAGAAAAAAGCATACCTGTACCCTAAGAATGACAAATTTGGTCGAAAAAAAAATTTTTTTGATAAATCTGGACCGCAACACAGTACTTCAGTACTTATTCCTCTTCTTTTCCACCAGGGGGACACAATGCCTGGGACTCTATGGACCATAGAGTAATGTACAGTGATTCAGTGATGGGGGAACATCAGGATTCAAACAATACTGAATTCCCTGAACTTAGGAGATCAGATAGGTTAAGGCACAAATCCCCTGTGCGGTATTTTTACAGGGGTCCCCCAAACGTCACGAGATAAATAAGAGTGGTAGCCAGGAAGGGGGACTAGCCAACATGTTGGACCAATGGAGTACAGGGAATATTACTGTGGATGGACCATGTCACACCCTACATGACTTTAAAATTTACAATTACAGTAGTGAGGAGATTGACAGGAAACATTTTCTTTTATTTTCAAAAGGTTTTAAATTCATCCCCTCTACAGGGGGTAATTTAGTGGACAGCTTAATAGACTTGAGGATTTTTCTATGGAAAAAAAATTTAGATATTATGTTTCAGGGGCAACAGGATGGTGGTACTAATAGTGGTATTAGAAGACCTAGTACCTATAATCCCCCTATACACCCCCAACTAAAAAATTTTGAAAGGGAGGTCGAAGAAGAAATCAGGAATGTTTACAGGGGTGGATGGCATGGTAAATTTAACATGACTAGAGAAGAAAAGGTACTTCTCAAATCCATTCAAGAAAATAGATACCTGAGGGTGATGCAACCCAACAAAGGTGGAGGGGTGGTCTTCATGGACAGTATTTTGTATTCCAGTAAGATGATGGATATGCTTAATGATACCAACATGTATGTTAGGGTATCCAAGAATGAGATTAACTTAGCATACCGTAAGATTGATTTGGTTTTACAGGACATGCTGAATGACAATTTTATAAACCAGGACACTTTTAAGTATCTCAGTGTGGACAGACCCCATATCCCTGCTATTTTCGGGATACCCAAGGTACATAAAAGTGTGGAGTATCCACCCCTGAGACCCATTGTGGCAGCCAATGGCTCTAAAACCCATCCGTTGGCCAAATTTTTGGATATAAAATTAAAAGATATTTGGGTTAGGGCCAATGGTATACTTAAGGACTCCTGGGAATTTTTGAGAAGCATTAATAGCAACATGTATTCAGATTCTTTAATATTTGTAACCCTTGATATTCAGGATTTATTTAATGTGATTCCACATTCTACAGGGTCAGAATGATTCCAGGATGCCATTCACCAACATGGAAAACTTGACCACAATACTTTTCTGGTTTATACAGAGTTGATGGATTTGGTATTGAAACACAACTTTATATTTTTCGAGGGTGAGTTGTTTAAACAGATCCAGGGAGTGGCCATGGGGGCAAGTTGTGCCCCTACTTATGCCAACATTGTGCTCATGGTTTGGGAAGAGAAGTTTGTGTTCCAGTCTGAATATGCACAATACTGGGTATATTACAAATGTTACCTGGATGATATTTGCATTTTTTGGAAAGGTAGTATGGAAAAGTTAACAGAATCTAAACCATACCACAAATTTTTTGAAATTTGCTTCCCATATTACACATGACTATATGAACTTTATGGACGTCACTATTAAAAAAGACGTCCTAGGGCAGCAGTTTACATCTAATGTATACAGAAAGGAAACCTTTTCTAACTCATACCTATATTTCACTAGTTCCCATCCGTTTAAACAGAAGAGAAGTATTATCAAGGGACAATTTGTCCGTAGTTGTAGGATGACCTCTTTGGAATCGGACTTCAAAGACGAAAGTCAGAGAGTCAAAGAAATGTTTATATCTAGGAAGTATCCTAACTATTTAATTGATGAGGTTTTGGAGGAAGTAAAGAATGGGAGAAAGGATAGGTTTGCCCCTATTTTGGGAACAGGAGATACAAGTGTGATAGTACCAATAAATGTGCAGAGTACCACACAACAACCAGGGGTGACATTACCAGGGTTGAAATCAAGAAACCTTGGGGGTAACTATGTGATGTTTTATAATCAGAATACCTCTAGGGTTAAAAACATTATTACTCAACACTGGAGCAGGTTTAGGTGTTATTCAGAGTTGGATGTTTTGTTTACCAACACCCAAGGATTTACATATAAAAAAGGCAGGAACCTCAAGGATTTGCTGGAGCATAATGGTTCTATTGTTTCATGTAAGAAATTGGGAACCTACAAATGTGGGGCATGTGCCCAATGCCCATATATACTTAGACAGGATTTTGTATACATCCTGTCAAGAGACCATCAGATTCAGAGTAGTAGTTTTTCCAACTGTAGTAGTGAAGGCTTGATTTATTTGGCTCTATGTAAAACCTGTGGTGCATTTTACATTGGAAAAACTACTCATAAACTCAAAAGGAGGATTTATGAGCATTTATATGCTATTAGAGTCGAAGATATTAAAAATGCCTTGTTTAAGCATACACTGACATGTCCCCAAGCAAAATGGGGCTTCTTTGTTGTAGAGAAGGTGCAATGTGATGTGAGGGGGGCCCGTGGGAAAATAGGATAAAGGTGAGAGAAATATTTTGGCAGTTGTTATTGGAAGCCAATAGATTCCCAGGGCTGAATGAATACATATCCATTGCCCCTATTTTAAAAATGAGAGCTGCAAAACTATAAAATAAGTATATATATTGTTTTGCAAGTTCCTTTTATTGGTTTTTGATTCAAGTTTATTTATCTGTCCAACACATTGTGATGGTTTTAGTATTTATATATTTATTTTAAAGTTCTTTTAAAAAATGTGCAGGTTTTTATCTACTTTCATCTGTATTTGTGGCAAGTTGGTAGGTTGTCACGAATATTTTAGTTACAGGATTTAATTGGTGTCAATTAAACAATTGTTTTAACTACTAATTAGATTGAGAGGGGTATATAAGCAGGTACAGCCTTCATTCTTTCATTTTACATCTGAGGAAGTCTGGTGGACAAAAACGCTTTGTATTGTGTGGCGTTTATATGATTAAACCTGCTGCTGCTTACACCTACAGGCTCGTGTTTTATTATTACCTTCTGCCTCTTTGGGTGCCTGTTGTGGTTTTATTGGTTCCTGGTTCTGTGGCACCCTTTCCTTGGAGTTTTTGGATTACTCTCAAATCAAATAAATCATGCACACACACACACACACACACACACACACACACACACACACACACACACACACACACACACACACACACACACGCACATATACACCTACACATACACATTCCATCAAAACAAATACATAAACTCCTGATATATCAAAAACAGACAAATTATAAAAACAATTGCTCCAGTATCTCCATACCCATTCATATCTAAACATACTAGCTCTGAGACCAAACAACGGTAGGGTATACAAGTATTTGTTTATCTCTAAGGATCTGTGGTCTCACTGTAACTGCAAAACAGTACAAAAAAATCTTCCTTCCACATGGTACCAAGTACAGGTACTTATCAAACCCCCCCAGTTAAAAAAAAATAGCATATGTAATTAAACCTTCAAACAAACTTTTTGATTACATTAATAGTATAGTACAAAATCATAAACCTCTTGACAAAAAGGAAAATGATGCAATGCATTACCTAAGCCCTTTTTCAACAAATGGGATATTGGTAACCTTTGTGAAACTCAAACCATCAGCATAGTAATTTTGTATTGATATGAAAAGTCCCAGAAATGGTCATTATATTCTGTCTTATAAAACAGATGGCAGAGCTGTTGTTTTCAGTTATACAGCTAGTACATTTTGACCCGATACAATCTAAGGGCAGAAATAACAGTACAACTGATAATCCTGAATCTCTGCATCTGCATACTGTAAAGCCTGAGTAGCCACAGCTTGTAGCTGTCCAGTCATCTGTGTTACAGTTCTTTAAAAATGTCATTTACTTGATATTTTCTGCTACTGAAAGCAAAGTGATGGTGGTGACAATTAAAAACTCAGAGAATAATCCCTTCCTAAAGAATATCTTATACTGAGAATCTAATGTGATTTTTTTTCCAAGATAGCAAAAACTGTTCCTTCTTTTAATTATACAGTATCCTATAAACTGGCATTGATTATTAGTAGCCTTTACTGAATAGTCAAGCATAAACACATATGTAGTTAAAACAGAACATAACATAGGCAATTTATAAACCGTATTGGCACTGCCCTTGAAAAGAATTAGATGAATTTGTAAGTCAATTGCAGAGTGCTTGGGTGCACCACAATGCAATGTGTAGTTTACATGTAAGACATTATGGATTTCTTGATTTCTTTGATATTTATAATGAACAGTGCTCTATACCAAAATCTAAGTAATGATTGAAATGATTCGTAGCACTTCATAATTTTGAATATTTAATTATTTGTGATTAGCACAACAATATTGACAATGTCACAGTTCATATAGAGAGTTAGCAGCTACTCTGTATGATATTACTGTGGACAGAAAATTGTTTGCTAACATTAGAGATGAATGATTTAGAAGATTTTGCTTAAGTTTGATCACTAGACTAATGTATAGAGCAAAGCAGCACTGTACTACATTTCCACTAATCAGCAAACCCTGCAGCAAACGCTGCACCAAGAGAGGGTACTTGGGAACAGATAGGGTATGCAGAAGAGCTGCTCTCTGAGTCCTATATTATAACAGGATATGAGGAACTTGGAGTGAATGCTAGTTATTCAGCATTACTGTTGGTAACACAGCAGTTCAGCACTGCATCCCCTACAGTTAGATTGTACATGCACTTACTTACATATTTTTTTCTTCTCTACTTTCTCTTGAGGAATGACCCATTCCTAGTCTAATTTTCTGTAATATATTAGCTGTACATTCCAGCTCACTCAACCGGAGCTGAACATCCATGAGTAAATTATTGTTTTTTCATTACTGCTGTGCTATTCTTGCCAGCCTTTTTGTACCCACTCCAACTCACTTTCACTATGCTTGGGCTTACTCTGCTTCCCTACCCTACCTCCAATCTCACCCACCCCCACTTCATCTAGATTTATACTTTTGTAACCCCACCCACATTACAACAGCCACTCACAAGCCAGACTTCAATTTCTTACATCTGACAACTAAAACAACTATACCCACCCCTACTCTTCACTTATTGTTACTTCATTCAAAAGGTAACCACCCCCTGCAAATTCACAACCCTTATACCCACACACAAAACAATACTCATATAATTCATCAGTCACCAACTCCAGTACATCCATTACATTCTGCACTCTAAAATATCAAAGTATCCTTGTAATATACTTCAGCTTAATAAGAAGCACTTAGACCCAAAAGCCCTATACATCACAACTACCTCACCACTACTACTCTTCTACTCACTCACCTCTTATTATACTGTATTATAACACACTGGTCCCCCTCCTTGGCAGACCTCTTTATTATCCCACCTAAATAGACCAGAACACTGTACAATAGCTCTGACCCTTTTCTATACTAGTCACATACACTACCATGCAAACAAATTCCACCCTCTAGCAACCACATCCCAAGCCTGTCCAAAACATGCCAAACTACAAAACCAGCTTGCCAAACTCATTTTACACCTTATTAGGCAATTAAACAACTCCAGACACACACCCTAATCCTGGTCCCATTCCGCAACATAATATAGTAAGAAGCTTTATCACACTCAACCCTAGACTATTACACCAGAGAAACAATTCTTCCCTTCTCCTCCTTAATACAATTGTAAGAAGTATTGTAAAGTTCATGAATTGCATGCAGTACTCTCCCTCTATTCTCTTGATATTGCAATGCTAACACAGACATGGCTAAAGCCCGACAATAACAACAACAAAATCATAGCTCCCAGTTACAGTATTCTACATAAAGACAGGAAAACCAGAACAGGAGGGGGAGTAGCAAACTTATTCAAAGATTGCCTAATACTTGACTATTTAGAATTAAGCATCGCTGACTTTGAAAATGCATAACTAATCTTTGCCAAATTAAAAATTAACCCCAAAACACATTAACATCATAGGTGGTTATACCCTACCAATAAACAATATTCCCATACTAGAAAATATACTACACTGAATTTCCAATCCTCTCCCTCAGGAAACAATCCTGATGGTGGACTTCAACATAGACTGGCTCATTTCAAAACCCAACATCCCATATTAACCTCCACGGATTCGCCCAACTCATCACATCTCCTACAAGGATTGACAAATCTTCCAAATAGTCTATCCTTGACTGGAGTCTGGTTAACAACCCCACCCTATCAGGTTGTTTCCCTGACAATGTGAGTGACCATCAGCCAATCTTCTTGTTAAGATCCTGCACTCACCAAACCAACCAATCCACCTACCACTTAATCAGAAATAAAAAAAAAACTTCAACCCAAACAGTTTAATCTCCATTCTAAAAAGCTGTAACTGGAAACCAATCAGACTAATACCCCTAGAAGATGCTGTTAACTCCTTCAACACCACTTTCTTAGATATATTAAACTGCCATGCACCTCGTATAAATATTAGAGTAAAAGTTAACTATGCACCCTGGCTAAGTAAAGAATACAGATCCCTACTCAAGGCTAGAGATAAAGCCTGGAATCAATTTCACAAAAATAAAAGCTAATTTGCAAGACAAACATTCTTAGAACTCCAAAACAAAGCTAAGAAACTAGTAAAATTAAACAATCAGCTACCACCACACTATCTAGGAAAAAACACCACAATAACCCACAAAAGTTCTGAGCTACAGTTAGTAATGTACTTCAACCAGGTAAATCAGCTGCTTCCCCTCCAACATCAACCAACAACTCAGATAATATAGCAACCCATTTCAATAAATACTTTACAGAAACTATCCAAGCCCTTGAAAATCCTCAGAGCATCCCCAACATCTCTGCCCCTTTAACAGTCCAGCATAGCTCCAACTCCCAAAATGGCAAAGACCACTTTATATTACACCCGATCTTTGTTGATACCATAAAAAGCTACTCAAAAAGCTGAAGCCAGCCACCCTAGCTGCAGAAATTTCTACAAACTGAAGTGGAAGGAATAGCAAACCCAGTAGCCATACTCATAAACAGATCAATATCAGAGAGCCTGGTACCTGTCATTTGGAAAATCTCCCACATTATACCTTTGCACAAGGGAGGTAATTCCACCAAGCTTACCAATTATTGTCCAACTGACATTCTCTCACATTTATCTAAAATCTTAGAGAGAGTTGTACATACCCAATTCATGGACTACCTTCACACACACAAACTACCATCAAACACTCAGATGTGTATTTGACTGTTTCCAGTTATGTTTTACAGAACCTACATTTGTCTGTTTCACCTATCTTTTCAATTAACTTTGTCAACCAAAGCATATGTAGTCCATTATTCTAGGCTGCCATAATTTTTTAGTTTTCTTTATGTATCCTCTGATTATTTTCCTTATATTCTTTCTTTGTTTTTTTTTTTGGCACATTCAGTTGCTGTCTGATTATTGTCTACTTATGTTTTCATTTCCATTCAAACTTGAAACCAAAATGCTTGTTCTAAATGAAGCAGGATGTCAACTTAGGTTTCTTCTCCTACTCATGTTTTAAAACTTCCACCATGTTTGAATCTGATGAGGTCAGCAGATATGTATGCAGTCCCATGGCTGCATATCTATGTATATAGTCAATTTTGAGGAGGCCTGTGCTTGTTTCAGAGTGAGGAATGTATGATATTCATATACACTGATTTTTATCATTTGATAAACATTTTTCTTGTTTTCTTGTCCAGGTGATTCCATTCTTTGTGCGGTCCAGTTAATCATCACAAAACTGTAAGTTAGAACATGAAACACAAATTGATTTATAGCTTAGGCAGATGTCAAAGTAGTTTTTCAATATTAGTTTTAGCCTTCAGACGTATTCCTAAATGAGCTTTATTTTTATTTTCTCATGTTTTGTTGCCAACCCTTCATCTATCCCCAAATATTTATACAGTCTCTCCTGCTCAAATCCCTTTACATCCTATTCCTGTCACAGGTTGATATTTTCTTGGTGATGAACCTTTTTTTTTTAAATGTTGCTTTTGCACATTTATCAAGAACAAATGTCATTCTTACATCATCTGAGAAAGTGTTAACCATTTGCTTTCAACTCCTAATGTGATGAACTATACAATTTCAAGTCATGAACAAAAAGTTGATGAGAAGTCTTTAATCAAGGTTGCATATGGGAGCCAGATTGTAACGATAGCCTAATCTGTAGACAGTTTAATAGGTAAAAAGCAATACAGAACAACAGTAGTGACAAGAAACACCTAGGGATATCCACTTTGAAGTTTTGTCCCTCTGATAACAATTTGCTCCTTGTCATGGCTCATCTTCAAAGTAGTTTTCCACTGTTTCATGGTCACTGTTATGTAATTGTTTGATGTATGCTACACATTATACATCTGTAAGCATTATTTTATCCATAAATGTAGGATGTTGTCCAATGCATGCATCATTGTCATAGTTAAGATTCTTCCCCTTTCCTAGGATGGCTTGCAGGTTCATGCTCAAAGCGGAGTACTATTTTTACTGTTGGCTGTTTCTGTCTAAGATGTCATATAAGTAATTCTTATTCTGAACTTAATCTTCATGTAAAGATGTTAATATCTTTATCCAGAATTTAGGTTCTGCAGCTTGTGAAGAGTTTTCTGTTTACAAGCATTTTTAATTTTGTCTTAATACCTCTAGCTGTTACTTCATCCCATTTCATATCCTCTGCACAAAAGCTCCTTCCTGTTTATTTTAATTATTTTATCCTTTCAACTTCTTTGCTATGTTTAACAGGGTTTTCATAAATATTTCTTCAAAATGTTTCTATTGATTGATTTATTTATTTATTGTAAGTCATGCTTTTATTGCTTTCAGATTGTTTCCCTGCTCTCTAGAAAACATTTTTGGGTTATCAATGAATTGCTTATATTTTGTGCGTTTCCTTTATATTTGTCTGAATGCCTTCTACGTTTTCCTGCTTGTGCTGATAATCTTAGTTTATTATTGGCAATAGTGTAAGATACAGCCTGTTGTTTTCTAATACTGTGCATTGCTTTTGCCACGTCTATCTCTGTGAGTATTTTTGATGATCTGTTCCATTTTCTATAGTCTTCTAACAGTAATAATTCTTACCTCAATTGCTTTATATTTTTCTCTAGTTGATGCTTCCATTTGGCATCTTACTTGTTCCATTCCTTCTATTTATTAATCTATATTTTTGTGTTTATACTTTATCAGTTAGTTTATCTACAAAATAAGATATCCTACTTGTCTCTGTTATATCAATAAATTTCTCTTTACTTTCTGTAATTTATTTCTGCCATCTATCTTAATATGGCTATCCATTTCTATTAAATCAAACAGGTCTTCCCTTACATCATTTTCTTCTGGACTGAGAGCATCATCTTTGCTCTCTGTTTCTTGTGAGTATTTTACAATATATACAACATATTCCTGTGACATATCCCTTCAGATGTACCCTACATCTGCTGTTCCTTCATATAGTAACCCATTGATCTGTCACTCTACAGCATTACCTACATCAGAGGTGTTACTGTTTTCTGCTCCTTCTCTTGCAACTTCAACTGAATTTTTGTACCAATGTCCTACAGAAGGCTGCAGAACATCACCATGTAGCAGATCTTCCTCAGTTGCCTCCTACTCTTCCCACTCCTCATAAATCTCTGGGACCCACAACTTCATCATGCTGCAACATTCCTGGGTTGGATTCCCACCATTAAGTTCTTCACTTCACAGATAATTCCTAACTTCAGTTTATATTTAACGTATACCTTACTAATCCTTTTTTCAACATTGCCCCTTCATTTTCTTATTTTTTGTATTGTGGAATTGTCCATATTCTGGTACCTTTGCCTCTGTTTTCTTTTTTGTACCGATTAGTTTGTCTTTCCCGTTGCATAAATTCTGCATAAATCTTGCAACATATTTATTTTCTTTCCCATGACCAAGTTTCATTTTTATACCTTTCAAAAATTTCTGAGCTTTGTTCTTTATATTTTTCCACTTCCTGTGTCATTTATTTTCCAGGCTTCCCAAAGTTTCTTAGACTATGAAATGTATTTCACGTATAAGTTATATTAATGAATACCGATTCTTAATTGTAGCCTTTGACATTTTTTTTTCATGTGCAAATATTTTTCTTTCCAGTGATTGGTCTTTTAGTCTTTCTGCATATCCTTGGTCTAGAAATTCAGGACGCTTGAGTTATAATAACAATACATCATTTCTTCCTTATCCTCAACAGTAGACTTTGTCATCCCTATGCCTCTTTTTTGGCCTGTCTGTTTTTGTATTTTTTTGGATTACTTCCTTATGCCACAGGGGGACATCCTCCTCCTGAACCTGGCCTAACCCTGGGGTAGGATGTTTCCAGGCCTGGAATCAGTGTGCACACCAGGAGTGGACATTTTGTACTATGGAACCTGTGCACCCAGTCTCTTTATTTCAAATTTTCAACCTACATGTCCACTGTATATGAAACACAGTCTATATTACAGTGTTATCTTGGTGAGACTTTGTAAAATCAGGTCTACCATGTGAAGGTAATCAGTAAGACTTAATTCATCCCTAAGTTCTAGTAACACAGTGATACTACTCTCCTGTTCTTGCTGATTTCATATCTGCCCACAAACTGGTAAACTTCAAACACCAACAAATTAGCAAATTCTGCTACAGGACACACACAAACAGTAAGATGTCACAGACGTTTTTATTATGCATTTGTGAGACAGAGGTTACAGCCTACACTACCGATCATATATAAAAGAGGACCTAATTTCAAAATGCTCTAAAGAAGAATGGGGTGAACCTTGGCAAGGCATGTATAGATGTGGCATGTGCAATTACTGTAAATATATGGTAATGAGTAGGAACTTCATGGTTAAAGACAAAAAATATACTATTAAGTATAGATTGAATTGCCATTAAAATCAATAGTATATTTAGCCCAGTGCCAACATTGTCCAGCCTTCTACATAGGAAAGATAGACAGAAAATGTAAAGAGCATGATTATAAACACATCTATAGTATAAACAGAAGAAAACAGGAAAATGCTTTAGCAAGGCATATTATAGATAATTCAGACCATAATTTTAGCTTTAGGTGTATAGATCAAATTAAAAGTGGTATTGTTTCAGGAGATACATATCTACACTTCTTAACTTTACACTAACACGTTCAACATTAAAATGACTAATTTCTAATGTACGGTAAGTTGTAGCTGTATTTGTTACTGCATTATGCTTGCATGTGACAGTCTCATTAAATTGCATGTATTTACCAAGATCAACTCCCAGAGTGAAATGTATCATTTACTAGGAAACCATTGTTGTATAAGGAGCACTAGTCATGGTCAGTCCCTTGACCAAAAAGATGACTATCGTGTCCTATTCCTGTCTTATAATATGACCAAATACTATTACACAACAACTGTGATAAAATATTAAATACTGCAAAATGTTTGCTTAACTCCAATATGTAAACAACAGATTTCCTCAGTGAACAGGTGAAATGTGTGTGTGTGTGTGTGTGTGTGTGTGTGTGTGTGTGTGTGTGTGTGTGTGTGTGTGTGTGTGTGTGTGTGTGTGTGTGTGTGTGTGTGTGTGTGTGTGTGTGTGTGCGTGCGCATACGTGCATGTCTGTGTGTGTGTGTGCAAGTTTGTGGTTCTCAGGATGCAGGAGTGATTAGAATACTGTACTAATAAACTGTTAAAATAACAGATGTTCACATTCCTCAAGACACTGAATTTAGAGTAAGCATATTCATAGCATCTTTGCTAGCATTACAGCAATATATTCTGAAGATATAGTGCAAAAATGAGAAGGAAGAAAGAAAGAAAACTTGGAAGTGAATTCCTACCACAGTTAATTTCATCTGATCCATCTGCACAGTCTGGGTCCATGTCACAAACCCATAATTTAGAAATGCAGTGCTTTGTACTGTGGCATTGGAACTGGTCTTGTGAGCAGGTGTTCTCAGCTAGAAATAAAAATGATGGATGAATTAGAAATTAAATCATTTTTGTAGTATACAGTATAAGTATATTCAGTCAAATAATTAGAGTATATTCTGTGCATTGTGGTATGAGAAAGGCATTTCAGAATTATGGAAATCATTATGATATACAACAAAGAATGCTCTTAAATAAACTTTGTTATCTTAGACATTTATTTAGATGATTTGCTTTCTGCTTGATTTACACAATGATGCATTAAGCATAAACAGTATGGAGGACATGTGTTGTATGTGATTTATTAGGTCAATACAAGACAAATCATTGCTACTAACCTCCAAAGATTCAACAGCAGAAAAGTACTCTAACAAGAAAACAGAAGTGCACAGCTTTGCAACTCCAAGGCAACTTACTTGATGAAAAAATCCATGTTTTAAGTGAAGACAGTTGATATTTTTGTATGTGAGACAGTGTGAAGTAAATGTGAGAAGTCATGTAGGCACCTGAAAAATAATGACTGTCTTCAAGATCAGATGGTGACTTCAGGCTAGTCTCACACTGTTAAATTTAAGCTTTTCTTTATAACCGACTTTAAGTGTTTCCTTTTTGTAGGGTATAATTCTTGGCTTTATTTCAAGAATTACAAACTATTTTAAAATCTTTTGCAGCTATGATACAAGGATGCACATTTGTAGATTCTAGTGTTGGCCATCTGTGCAGCATCAATAAGAAGGAGTATGGTATAGCAACACCAATAACTACAACAAAAGTATAATGTACGTTTAATTTTACAGCTAAGGTCATACCTTTCAGCTGTCCAGACTTTTGTAGAATGTCCAGATTTTTTGTCTCATAATTTGTGGTTTTCTGGCAAATCACTGAAGGTTGAAATTATTAGATAATGACATACATTTAAGTTTCAGACTTTGTATCCTTCAGAAAATACACGCTAGCACAAATCCTGTTATCCTAGCAAATTTCTAAGTTTAAAAGACCAATATTTAAAATCTGTCCCTATTTTTGGCCTTTTGTCCCCCATTCTTCTCTTAAGAGGTTAAGAGATACGAGTGCAGTGCATATAATATGCCAAGCTGTATACTACTTTAGTGTACGGCCCTGACTAGTGCAGCATATGAACCATGGAATGCACACTAGCTACAACATGCATTCACTTAAATTGCGTGGGCCGAATTAATGCAAGAAAATGACAACGCATGAAAAGATTAAGCTTTCTGAATATTCCTATTTCAGTGTGATGTGTTCAGTAGCATTTGATGCGAAGTGAAGCAATAGGAGGGAAGAAGAAAAAAAAGGTGGTAGACATTGCAGGCAAACTGAAAACAGCATCAGAGATAGACATTGCAGGCAAACTGAAAAAAATAGCAGAGAAATCAGCCAGGACTGTGCAAAGAGAGGGCAACAGTTAAGACATTTTGAATTAAAGTAAGTAACTAGCAATTTGAATTTTTTGGCTATTGGACTCAACTCTTATATTTTCTTGTTTAAAATTATTTGCTATTACATTTTTTTTAAATAATGTCTGATATTTTAATAGCAAAACTGTAGTATATATCCATGTTTATATATTTGTCTGTGTATACAGAGTGGATATAAAAAGTTTACACACCCCTGTTAAAATGCCAGGGTTTTGTTATATAAAAAATTAGACCACAATAAATCATTTCAAAACTTTTCCCACCTTTAATGTGACCTATAACCTGTACAATTCAATTGAAAAACAAACAAATCTGTAAGGGGAAAAAATAAAAAAACATACAATATGCTGGTTGCATAAGTGTGCATACCCTTAAACGAATACTTTGTTTTGTGTGCACACCCTTAAACTAATACTTTGTTGAAGCACTTTTGATTTAATTACATCATTCAGTCTTCTTGAATACACACCTGCCATCAATTAAAGAGACTCTGATTAACCCCAAATAAAGTTCAGCTGTCCTAGTGGGATTTTCCTGACATTTACTCAGTTGCCTGCTACAGCAAAAGCCATGGTTTACCGAGCACTTACAAAGTATCAAAAGGATCTCATTGTTGAAAGGTATGAGTCAGGAGAAGGATACAAAGACATTTCCACAGCATTGGACATACCATGGAGCACAGTGAAGACAGTCATCACAAAGTGGAGCAAATATGGGACAAGAGTCATGTTGCAAAGAACTGGACGTCCCTCCAAAACTGATTAAAAGACAAGACTAAAACTGGTTAGGGAGGCTGCCAAGAGACCTACAGTAACACTGAAGGAGTTGCAGGAATTTCTGGTAAGTACTGGTTGTGTACTACATGTGACAACAATCTCCCATATTCTCCATATGTCTGGATTAAGGGGTAGGGTTGCAAGACGGAAGCCTTTTCTTACACAGAAAAAGATCCAGGTCCAGGTAAAACAGTACATCGAGTCTCCCAAACGCATGTGGGAAAATGTGCTATGGTCTGATGAGACAAAGGTTGAACTTTTTGGCCACAATTCCAAAGGTACGTCTGGTGTAAAAACGACACTTCGCATCACCAAAAGAACACCATCCCCACAGTGAAGCATGGTGGTGGCAGTATCATGCTTTGGGGTTACTTTTCTTCATCTAGAACTGGTGCTTTAGTCATGGTGGAAGGAATTATGAACAGTTCCAAATACTAGTCACTTTTGGCCCAAAACCTTCAGGTGTCTGCTAGAAAGCTGAAGATGAAGAGGAATTTCACCTTTCAACACGACAATTACCCCCAAGCATACATCCTAATCAACAAAAGAATGTCTTCACCAGAAGAAATTTAAAGTATTGGAATGGCCCAGCCAGAGCCCAAACCTAAATCCAATAGAAAATGTGCGATCTTACCTGAAGAGGGCTGTGCACAAGAGATGCCTCACAATCTGACAGATTTGGAGGGCTTTTGCAAAGAAGAGTGAGCAAATATTGCCAAATCAAGATGTTCCATGCTGATAGAATCCTACCCAAGAAGACTGAATGTTGTAATTAAATCAAAAGGTGCTTCAAAAAAGTATTAGTTTAAGGGGTGTGCACACTTATGCAACCAGCATGTTTTATTTTTCCACTAATAGATTTGTTTGTTTTTCAATTGAATTGTACAGATTATAGATCACATTAAAGGTGGGAAAAGTTTTGAAACGATTTATTGTGATCTCATTTTTATATCACAAAAACCTGGCATTTTAACAGGGTTGTGTAAACCTTTTATATCCACTGTATGTGGGTGTAGTTGTAGTATCTGAGTATATTTGAGTGTGTGTATGTGTGTGTGTGTGTGTGTGTGTGTGTGTGTGTGTGTGTGTGTGTGTGTGTGTGTGTGTGTGTGTGTGTGTGTGTGTGTGTGTGTGTGTATGTGTGCATATGCAAGTGATTGTACAGACATGCTGATAAATACTTGTGTCTAAATAGGTGGATTGGTTTGCGTGTAGATATACTGACAGATAGGCAAAGATATACAAGTACATGCAGATATTTATACATATGCATATACAGTGCATGTGCTTAAGTGTGTGCGTGTATGTGTATGCATGTATAGGCAAACACGCATGCAGATATATATATATATATATATATATATATATATATATATATATATATTTATGCAAGTATATACATTTTTAAATAGGGTCTATATGTGAACAGCGAAGAGGCATTTAATCGAATGCCTCTTCGATGACACATAAACAGCGACCGCACTAAAGCGCGAATGCTCAGAACACCGACTTTTTTCCCTGGGAAAGAAATTGGTAGCATAAACACACAAACACATACACATCAAACATAACAATGTGGGGAGCTGTGCCCCCCACACCCCCTAACTAAATATACCAACTCCGAGGTAGCACTACAGTGGGGAAAGGGGCAAATACACGAGGAAGGCCAAGCAATTTCTTTCCCAGGGAAAGAGATCACTGTGTTGAGCATTTGCGCTTAAGTGCATTCTCTGTTTATGTGTCGACGAAGAGGCGTTCGATTAAATGCCTCTTCTCTGTTCTGATATAGACCCTTTTAAATATTAAATATATATATATATATATATATATATATATATATATATATATATGAATATATATATATATATATATATATATATATATATATACACACACACATGGGAGAACTGAACTTTATTGTTACTATAGCTGGTCAACATTTGTTCAGTCGACAAAATATAGTTGACTAAGTAGATGAGCAACAGGTGTATGAGATCCCACAGTATTCCTGGTAGGGAAATATGCCCTTTCCCCAATATTGTGTGATCTTAGAGTTAACATTTATAATTAACAAGGGGCATGGGGAGTACAGCTCCTCCCAACATGAAGATAGCAAGTGGTGTCCTTCCTTGCAAAAACATTGTTTTTTTGTTTCATTTTAAAGCTTTATTATTGGATGAGCCTTGGCTATTACTCAGCACATGCATAGTATGCCCATCAGTGTTTGCAGTGTTGATGATTTCTGGTGGACACTACAAAAGTCTACATTCAGTCATTTAACTACAATAAGCAGACCCATTTATATCTATACTTATATCTAGATATCTATGTAGATATATATATATATATATATATATATATATATATGCATAGCTAGATATATATATATATATATTTTATTTAATACATACACATATTATATATGCACATACACACATAAACAGATAGAGATACACTGAATTGCATAAAGCAACTGTACGAATGCAAACATTTCAGAATTCAGTATATCACAAAACTCAAAACATATACACCTAAAACAATCGCAAAAAGAAGTATACGATTTTCCTTTTGTGACTGGATCACCAAATCTCCACCACTCACTCAGTAAAAATGTGTCAGAATAGTGCTAGTGTTGTTGAAAGGGGTTTTATGCCAAAGTGTAGGGTTAGGGTTAGGGGCAGGGACTGGGTTGGGGTTAGAAGGCATTAGTACAGAGGGGCAGGGATTTCAAAAACCCTTCCTGTAACAATACCATTAATCTAGACAGCTCTGATACACACAAACTCACCAACACCCATACACACTACACTACAACTATGCACTCAATTAGCCCTACCCTAACTGTAACTTTCACCCTAATTGCGGCATTTTCATAATATCAGAAAGTTTTGTAACTGTTTCTCAAACTCACACTTACTTTACATGTATACAATCAATACTTCATTCCTGCAAAAAGTTCCACTTTCAGTGAATGAAACAGTCACACTTCAGAGCCTTTCACTGCATTGATGTGCAGCCAGTTCTACTTACTAACTGACAACCCGCTGTTCATCTTAAGATTTTACACCCTCTGCCAGAATCTTGCTTTCACATTCACTACAAATTCATTTCATATTCAGTATGTACTGGGGTGCCTTCTGTGTGGAGTCTGCATGTCCTCCCTGTGGTCATCTCGGTTTCCTCCACGTGCTCCGGTTTCCTCCCACATCCCAAAGACATGCTGTAGGTGGATTGGATATTCTAATTTGGCCCTAGGCATGAGTGCATGTATGTATGTACCTTGGGCGCCAGGCTGGAAACTCAACTCCATAACTCTCCACTGGCAGACATGAGCAGACAGGTGATCCACTGTGGCAACCACTAACTGGGAAAAGCCGAAAGAAGAAGAAGATATATATATATATATATATATATATATATATATATATATATATATACATACCATAGGAAAATAAATCAATTACAGACCAGTTCTCAAAGCCATAGCGCATATTTATTGACAAGAAAGGTAACAGAAATAGAAAAAAGAAATGCTGTTTACACATGAAGTTCAGTCTGCAATAGTCATTCAGTTGCTGTTTTAAAACAAAGCCCACTGGACAAACTGTCCTTTTCAGTGGCAACCTGGGAACATTGTTTGGTTAAATGACTTGTTCCACACTGTAGGTAAAATAAAGTAAAAGGAATCAATCTCTGTTTCCTGAGCACAGGAAGCAGCTTATAAAAAGTTCAGAGTTTTAGTCCTCTCTGCTAACTGCTGGGCATTTACTAGGTTAATTTTTGCTATTACATTATTATACTATATAGTGCACTGTATATGAGGCAGGATTTAATCAGCAAGCTACTTCTGCAGATCTTGTCTTCCAGGTTTTTCTGGTCTACAACTGCAATGCCTTACACAAAAAGGTATGTCCATATCCACATATATTCACAGTTTATGCCATCTGCCAGTATATCTGCCACTGGGAATAAGCAGGCATTTTAGTGCTGTCACATTTACAGGTTCTTCTGGTAGAAGGTCCAGAAAAATAGGACACAGCCTACCTGATGTCAGCATCTCAAGTATGCCTGAAAATGATGGAAAGTACACATGGTGCAATCTGATCACACAGAGGCACTGTTAACAACACCAGTAAAGAAGAGATCACACACACATATAAATAATGAGTAGCTTGTGCAGGAACAAGACTACAGACTGACCAGTATTTGGCAAATGTTCGGTAACTGTGAGCTTCAGATAACATGTGTGAGATTCACTGCCTCTGATGTGCATTTGCACCCTGTCATCTTCCAAATGGGTCTGTAGTTCCACCATGATTCCCAGTCTGTTCCTGCTACCCACATCATAGTGAAGATAATAAGTGTGGTGTGTGACGTCCATGACAGTGTGCAACATCTTCACAACGTATATGCTGCTGTCTAGTACTGGGACAGTGATATGGGGGATAGGGACAGGGAGTACATGGTCATGTTCAAGTCACTGTTGCCTAAAACTGTATCCACTGGAATGTCTTTGAGTTAAGCGGCAACTGGTCTGTCTGTACAGGTACTGCTGTCCATAGCCATAGCAAGGTCTAGAAACAAAGTGGCTGGTCACAAGCTGGATTTTGTCAGAAGAAACAGTCTGTTGTTGAGACACTGCCATTGCTATCTGTGGTCACAAAGGCTGCCACACTTGGTCATTCAGATCTCATGTACTTGGCTACTAGCACTTCTCAGGCTTCACCCTTCGAACATCACATCAGGTTGCACACTCTGTCTTCTGTAATTCTACACCATCGGTATCTCATGTAGGCAGATGGAGTACCATGCCTATTCTTGGCCACAGTCTAGACTTGGGACACCTTACATCCAATGGTAACAAACATGGTAAATCCTGTCTAGGCGCACATGCACGATCCTTTAGTTATATGCCATGCATGTCATGGACTATATCATTGTATTGAATAATAATGGTTATAAGATTTTTATGGAAAAGAAACAGTAAATCATTTGAAACTAAAATAGAAAATATTATGGAAGACAGTATATACAGCATAAAGGGGAAGGGCTGTCTAGAATTATTAATGATAGAAAAATTGCAGATGATGGTATGAATTGAAAAGAAGTGAAAATCATGATTGAAGATCTTAATAAGGAACTTGATACAACTGGACATGAAATCTTATGGGTAATAATGAAAAATATAGTATAAGTGAAAAAGTCAGGAAATTATGTATGTAAATGTACTTAATAATAAAGTAAAATTCTTGTAAATGTCTGGTTAAGCCATGAGATGCATATAAAAAGTGATGTAAGACAGGGATGCACAATGAGTTGTATACTCTTTGCATTACTTACGAATGTGATAATATATGAAATAAATTATAAAATGATGGAAGCAGTGTATAGAACTCCTGAAGAGGTAAGAATTCCAGTTATGTTAACATATGTGGATGGCATTATAATAACTGCAAAAAATGGATGAAATGAGTAATACCACAAGTGGAATTCGACATTTGTTTGTATATTTTTGAGTCAAAACAATTACTCTACAACTATTTTTTGAAATAAGTAATACATTGCAAAAATAAGTGTTTAAAGTTGATAGGGAAGGCTTTAAATAAAAAGAAAAGTAAAAGTGTAGGTGATGTAGAAAAATAGAAGGTATATATTTTACAGTGAAGTAAAAAATATATGAAGAGGATCACCAAAGGAACACTGCAGCACTAAATACAGAACATTTATTGAAAAAAGTTAAGTGCTTTCGTCAAAATCACAAGACTTCATCAGAACAAGAACAAACAGAAAATGCTATATTTAAATACCCTAACCCTTACAGCCATTGGTTGACAAAGCAAACATCATTGTTGCTCAAGACTGCTGTGTTGGTTGGTAGCATTCATATTCTGTCCATCAAAGATAATTCCGTTCCTGAGCCATTGCTCAACCGAAAATGATGGCATGTTGTCATTACGTGCATCTAGCGTGTTGCTAGATGCTAGTCCACTCCCATTAACATTACTGCTGCCTGCCAGACCTTGTTCATAAGAGGGATTGTTAGAATTAGTGCTCCTTTGTGCTGGAGTAATTATTGAGATGTCAGGACTCAATATACCAGTATTATTGAGCCCCTGACTACGATGATCCGCTAATTGACCCAGACGTGACTCTACCTTAGTGGAAAGCCCAGCAACAGTAGATGCAAGTGTTGCCACCATTTGTGCAGTAATGTTCAAGTCCATGCTGCCAGTGCTACCGGGTTGCTCCCCTCCATCCATAACTAAAACAGACTTAGAAACAATGAACACCAAAACCAAGTAAAAAATATATAAGAGGGGATCACCAAAGACATTGCAGCACAAAAAAAGAAAAAAAATTGAAAAAAAAGTTCTTCTTTTGTCAAAATCACAAGACTTCATCAGAACAAGAACAAACAGAAAATTCCATATTTAGATACCCTAACCCTTACAGCCATTGGTTAACAAAGCAAACATCCTTTCTTGTAAAATAATTAAGCGGTTTAAAAAGACAGTAATGCATAATCACAGTAACTGCCCACTACAACACACCAATTGCCACCTACCAACCACATAGACATTAATGTACCATGTATTGAAGAATGATTTAAAACACAGATCTTGAATAAAATCACATAAAAAAGCTGATTTTAGTTTTAATACAGAACTAATTGATAACTTGTCATTGAGCCCAGGTGGTTGACATGCATTTAATTTAATCTGCCACTTGAGCTCTAAATATTCAAGGAAGTTATCATCGGGCCCCCCTTCATGGACCCAGGTCTACTTGTTCAAGTACAAAACATTTAAAATAATGTGTCGGATGTACCTTTATATGCTTAAATAAAGCATTAGTTTCTTTGTTTTTTTTAGTATATCATAGTTGTGTTTATATATTCTTTGTCTGAGGGCTGTGATTGTCTTCCCCACATAGTACCCCCTCACATACCATACAGGTTGCAATATATACCACTCCCTTGGTGTAACAGTAACACTTCTTAATAGTAGTAATTTTACCATAGTTCCTGACTCTAATGGAATCAGTGTCCAATATATAGGGGCATTGACCACACCTCCCACATTTAAAAATTCTACCAAGGCCTGCCTTTAACTTTCTCCTCTACACCAGGCCTTTCAAGGAGGTGCCCTTTTTGTAAACCATAAGAGGGTTTTCCCCCAACCTTTTGTTGATCTTTTCATCCAAACAAAAACTAGTCCAAAAGTCATAAATGATGCTTCTAATGTTAAAAAAAAAAAACCTGGTGAAGGGCAGGACACATGCCCTAGTAAAACTGTCAGTTTTTACCAAACCAGAGGTTCTATTCAAACCTTCAGGCTTCTCCAAGAGTGTAGAATAAATACCCCAGCTCTTTTTGATTTGACTTTTCAGCTATGTCATTGACAAGGTTAAAGGGGTAACCTCTTTTCTGCAACATACCCATTAGGACATCACATTCTTTAATAAAATCGTCGTGGTCAGACATCATTCTGGCCAATCTCACATATTGACCCTTGACAAGGGATTTTTTTCTGATGCAGAGGGTGGCAACTCTCAAAATGCAACAAAGAGTTATAATAGGCAGGTTTTCTATAAAGGTGCGAAGTAAACCTACCCTTAAAGTGATCTTTCTTAATAGTAACATCCAGGTAATTCAAGGTGTCAAGGTCCTTGGTCATGGTAAATTTCAAAAAGTTGTTGGTGGTGTTGATGTAAACGAAGAACCTATTCAGGTCATCTTCGCTCCCATGCCAAAATAAGACCATATCATCCAGGTACCATCCATATAGTACCCACATGTCCTTGAATTCTGAGTTCACTATGTAGAGGTCTTCCCACTGTGCTGATACAATGTTAGCAAATGACGGTGAGCAACATGCACCCATTGCCACCCCTTGCACCTGCTTGAATAAATGCCCCTCAAAAGTGATAAAATTGTTGTCCAGAACCGTTTCCATACAGGACCTGATAGTAAGGATAGTGTCATGGTTCAATGTACTGTTTAAGCATAAATAGTCATAGAACCATTCTAGTCCAACATCATGGGGTATTACTAAGAAGAGGTCACAGATGTCAATGGTGACCAAGATCAAGTCTTCATGGTAAATACTGTTCTTAACTTTAGACAGAAAGTTCCAGGAGTCCTTGATCACCAGGTCTCTGTTATTGAGGGTGCGCTTAACAGTGTTGTCAATATATTTAGCCAAACTGAAGGTTTTAGAAGCTTTTGCATCGGCAATCGGTCATAAGGGGTGGGGTCAGAGATACTCTTATGTATTTTAGGGATTCCAAAAATGGTAGGAACCCTAGGATGCTTAGTTTCCAAGAATCTAGAAGTTTCTTCAGTAATTTGCTCATTGAGTAAAAGTTGTTCAATGTCTAAATCTATACGCCTGTAGGATATATTCAACTCGTTTTTGGAAACCTCTGTGTATGTGTCACTATACAATAAGTCAGTCATTTTACTATTGTAATCACGCACATCCATGATAACAATACCTCCCCCCTTATCTGGTTTCATAATCCTTATTTCATCATTCTCCAAAATATTACGGAGCAATGTAGTTTCTTGCCTAGTTAAATTATTGGCCCCATTATTGTCAAGAAGGTTTTTGTTATTATTTTTGGCAACCACTTTTCTGAATTCATTTTCACAAAGGGTCTCATACATTTGTACTGTTGGGTGCATAGGGGAAATGAAAGTACTTGATCTATTTAATCGGCCTAGATTTCCCTGCAACATGCATTGTCCAGCCCCCTCTTGAGAAAAAAATAATTCCAAATTCAACTTCCTAGTGAAAAATTTAAACTCCAAAATAGTATTGACAATGTCACTACCAGTTGTTGGCACAAAGTTGAGCCCTTTTGAGAACAATTCTGCCTAATCAGTACTCACAGTTGTCCTACTATAATTGTAAATGCTGAAATCATGCTCAAGATTCTTCACAATTGTACATTCATACATCCCATCCCTTTTATTGGTATCATTCATCACCTCCAGTACTGTTGTTGTTGTCTCCCCCTCCTCCATTGATTCTGATAATTCACTTGTCCATACCCTCCGTTCCCTTGTCTCCCCCCCTCTGATTCCTCAATCACTTGGATCTCCTCAGAGGCGGTGGTTCTAAAGGGGCATTGTCATCCACTGAATCTACCACATCATCATCTTCATTAATTACATTAACCTCTTCACATCTTTCAGCCCCCCTAACTTGTTGGCCCAGGGGTGGGTCAGGGTATGCCCTCCCCTCATCATGATCAGTTTTATCCCTGAACAGTTTTCTTTCTTTCCTTTTTTGCAATTGCACCAAGTCATTATCAACACTTTTAAATAAATTGTTAAATTCAACCAACCTATGTTCAAATAATAAATCACGCTTAATTTCAGTATCAAGTTTGTTAATGTCCTTTAAAATAGCAGCCATTTTCTTATTGTTATCAGTAATAAAAATGTTTAACAACTCACAACTTTGCTTATTGAAAAAGTTCTTTAAATCCCGGTGTAACTGGGAGTCCTTAATAAGCCCAGTCTGATATTTCCATGTCCGAAGGCCCTTGGGAATCTGCTCTCCCCTTACACACTCGTGCAGATATTCATTCTCCAATTGCAAATGTTTGTACCTGAATAAGGCTTCCTTAAACCCCCAAAATTGTTGCTCGAGACTGCTGTGTTGGTTGGTAGCATTCATATTCTGCCCATCAAAGATAATTGAATTCCTGAGCCATTGCTCAACTGAAAATGATGGCATGTTGTCATTACGTGCATCTAGAGTGTTGCTAGATGCTAGTCCATTCCCATTTACATTACTGCTGCCTGCCAGACCTCGTTCATAAGAGTGATTGTTAGAATTAGTGCTCCTTTGTGCTGGAGTAATTATTGAGATGTCAGGACTCAATATACCAGCATTATTGAGCCCCTGACTACGATGATCTGCTAACTGACCCAGACGTGACTCTACCTTAGCGGAATGCCCAGCAACAGTAGATGCAAGTGTTGCCACCGTTTGTGCAATAATGTTCAAGTCCATGCTGCCAGTGCTACTGGGTTGCTCCCCTCCATCCATGACTAAAACAGACTTAGAAACAACGAACACCAAAACCAAGTAAAAAAATATATGAAGAGGATCACCAAAGGAACATTGCAGCACTAAATCCAGAAAATAGTCCTAGATCCATATATATATATATATATATATATATATATATATATATATATAAAAATATTCCCATATATATATATATATATATATATATATATATATGCCCATATATATATATATATCTATATATATATATATATATATCTATATATATATATATATATATATATATATATATATACACACACACACACACACACACACACACACACACACACACACACACACACACACACACACACATGCGCGCGTGCACGTGTGTGTGTATATGTATGTATATGAGTGCCTAAACCATTACCATTGAGACCATATTACAGAGAAGAACAAAAGAAATGTATTGTGCTCTACACTCTTACTGGAAAATTAAACACATTACAATAGTCAGCATATAGAAGTATGAAGTCCCCTATGCATAGTCCAACAAAATAATACACAGCCACATCAGAACAGGTGCTTTTAACAGTATGCACAAAACGCAATAACCTATTGAAGCCAATCTGGAATACCTGGGATCTTCCACATTAAATAAATACAGAAAATTAGTAAAACATCTTTTACAAACAGCAAATGTATTTATTAAATGCAGTACTGTGCAGAGAAGAGATGATAAGGGTACAAATTGCAGTATCGTCGGTGAATGTCTGCTTCCTACAAATGAAAATATCCAGACAGATGGTGACACAGGATATCATTCCAGTGACTACAGTGTTAACTGGAGTGGTGGATGCTGATCACAATGAACAGCAAAGCTGGCAAGTGACACCGCACTTCCACCTTCTTAAAAAGACCTGCATAGTGTTCCAGCAACCATTCCCTGAACTGGGTGGGCAGAATATAGAGCACAATCTTGCCATATTTTCACACCAATTAAGAGCATTCATTGGGTATTAGCTTTGGCAGTCATCTTCAATAATGTGAAGCAAAAAAAAGTGTCAGAGTACCTCAGTGCCTCATAGATATGGAACATGTGTGCATGGACAGCTTGCATGAATAGTTGAGCATGCTTGGCATGTAGATGACATGCAACTGGATTTATGCACACCCCATGTTGCTAATGCATTTCTACACAGTACAGCAATTCACAGCCAAGACTGAAATGTAGCTCCATTAGCAGAAAAAAGGTGCAACCTTGTACTTATTGATATTTATAGATGATCTGCCCTTTTAGACCCCAACATATTAATCAGGGAAGAAAAAGCAGAAGACTTACTTCAATAACGTGAATCACTTTCTCTCAGCACAGATTCAGTTAATACAAAAGTAAAAGTAAAATAGTCAATGCGTGAGCAATCCAAACAATTCACCAATAATCCAAAACAGATTGCTGTGTGCCAAAAGGAATCCACCAAGAATAATTTCGATAAAGTTTATTCGCAGTACTATCACATTAACGCACTTGAATAACAGTATGAAAATCGCGTTTTCGTCTCACCAAGTGGGACTTTATCAGATGACAACAATTAATACATTCCTTATTTAAATACTATAATTAGTGTGCAATTAAGTCTTATAACCAATAAGAATGTGTTTTAAAAATTCAAACGAACAAATCAATTTAATTCTACCTATCTCCATACTGTTACAAAAGTAAAAGTACTCAAGAGGATCATAGAGGTTTACATTAGTGTGGTAAAAGATAGATTACTAGTGTCACATATGCATGTGAATATTTCAATGTTGAATGGTTCCTGTTACTGTATGGTTGCAAGGCTAAGATTACTGTACTTTACTACTCATTCTGCAACAGGCTCATACGATGGTACCATATTACAGTCAAGTAGCTTAGCACACACAGTTCTAGCTGGGAATGGCAGCCCACTGAAACAAATCAGCTGCCCTTCAACACTTAATGTAAAACTTACTTTTCTCTGATCGTATACATGTCTTGGATTTGTGAAAAGCTGCTCTTCATACAACTGCAGTTACTGGTGCCTTGCAATCTCCAGAAGTAGAAATTTCCCTATAAAAAGCTGCCTCAGAACTTTACCTAATTCCTGTGTTACTCATGGGCAACTAGTTTGTATAAAGAGCAGCATTTATGCATTTAGTTATAACTATTTAGTCTCATTGTGTCTCAGCTACCAAGCTCATAAAGTGAAACACTCCACAACCCAATATTCTGGTCATAGGACACTTCATTGTACGGCTCACTGATGTCCCTTTTAGCAGGCTGGATAAGGGGAAGGTTACAGTTAGCTGCCTGTCAGGGACTGGGATTCACCAAGATCATGCAAGCACTCAGGTCACTTACTCCTAATTACCAGTATGACTCAGTCATAGTCCATGTGGGCATGAATAACCTGAGATATCCCTCTGCAGACTATATGAAGAGAGGCATGCTTGAGATCTCAGAATATGTGTCACAGGCAGGTATGAGCCTAGCACTGAGTAGCATTCTCCAGTCTCCAAGGATGATGCCACAATAGCAGCAGAAAATGATTGATTTTAATAATTGGCTTAGCTATTGGTGTCATTACAAAGGGGTCCAATACTTGTCAACCAGGGGGGACATGACTGACAGGCTATGCTGCTTTGTGAGGGATGGTATTTACCTGTCACCTCTAGGTTTTCCGATATAGTACAAACCATTATCTACACCTATAGTGCCTCTTTTAGGCATTGCCAAACAGACAAACCTTTCAAGTTAACAAAAGCAACTCAGGACAAGCTAAAGATATTCCTGCTCAATGCGAGGATCCTCAACAAGAAACTGCACTCCCTGGAAGTTCTCCTCACCTTAGAGAATGCTGTCATCTGTGCAGTTACTGAAATGTGGTTCAGAGCCATGGAAAGTATTCAAGCAGTGCACGGCTATAATGCCTTTCTTACATTTCAAAAACTCAAAGAACATGACTGATCAAAATTCAGAGATGTGTCTGTTGACATAAAGGATGAGTACACATCAAGGCCAGTCAGACAATATGACATGCTTGAGGTATTCCATGTGCAGTTAACCATAGGAAAGTCCATTACCGTATTCTTGCTACTGATACCCCACCATGAACCAAAAAACTCATGTATCATACATAAAGTTACTAGAATCACTCAACATCCAGTGCAATATCATACTCATGGGTAATTTTAACTTCATCTCCATTAATTGGGAGGCATACATGACCAATACTATTCAGGCCCAAAGATTTCTTAACTTTGTAAATTCAAATGCCCTGAAGCAGCTAGTCTGCATGACAGGTACAGATATCCTAGATGTGGTGCACACAAATATGGGAGAGTGCTGCCCCCCCCCCCCCCATGCAATGTCCTCACTGGTAATATTAGATCACAAAGCAGTCTCCCTTGAAATAAAGGTAAAACTAGCCCCCCCCCATCTAACCTCAAGCACTTTAAAAAGTTCTCCAAGATTAATTTCCCCCTGTTAGGGGATGGCATAGCTAGTTTCCAAACACCTCCAAATCCATAAAACACAGAAACCTATGCAGAAGCATACAGAAAAGCCCTGTACAAACATTTAAACACCTGCATAGAAACAGCAGAACCAAACCAAAATAAACCCAGTCAGACTTCAAAACCAACCTACCCTGGTGGATCCCTGGTGTACTAATAGGTTGTACAACAAAAAAAGAAAATCCTGTTGAGAAGTAAGAGGGAATGTGCACAACAGAGCATAAAGGCCCTAATTCATCCAAACAAGCAAATTGATGAACTAGTCAAGTTTCTGAAAGCAGTCTTTGAGGTGAAAATAGCCTCTAAAGCTAAGGATAACCATAAGGCATGTTTCAGTTATGTCTGCAATCTTATCAACACCCAACAATGTGCGGATTTAATTGAAGATGGCATCACCTAAACTCAGCCAGAAGATATAGCAAATCTGTTGGACAACAAATTCAGCTCAACCTCCCCATCACCCACAGTTCTCTCCCAAGAAATACCCTCCACCACTCCACTGCCAATTATCACCAAAGAACAGATTGCCACCACACTATCAAAAGCTAAAAGCACTGCTTCAATGGGGCCTGATGATATACTAGGCTGCCTCTTAGACAGCATTTATCAAGACTTATCATTCCCATTAGAATATCTCTTTAACCGAAGCCTCTGGGCTGGCTTTGTCCCAGCAGAGTACAGGACAGCAGCAGCCATCTCTCTGCATAAAGGGGGGCTGTCTACTGACCTGGGAAATTACAGACCCATACATTTGACTAGTCTCATATGTAAAGCCATGGAAAGAATAATTATGGACCTGATAAATAATGACATAGGAAACCTCCAGACACTGGACCTGACACAATTCAACCCAATTTGGCTTTGTTAAGGGCAGATCATGCCTACTGAATATGTTGTATTTCTTTGAGAAAGTCATTAAGGCCAAGGATGAGGGTAAAACAGATAGTTGCCATCTACCTTGACTTGGCCATGGCACTTGAGACAATTCCCCACTCAGTTATTATGAATAACTCACAAATTTGGGCATAAAATCCTTTGTTATCAGTTGGATAGCCAGTTGGCTCATGGACAGGACACGTAGTTAAAGCGGGGTGAATCCAGATCCAGCAAGATGCCATTTACTAGTAATATCCGACAAGGCTCAGTGCTGGGTCTACCCCTGTTCAGAATGTACTTTTCTGAAATCAAGGCTAATGTGGAAGGCCTCTGAATGACAACGTCTGTGAAAAAACTGCAAGATGGGAATAATCACTGATTCCGGCAATGATGTAGATATCCTTCAGGAAAGTCTAGATCAGACAAATGAATGGTGCCAGAACCATGGCCTAAAACTACATGATAAAAAGTGCATTATCATATGGTCTGAGAAGTCAAATACCCCTGCAAATTACAACATCAATAGCACACCCCTAAGAGTAGACTCATAGGTGAGAGATCAGATGCATAGTAGCCTAAAGTTTGACTGCCATGTTTCCACAGAGGTGAGGAAGTCCTTCCATGTAGCACAAGTTATAAGTAAAGGTATGGTGTCCAGATCCAAGGAAATTATAGTCCAGCTGTACTCAGTCCTCATTAGACAAGTAAATTAGTACAATGTACCATTTAGCATGTATTTGACTAGGCACTTACAGCAGCTGGAGTGACCTCAGAGGTTCCTCACAAAGAAAATGCAGGGTATAAACAACATGTCCTATGTGGATAGACTAAAAACCCTATCCCTTTACTCTGTCTACTACCAACTATTAAGGGCTGACCTATGCATGACCTATAAGACACTCACAAATCCAGCCCTGATGGAGGTGCTACACATAAACAAGTCAAACAACATGAGGATCACCTGATCAAGGGATCTAAACTTAGTCAGCAACTCAAACAAAACATGTTGACGAGACAGATATGTGTCTCAGAGATTTCCCCTTCTTTGGAATAGGCTTTCTATTCACATTAAACAGAGACCTTCCCTGGACCTCTTCATATGCAATTTGGATTGATCGATGGGGAATTGCAAAGTCACACCTGGGGTAGTGCCCATGTCCCTAATGGACAGGGGCAATCTTTAAGAGACTCAAGCTGTAGACACAAATCCATGCCATCCTTCTTCCCCTAAAAGCTGTATACTTGATAAAATTAGGTTTTATTGGCTATGTTTGTAAAGGATTTTAAGCTGTTACTCTAGTAATCTCTTAAGAACCTATGGACCAATAAACTCTGGCAGCTCAAGACTGTGTAACATCTGCAGCTGTGCCCTACTGAACTTATGCACATCTTCACATACAGTCCTAGCCCACTGACACAGGGCAATCACACCCTTCCCATCCAGTCAGTCCTAGGCAGCCTGTGGAACATATGGGGTTCCAGAGTGTAACCATACCAGAGTACCTAGCCATATCCTACTGTGCCAGCCTGCTGCTACTGTGACATTGTTACCTTTGCCCACCCACATATGCTGTTCCAATCTATATTGTGCTGTACCCTAATGTACACATGTCCTCTGAAGCTGGATGGAAGACAGATGTCGAAAAAAAAATTAGGCCTTGAGAGAATTGTCTTGCTACAGGCTCTCAGAACAAAGAAACACTTAGGAAATGGTGCACTCACCAGTATTTCCAAAACTGTATGAGAGACCGTATCCAGACAGTAAGTGTCCCTCCAACTAACTAACAACTTTAAAAACTTTTGCACACTTCACCTTGCTCCACTTTTTTTTGTTTGTGTGTATGCATTTATGTGTATGGAGGGAGGGGACAGTGAAATGTATTATGGCGTGTAAAGCTGCTTTAGTTTCTAACATCTGTTCTTTGGTAGCTGGTATGGGCCACTGTTATGGTCCAACATGAGACTAGAGTTTAACAACCCTACAAGATATTTAACAAAGCTTTAAACACCATTTAACATCAGAAAGGTACTTAATAAAGCTGCCTTTTTCCAAATTTAGGAGTGTAATCATGGCACTCTATTTACTACATTAATGTTGTGATAAAACAGACCATTACCAACTGTTTATCATTACATTTGTTGAATTCTAATATGGTGAGCTAGAACTCACTTATCCTTATGCATGGAGTTACTTTTGCAGTAGTACAGGATACTCTAACAAAAATACTGTTCAATAGTCTGAAGGATACACAGAATAAACAAATATAAACTAAAGTCTTCTGGGCAATACATAAGGGGTTGGGAAGTTGGCCTAATGGTCAAGGTGTTTGCCTTACAAACACAAAGTACAGGGTTTGAGTCTCACAAGGGATAACTGACTAGGCTTAAAATGCCTCACAAGGGCAGTTAGCCTAGTACTAATCTATGAACCTATAACACTAGGAAGTATTCAAAGTAAAAACTAACTAAATATTCAGAAATAAAAATTCAAACTTAGTAGTTTTAAACCACTGCTTAAACAACATCTTAATCAGTCCTGGTCCTGTAAATGCTTATCACAGGTTTAAAACTTTTTCACTGTACAATACTATCCAAATACTCTACTTAAACAGAACCTCTTACTGAAATGACAAAACATTTTTTATACATAACATCTGCCTGCACAATCCACTAAGTTGCAAGTGTGCTTTCTCTTTAGTAACTTCCACCTCTGTAAAATCTTAGAATGTATATGTATAATTGTAACTATTGTGTAAATACGGTTTGTGTATAAATGTAAACAGAAATGTAGCAATTCCGTATTTGACATGAACATAATATAATGCAATGTCAGCAAATGGAGGTTTTGTCCCCGGGCCTCCACTGAAAATGGATATTACCCAGTCAGATTTTTCCAGTAAACAAAGACAAATAAATAAATAAATAAATAAATAAAATATAGCTTAGCAAATGTTCCAATAGACTTCATGTAGAATGTTTTTGCTGTCCAATACAACTGCATTATAGCAGTCATCTTAAGATATTTTCAGAGAGACAATATATTGGTGGACCTTTAATGGCCAGCTGCATTTCAGGTGTGTTATCATTCGAATGTTGAGTGCATTGATGTGTAAGACAGTTAGAATCACCAGCTGTCTCATATCTCAAGGCAACCATACAAATACATCTCTGATGTTCATAGTTTTAACAAAGCAATGAGTTCTAACAAACTGTCATTAGGAATTGCATTCACCTCATATGGAATGCGTTATCATTTCTATATTGATTCTTAAAGTCTGCTACTTGGAGTTGTTCAGTGTTTAAAGTTATCATCATCATCATATTCTGCGCATATGGAAATTAACTATGAAAGTTTATTATTTCCAGTTGATGCAGATAAGGATAAGTAATAATATATTTATCATGTAAAGACAGGAGAATTAATGAGAAAACAGTAATCCTGGACACTGAATGCTGGTCAGCATAAATTATACTGAGCAGCACAGCACGACAGCAAGGTTAGTTTAACTGTCTTAATGGTCAGGCATTTGAAATCTAGGTACCAGTATTACTGCTTGCACTTAATAAGCAAATGTTTTAGTGGAGAACTATGGATGCTATCGTTCATTTTGGAGTTGTCTTTCCTTTCTTTTATTATCCATGTGATGCCCGCATCCTGGCCTAGTAATATAGTTGCCTCAGTCCTCACCACTAACACCAGAGAGGGTGTCTCATATAAGAGGAAAGGATAACAAATACACACAGTAAAGTACAATTTTCCTTAAGTGCACACAGAGATCACAGTCAGTCCGGGGCTGGTTGCTTCCTTGCTCCGCAGGTCCCCAATAAGACTCCCCACTGGCACAGCTATAGAGTCCAGATCTCAGCCTAGCTTGCAAGCTAAAACCTCCAGTACCCTCTCTGTCCAATCAGTGCTTCGTGTCCCTGCCCAAGTAGCTGACACACACACACACACACTTTGAGATAAGTATTTATACAACTTCACAGACACTCCTGGGAAAGGTTGACACAGATTCTCCAGCTGTGCCCTTTTACCCAGACTATTTGGTAGTAATCACTGCCACCACCAGCTAATAATTATCAGCTACCCAAAGGCATTAAAAGGGTGTCCAATTATTACTGTGCAATATTATTATCCCATAGTAGTGTAACTTAAGCAATCTTAAGGCTTAGGAAGGGCTTATTACAGGATCACTTATAAGCATGCAATGTACTCTAGAGCTTACTTTATCTCTACATAAACTAGCCGCAGTTGAAAAGGGTTTTAAATATAGTTAATAATAAATACTAAAAACACAAGACAATACTACTACACCACAGTGCTATTCAAGAGTTCAGAGATCACACAGAAACTTAAAATGTTTATTTATTTATTTATTCCAGTTTTGTAACTGGGGAGGTCCACTGGGCTAAAAGCCCATTTTCAGTGGAGGCCCAGGGAGAAAAGCTCCATAATACAATGTTACATGACATAATAATCACACAATTACAAAAAGATAAATTGATTTACATACAAATTAAACATTGGATGATTATAGAAACAGTCCAGGAGGATGATAGGCAAATTTCATAGGCATGGGAGAAATTGTTAGTTACATTAGCAATGTAAGACAAATATGGAAGGTATGAAGGTTAGCCAGGTGAGAACGAAGAGGGGAGCTTGGCAGGTATAGAGTGAAGCGTGCAGTTACATTTTCGGTGAGTATGCAAGTAGGAGAGGAGTTTAGTTTTGAAGGAGTGTAAGTTGTCACAGGTCCTCAGTGTGGAGGGAAGGGCATTCCATTTTTTAGCAAGGGAAAAGGAGAGTAAAAGTTGACTGGCTGGGTGTCTAGGTTTGTGGATAGAGATGAGGTTTTGGTTAGAAGATATAAGGGGTCTGGGGGGGTGTAAGGTTGGAGGATATTGGATAGTGCAGGGCAGAGGGTGGGTTGAAAGATTAATTTGTGGGCTGAGACAATTTGGAGGTAGTCTAGTTGATTGGGGAGTTCAAGCCAATTTAGGGTTTGTAGGGATGTGCAATGATGAGAGCATGAAGTTGCCTTAGGGGCAAATTTGGAAATTGTATTGTAGCATACGTCCAGTTTAGAGGTTAAGGTAGAAGATAGATTTGTAAGCAGAGGGGCACCATATAGAAGAGATGGGAGGAGATATGTAGTGGCTAAGGTACGTCAGGTAGAGGGGGAGAGGAATTGACTATTTCTGTACAGTAGGCCGAGTTTTATATGGGTTTTCTTGATGTTAAGTTGGATATGGGTGTTGAATTTTAAGTGTTCATCAATTGTGACCCCTAGGAGCTTAGCGGAGGTAACGGTGTTAATGTTGGAGTTGTTAAGGCAAGAAATTTGAAATTAGTTCTTTTCGGTGGTGGAGAATTTTGAGTGGGTGAAAAGAAGAATTTTAGTTTTGTTAGCATTAAGTGAGAGGTGATTTTGATGTATCCAATTTTCAGTGGTTGTGAAGGCTGTTTGAGTTAGAGATTGGAGTTCTTTAAGGCTGGGGTCAGAGCAGATCAAAGTAGAGTCGTCTGCTTATTGGACAATTTTGGTATTGGGAATAGCTTTGTGGAAGCCATTAATGAAGATGTTAAATAGCAGTGGGCCAAATATGGAGCCTTGGGGAACTCCTGTGGGGGTAGGAAGGAAGCTGGAGGAGGCTTGGCCCCATTTAACGGCTTGGGACCTGTCAGACAGGTAGCTGGAGAACCAGGATAGGGTTTTAGGGGATATGTTAAGGTTGGATAGGTGGTTTAGTAGATGGGAGTGGGAGATGGCATCGAAAGCTTTGGATAGATCTAAGAGAACAGATGAAACTAAGTTACCAGAGTCTCAAACTGAATTGGCAGAGTGTAAGAAGGAGAGAAGGGCTGTGTTAGTATTATGTCCAGGGCGGAAACCATGTCGGGTAGGAGAGAGCAGCTGGTGTTTGATTATGAACTGCATGAGTTGCAGGTGGATGCATTTTTTGAGGATTTTTAATATAAATCAGTAGTACATTTCTGACATAACAACACTTAGTCTAACTTTCTTCTAATTTCCTAGCTATTACTACAAGAAAACACCCTTCTAAGATAACTTACTTAAGACACAGGCAGTGCTGAGGTTAGATATCAAGACAAA
The DNA here is from genome assembly GCF_019279795.1 of Protopterus annectens. NCBI lineage: Eukaryota > Metazoa > Chordata > Ceratodontiformes > Protopteridae > Protopterus > Protopterus annectens. The sequence continues at coordinate 1,466,450,046 of NC_056737.1, forward strand.
AATGCGTAACAATCTCTGGCTCTCACTGTTTAAATTGAAACTCTAGTTCAGATAAACATTACATCATCTTTTTCACCCTTCCAGGAGTTCCTAGGCTACACATTAACTGCATTTACATTCTTTTACACTTAGAGCAATAAAGGACATTCCACATTAAATTCTGGTCATTAACTTTAGCCTTAAAACAATAGGCAGGAAGCTTACTCCAGACTCATCGACTCCAAATTCTAACTTGAAAGAACATACAAAACATAATTTTAATTTCAAAGAACATTTGAAATGCTTGGCTTAGTTTTCCTCACAGCAGATGACAATGTTGCTACAATCTTGAAGTTCACATTTTACAGTGTTTTCTTTCATTTAAGAAACAATCCTGTATTTTATATTTATATTTAAAAATGCCAGAATTATGTAGCAAATTCTATTTGACTAAGCTGGCAGCTTTCACCCTTCTCTACCAGTCTTCACAATCCATTTTCATGGAAATCATATACATGATCTATATTCACATCCAGCAATGCATTGCTACATTATTCAGTGTTTCTAGGACTATAACAGATTCCATCGCAATATGTTTTAATGACTGACAAGATATAAACAATATGAGCAGAACGCATTCCATGGTACAGTTTTCTAAAAGTCATATGATTTAAATGGGTTAAACCCAATGCCTTAGAAAAGGAGCCTTGACATTTTTCAGTATGTTGCAGTGTGTGATGTGCTTAAACTGCATAAGAAGCACTAAATTACAAATCTGAATCAGAATGGTGACAAATGAAATGTTATTACCTACAGATGGCTGTTTCATTCAAGTTCTACAGAAGTTCTGAAAAGAATATCAATCCCATGCATTGTTACAGAACAATATATTGGATGTCTTGCCCAAGTAATTCACATTTCTTTATGTGCAGTGAAATGCTGACAGCTATATTTTAGGAATCAAGTTTGAAAGGATGAACTGCATATTAGTCAATCTCTTGCTGTCATATACTATGAAAGGTGTTAAAATAACAGGTTCTACATTTTACTTTATCTCAATAAATCTCTCCCTTGTCGTCTGGGTTTTGATGACTTTCATAACAGATTGCATCATATCAAATCCTGCCTAATATACTCAGTGGTCACAGTTCACTTTTCTCCTGGTGTGCTTTTAACAATTTAACATAACCCACTGTTGTGATCTCCACAGGGGCCATACCCTTCCTCAAAGAACAAAAAGATCTTGGTTCTATAAGTCTTGTTAACCGCTCACTGGTACAGCTGTGTACAAATGTAAACCAAGTGCTTGACCCTTTCTCAAAAGTCCTCCTCCTGCAGAACAGTAAGGTTTCACATTAACACCATACTGTTCCAAAAGGCCACCGGCCCTTGTGTTACTATGTAATAAACACCACATTGAGATATGGAAGTCATTTGTACAGCAGATAGATTATTTTACATTTTCCATGTAAATATGGGCTATAACTCCCTGAAATTGGAGTGTATAGCTCGAAACAGACAGGAAAAACTAGGAACGTTTTGACAAGCGGAGCAAGATATCTTGGCTTTTTCTTAAACACCACTGGAAAGAGAGCCATGATTCTTATATAAGGTCTCTAAGCTCCTCTTTCACACTCCACAGCTCTCTGGTATTCAATATAAAGAGTTCCAAAAACATTTTTTGTGACCACTTTTTAGATCTTGCACATTTTTTACAGCCTTGGCTCCTTTTCTTGCTGACTGCATGGGCTGACTAGCTGTCATTGGCTTACTACATTCTCCAAACACTTTCTGTATCACATACACATACAGTTAAAGAGGTTAGGAAGGCTGATATTCTGACTACCTGAAGCTGCCTTCAGAATGACAGCTTTTGAGTACATAGTCATGTCTGTCATTTGATATTAACCTTTCATTCACTATCAGAGTTGGTTTCTCTCCTGTTGTTATTCTTTTCTGCATTCTTAAGCTGGTCAGTACCAAATCACCATATATATATATATATATATATATATATATATATATACTGCAACTTACTTCCAGTTTCTAATCCTCAAGATATTGAGGAAAATAGTTTATTACAAAATGTTGGGTTTGTTTCTTTTTAAATTCACATGATAGTTATAGATAAGACAATAGAAGAAATATGCCACTGCTTCATTTTATATTAATAAAAGAAAAATAACTTGTAGAATATAACTAACCACTCATTTTATGTAGTACAGTACATGAAGTAAGTTGTTGATGAAGACCGGATCATATGGTATTTCTCTTAACAAATTTGTAATGATGGTTAAATTTTATGAAAGCTCTCAGAAGCAAAATGCAATGTTGGGAGTCCCCATGGCTGAATTCTGAGCATCTTTCTGTTTTTAGACATACAAATTTCTTCTCATAAAGCATGTTTAACATGAATGCTGCATTTTATGGAGGACAGGAGAAAGCTCTCCTCCTCCTTTCAGGACACTCCACTGCAAATTCAAAATGGTCTGTTGGATGGCCTCAAGAACCAAGATTGTTTCACTACAAAATACTACTGCAGAATAGCATCAAAACTCATTCTACTAGACTGTCATCAACATCATAACCAATTTAGATCACAAACTACAGTGTCCCTCTAGTTTGCATTTTCAAAAGTCTTGTCCAGCTATTTAGACTCAGTCCTATGTTTTAATGTGCATGCTTTTGAAACCTGTAATGAAGTCAGTATGTCACATAACTGAAACTGTCTTACAAAGTGGTATTACCTTCCTCATTTCTGAAACACAAGGCTACTGCTAAAATTGTATTTATCATTTTTATTTAACATTTGTTTGCCATGAAAGTCTAACTTGGACCAAAGCCAATTTTCAGCAGAGGCCTGGGGAGAAACACTCCAGATGCATGTCTTTGTACCGTGTATAAATGTACTACTTGCATATCAGCTTAAGAATATGTTCAGATTTATCTCGCTGTCTGAAGAATCCACTACTGCCTCTCTTCTGTCAAAGCTAAATGCCTGTTGAGTGGGAGAAGCCTTTCCTTGTGTCCGCCTCTATGACTCCAGTATGAGTAACATGCCCCTTCTCAAAACTAAACTTTCCAACACTTCTTCCCGTTATTGATTATGATCAGAAAAGGCTGGGCAAATCCCGCTCACTCATTCAAATGTTACTCTCTTTGCTATCAAGAATTTTTATTCCCAAAATGTTACTAACTGTGCTGAACTTTCTTACAGCATGAACGCAGAGTATTCCTGACCAGCATTCTTTTTCAATGCTATGTTCTGTTGCACCTGTCTCCTCTTTGTGCACACAGAGGATTTAAGAACATAGGTTAAACACTTCAGCCTTAAAGGCTTTGTTGCTCATCTGCTGTCTCACTGACAATCAACTCTGTATACTTAGTTCTGTTTCTTTAAATAATCAGTAACCTGACATGTCAATCATGTGACTGGCACTGGATCTTCAGTTTGGACTAAAGGTCTGATGTGAAAGCATCTCTCTGATGCCTCATGATATCTCTACTTCCTATCCTGAACTGTTTCCAAAATGGAGGATAAAGTCAAACTTGCAGCTTTAAAAAGTACATTATAAGCATAATCCGTGCCAAAGAAGAATATGCAGTGTGTGGAACATTTATTTTTTTTCCCAAACATCAAAGGTTATGTTCAGTCGTTATCATACACTACTTACTTTGGATTTTTCCTTCACTGGTCATGCAAATGAATTGACCTCTCATTGCACAAGAGTTTGCAAATTTGAAAATGGGTGTGACCCCAAAATTTCATCCATTTTTCTCTGCAAATGATTAGAGTGTCAGGTATGAATTTGCCAAAGAGTTCAGAGGACAAGCTCGGTCCTGAGCACCTCCTCCACCAACATTACATGTCAAGGCTCCATGAAGAAGTTTGCCAAGGGCATCAGTAAAAGACAGAGACCTGAAGCAGCCTGGCACAAGAGGTGACACATGACACTGGCATACCATGAAACTGAAACAATACTGCCACTATCACAATGATATGAAAAGGAGAAACAGCAACCGTTTGCTCCGATGGGGGGAGGCAAGGTGAGGGAGCATACACCAATAATGTACTGCAAGTAAGCCATGACTTTCCACCCCACATGCAGACAGCCCTTGTCTGCCATGCGAATGTCTAAAGATTAAAGAGAATGTCCAGCTGCACAGGAGAAGGCTTGATCACCTCAGTGAGTGCTGGGGTGAGTATACCTGTTACAGACAGTGCAGGTTTACATGTTAACAATCCTGTCAGTTGTCATACTTGTAGTCAGTATAGGTATGTGCATCGTCACATTACCAAATGCCAAGAAGAGTACTATATTTTTGGATATGTATGATTCGCCAGCAGCATCACAGACTTTAGTTCAGTTGTTACCATACACGCACATTACATTGTGCATTGTCAGTTGTTTAGGATCAATCCTATTACATTAGGTTGTTTAAGATTCGAAGCTAATAGATTATTGTGAGGTCAACAGATATGTTGAGAAATATTTGTTACGTTACTACTTCAGGACATTTCCGATTTTACCTGTTATTTGGAGAAATGCAACTGCCCATATAGGGAGTGTATAGCATTAAGAACTTGTACTGAATGAGAGTGCTACATGTTTGAATATATGTATGTGTATATCAGTGGCTGCTTGCTGCTATGGACATATACATGTAGCCCAATATGCTAAGGCATTGCTGTATTACCGTGATACTTCCAGTGCGTTTAGTTCCCATCTAGGTAAACGTTTCATTCTGCAAGTGTGTGGCACCCCCCATTATCATGTGTTTCATAGCATGCTTCTCTTACACTGCTGATGTAGCTCAGCATGTAATCACATTCTACTTTGAGGTTTTGTCTGCTGAAAACTGTGGCTTCAGGGTCTCTTTGGGTTGTATTTTGGCACACTACTGAGAAATTACATTAGGGCTGTAGTATCCATTGGCATTGGTATACATTTTTTTCTATTGTGCTGTTAAATTGCCTGAACTGATGCCGTTAAATGAAAACTATGTACTTACGGTAATTCTAGATCCATGTTGTCTTCTTTCATTCATCTTACCCTGTGGATTATCAGACTTGACCAAATCCAAGGCCAGCACTTCAGACTCAGATGAGGGCTATTAGGATTAAAGTAATCTTGCAACAAGCAACTTTCTGTAAGAACTTTATGGAGGGTATGCATAGAGGAAACCCTGCAAGCAAGCATGGAGTAGAGCATTCCTTGGTGACTGTCCCTTGTGATGGATCAAAGCAAAGAAACTTCTGCACTTCAAGTTTTAAGGGGTCACAAACAAGTCATAGCAAGGCTGGCCCAAGACACTGAAGATCTATGCAACTCCTGATGGATTAAGGAACCACTTGTGATGCATCAGAATGTTCCTGCTGAATTTCTCTGCTAGAATGTTGGATTTCTCTGGGATGTGCATTACTCTCAGAAAGAAGTGGGACAACACCATCCATTGCCACGCCCTCATGGCCTCTCGACATAGAGGATAGGATCAAGTCCACCCTTTTTTTATGTACCAGACCACTGCCATGTTGTCTGTCTGGACTGAAAACTCATCTTTGGAAAAATCATGCAACATCTGGAGGACTTCTCTCTCATCTTCAAAACTCTGATGTAAAAACTGCAAGAAAACCAAGGCAATATAAGGTTTTCACAGTGTGATATCTTAAACATCTTGTAATGGAGATATGTGAGAAATATGCAAATGTCCCCCAAAAGACATACAGTGACATACATCTTCTGACTGTCCATGGCTTGTTGCTTTTTAATTCTTGATTGGTACATTCAGGCCAGTAAAGCAAAACCCCTCTAGCTGTAGACATGCATGTTTTGGTAATTTTAGTGATCTCATCAGCACAACAAAAGTGGAATAGTTAGCTATACTTTACAAACACAGAGCTTAAAAACAAGCCCAATGTCTTTAAACATTAAGGTGCCTGCTAAATATCCCAAGTAACTTCCAAACCAAAGAGGAAAAGGTCACACAGACAAACCTTTCAGTAGACACTGAAAGAAAAACATAAACTAGAGTTTTCACTGTGTGATACTTTAAACCACCTTTAATGGAGGTACATTGGATATATGCAAAATATGCAAAGGACCAGTAAGGACATGCAGTATTTTAGCTACATGGCTTATGAATGTCCATGACTTTTTTCTTTTTAAGTTTTTATAGATGCATTCACGCCAATAAAGCCATGGTACAGATGGTTGTCTGACTTGGACCAGGTACCTTGGATCATCTTGCCCTCATAATGCCAACCCCACACCCCAGGACAGAAGTGTCCATGGTCACCCTGGCTACAGGCTGGGGAAGAACAAATGGATGTCCTTAGGAGACATGGTCGGTCATCAACTACCATACTACGACAAACCTCTGTAAGAGGAAAATGTATAGGATGAGTTGTCATATACTATTGGAATGAAGCATACTAAAAAACAACAAGACTTTTCAACTAGTGGTAAAAAAATGAAAAAAAAAATACTGCAAAGCATAGTGAAAACAACTGAATACAAAACAACTGAATGACTGTCTAAACTTCATTTAACTGCTTTCCTCCAACAAGACTTCTTCAGAGACAATTTACAATACAAACCAAAATACATTTATATATAATCATTCATCCTGTAAAATCTTGAGACCAGTTATACATTTAACAAAGTCAATTCACCTAAAAAAGTTTTTATTTTTAGTATTAGAACAAGTCCCATTTGACTTAAGGGGAGATAGTTATAAAATAGGGTGAAAAAGAAATAAGCTGAATGGGAAATTAGATTAAAAGCAGATACATACCCAGGATTAAATGATGTGATTAATATTAAGTGTTTTTTGAAAGAGAAAAGATTGAAGGTTAATAAGTGAATTTTATGTGTTTTTTTAAATAAAATATTTATGTATCTCTTTTAAAAGATTTTTTAGATGAATTGACGTTGTCAATTGTATAACTGGTCTTAAGATTTTATTAGGTGAATGGTTATACATAAATGTTTGTAGTTTGTATTGTAATTTTTTTCTGAAGAAGTCTTGTTGGACAAAAGTAGTTGAATAAAGTTTAGATACTAATTCAGTTGTTCTAACTATGCTTTGCGTGTTTTTTTTTTTTTTGTTTTGTTTTGTTGTTGTCTGCTGGAATGAAACAGTTCACTGAAGAACCCTCATGTAGAACCATTCCAAGAGAACTAGTGATATGGCAGTGGCCAGCAACCCAAGAAGATGAGAAACTAGAGAAGCCAGTGGCCTCTGAAGTAGAATGAACTGATGGGCCTGAAGATGTAGAAAAAAACAAATTGTCACAGGAAGTTTGCAATGTGACTAGTTGTGTCCATAGGGCAACCTATGAAGTCCATATCCTTGTCTGATTCCAGACTGTACTTGTAGAAGTTCACTGTAATAGCAAAAGAGAGGCACAGATGGAGCAATGAGTCTATCACCTGAATAAGTGATGCTCTTGAAATCACTGTAAGAAAGCAGTCAGTCATCTAGGTACAGGAAAACCTGGAATCCCTCCTGACCTGAGCTGCTACCACTGCCTTGTATTTGGGCATTTGTTGAACAGCTGGGTGCTTTGGTGAGACTTAAAGGCAGTGCTCAAAACCTACAGTGACTGGTCCCCACCTGGAAGTGCAGGAATCTCCTGGAATGTCTTGCTATCTTTATATGGTAATAAGCATCCTTGAGGGCCACAGGTCCACAGAGAACATACGGTCATCCTTCCTCAACAGAGACAGAATGGACTGTACCATTACTGTCTTGAAACTGTTTTGTTTGATGAATATATTTTGTTTACTTAGGTCTGAAATGGACCTGAGGTGTGTTTTTCTTGGACACCAAAAAGTACTCCAGTTGAGCTGAAATTATTTATATCAAGTTAAACATTGGTGCTAAAGGAAGACAAGCAGTCATGGGAAACAAGGGAACTACATGGACAGGAGCTGGATCCAGGAGCAATGGTTCCAAAGGAACGAACAGAAAAGAGGAAACAAGGCAAGTGGCCGAAGTGCCAGCTCTCTTCTCCTTGGGGCAGAGGGGAAATAAGGAGGGGAGGTCAATCTAGGCCTTCAAGAATATCTGCACCATCTTGCTGAAATCAACTTCCCCGAGGTTCCATGTAGCTTTAGCAGACCTAAACAAAGCCATTGAGGGTAGCTTAGCAGACCAGTGCTGGGGTTTGTCCAAATCCTGGACCTTACATGGGGAAGACTGGAACAATTGGGGATGAAGGCTCAGGTGGCAACTCCAGATCTGAGTTAACAGCCATAAATAGAGATCAGCATCAATGGAAATCAGTACTGCAGCCAGAATGGGGCACAGTACCTCTGAACATTGGGACTGAAACGATTCCAATGTCAGTGCCAAGAGGACTGAGTAGGTGCCAAAGCTGGATCCACAGCAGGAGATGAACTAGCAAACAGACTTCTGCACCGATTCATCAGAACTAAAAACTCAGCTGATAGTTTCTTGACTGCCTTTTCTTTATCTTCCTCTTTCTCTTTCTCTTTTACCTTTTGTTCTTTGTCCTTATCTCTGTCCTACATGGACAGACTCAAAAAACTCCAGCTATTCTCTGCCTCATATCGTCTACTAAGAGGCAATCTCTGCTTGACCCAGCTCTGTTAGAAATGCTACATCTAAAGAAATCCCAATCCTTCAACACCACACACTCCAGAGACCTCAACCTCATTACCACAATCAACAAAACATGCTGGAGGGGCAGGTTCATAACCTAGAGACTGCCCATGCGCTCTGGAATAGACTTCCCATACATGTTAAGCAGAGCACTGCACTGGTACTCTTCAAGAGAAATCTTGATGAGTGGATGGGAAATAGAAAGTTCACTGTGTGGATCACTCCAGTGGCTCTACTTGATAGAGGCACTGGGAACTAATGTTGGGTGGCACAATGCCAGGGCACTTCTATGGGCTAGGCTCGTAAAGGCTCCAGGGCCATTAGCCTGGTACACACCTATGAACCTATGAACCTCTGTTTTTATCACTTTTCCCTTAATCCCGAGGCTTCTTTGACAGAGGAAGAGAACCAACTGAAAGAGAGCCTGACAAGGAACAGTCAGGAAGGAGCCCCTTCAGTACTTACTTGGCCCATTTATCGGCTAAAGCCCTGTCCCTGAAAGAGGCATAGACACAGACCTCACAATCCTGGTTTAGATGGGCTGCCACCAAGCAGTAAATGTACCTGTCATGAGAATGTTGAAGTAGTATTGTGAACACATTCTATGTACTTCTGGACACCCAAAGTTTTCTCAGACATTCCAGCAGGTAAATACAGCACACAAGAAAACCAAGTAGCCAACACTATACAGTGGGATTAAACATCGCAGTCAAATAACTATCAGTATGAACTATAAGCTATTATCTACTATTGTCTAATAACTACACACAAAAAACAGGCTACCTTGAGCCAAAGACAGGGAGAAGATTTCACAGAGAAGGGTAAGCACACTGCAGAAAAATGGCCACCACATTGCAATTACCTGCCTGAAAAAAAAATTAACAAAGTCTGAAACACACACTTGACTTCTCTTTAAAGGGAGAGGTAAATGGCCAGAATTAAAGGAATGCAGAAGGTATAATCACTTCCAAAGCAGCTGAAAAAACACATCTCCAATGGAGCTTGAGAGACCATGTCTAACACAGATGGACAGCAAATGAGATCTGTGAAGACTTAGGGACACATATCATCATGGGAGGAGAGTCAACAATTTAGAGCCTTAGATTCAGTCAGATCCAATAACCCACAGTTTGAGGTCAAGAAAGAGTCAGCATCAGATGGCATGTTTAACTGCAGCCTTCAGCATGATTATTTTGTTCAAGTTATGCATAGGATATGATGATGGCTTCCAGGTTCTATTTCCAAACCTTAGTCACTTCTCTAGCTATTGCAGACAAAATCCACTGGATTTTTCATTTGGCCATCTAAGTATACTGCCCACAACAATATAATGTACACAATGTGTGACATGCGACATTACTGCATGTTTCATCACAGGATTTTTTTAAACTATGGATGTAGCCCAGCATATAAGTGCATAGGTTTCTGGTGCTGAAGGTTGTGGGTTCAAGTCCTTGATGTTTGTATGTTGGCATATCCTTATTACAGTAGGGGGGAGATGCAAGACCATTGCATTAGAGCACATGTAAAACAGTTAGACAGAGGTTGTATTTTACTTTCATTTTTTTCAGTATATTTGTAGTATTCTCTCCACCACTGTCTTTCTCACTACCCTTTCCATTTTATACACACACACACACACACACACACACACACACACACACACACACACACACACACACACACACACACACACACACATCATCATCATCATCATCATCATCAACAGCCCCAAGTTCTTGCTCAGAGTCTGCCTGTAATGCCACATCTGCATACAGCAACTTTCTTGATCTGTCCCCACTGACCTGTTTGCTAATGTAGTTCATCACCAGTATGAACATCACTGGGCTCAGAGCTGAACCCTTGTGGAAACCCTCTCCCACTGGAAACCCCTCTGTGAGATCGAATACTGTTTACACTTGAGTCACTGGGTCCTTGTACATAGCCTGCACTAATTCTACCAATGTTTCCGGGACTTCAAACCACAACAGTACTGTCCAAATTAGCTTTCTTTGAACCTTGTCATATGCTTTCTTCAAGTCTAGGAAATGCACAGTTGGACTCATCCTCATCTCTAACTTCTTCTCAGCAATCTATCTCACTGCAAACATTGAGTCAATTGTACTGCATCCTGATCTGAATCTGAGCTGCTCATCTCGAATCTTACATTCTACTACTCTGCATATCTATTTATCAGTCAGCCTCTACAGAACTTTCATGTAATGTAACAGAAGTTTGAGGCTTCTGTACTGCTCACAGTTGTGGATGTCCCCATTGTTCTTGTACACTGGCATGAATATGCTTATTCTCCAGACATCTGGAATACTCCTTTCTCCCCCATTGCTATGAGTCCCCTCAGGAGCCATTCTTCCCTATCTCACCCAGGATCGTCATCATATGTGCTGTGACCTCATCTGAGCCTGCTGATTTCCATGACTTCATTTTCCTTAATGCTATTCATACTTCTTCTAGAATGGGCTCCTCCTCTTTTCTTATCATATGCTATTTCTGGGGCATTACAGCTTCTGTGGGGTTTTCTTCATCTCGAAGCTGCTGGAAATACTCCTTCCATCCTTCCAGGTTGTTGCTGGTATCCTTTATGAAGGGTGTCTGACTATCATCTTTAGCTTTCTGTCTATGCCATACAACCTGATATTTTTTTTGTGCCACCTATTGAGTTACTTTCCAGAAGCTGGTAGAATGCCTCCGATGCCCTGTTCTTTGCTATTGCAACTCCTTCCTTAGCTTCTTTGCTAGCCAACCAGTATTCCTTCCTAGCCTGGTTGTACTTTTCTAACTAAAACCTTTTCCTGCACTCCTACTTTCATTTGATGACTTCCTTGACTTGTGTATTCCACCACTACCTTTCCTTATGTATACTATTTCCATACCTGGCTCAAACAAATATTAGCTCCGTAGTCTTCACACATGCTGTTTCCTGTGCTGCCATTTTTCTTCAACTCCACCTATTTCCTCCTCTTCTTGGGGTGCTAGGTCCCTGAGCAATTCCTTGAACATGTTTTCTTTCTCTCCAGTCAACTTCAAGGTCTTCCAGCTGGTGGTCTCTGTTGACCTTAGAGTCTTCTCTGACCACTGCTTGCAGCTGATTGTGGTGACCAGTGGTTTATGTTATGGGCCAACTGTTTCACTGGGGATGAATTTGCAATCACTGATTCTTCTCCAGTGCCCTTTTCTAGGAGGAAGTCGACCTGACTTGCATGTTGGCCATTCTTGTAAACACACACACACACACACACACACACACACACACACACACACACACACACACACACATATATATATATATATATATATATATATACATATTTTTTACTTTATTTCCATTTATTTTTTAATTTATATCCAGCAGCATCCTGACCAGCACACCTGCCACCATTGGTGTCTACAACATCACAACAGACACCACAGCTACTAGTGTCCCCAGCCACTACCATCCCAACTTCTGTCAGTTGTACTATAAAATATGCCACAACCAGAGAGAGACAGTATGTCACCTGGCAGCAGCTGTAGGAAATAGTGAGAACGTTACTAATAGGAATCTAGATACTCAAATGGTATGGATAGAGATAGTTCTCTGATAACTTGTGTAGTCATTTCCTTGCACCAAAAAGGCATTATCATCAGTGAAATTTCAGTGGTAACGGTGCCCAGGGTGGTGGATAAACTCCCATTGGGTCTCGGCTGGCAGGGAGAGCAGCTGTGCATCCCACCCTTTGCCCCATACCAGAGTTCCACTTCATCTTGTGTCAATGCTCATCCCTGTTTGTGGCTCAGTCTTCCCCATCACCATTGTCTTTCTTCTGTGGCTGATACATTCTTTTCTATTGTCTTCTCCATCCACAGCTGTGTCACCACCTCCCCTGTCAATCTTGTCTATCTTTTATGATTGCGTTCTTGCTACTGAGCCTAACTATTTTATCTTCCTCTTACTTCCCTTACTACCTTCCACAAATTACATTCTCTTCATATTTATAAAATGATCACCTGGCTCTCCAAAAATATTCTCTCTCTATTCATCTCCATTTTGTTCATTCAGTAATTGTTTGCCTTAATTTCTACCCTCTGCTCACTTCCCCCTTTTCATTGGTTTCCTATCTTCCCACTTCCATCTTTTAGTTTTTTTAAACATCTTTATTAAATATTTTATAAAGTGACATAGTACATATACAGCAACAGAAAAAATAAACCACAATAGTATTCCTTTTGTTATTTTCAAGCAGTATACACATTTTTTAACAATTCTCATTTACTCCATTACATAAATTGCTCAAGTCCTGTCTCAACTAAATTTCACTCCTCCTCCTGAACATTATTCTTCATGAATTGTTCCAATAAATTCCATATATTTCTTGTAATTTGTTCACCCCTTTTAATAAAGATCACCACCAATTCCTTTATCTCCTTTAAAATATTCAGTATTTAAGCTACAGTTGGTTTAGATTTTAATTTCCATCTGAAAGTAGCTGCATTTTTGCAACCAATAGCTTTAAACTTAGCGAGGTCTTACCATCTCTGGGCAGTTTAGACCATATACTCCAGTTCAAAAGAATAACTTTAGTTACAACCATTTGCCCACTTCCCAGCATTACTGACAAAGTACTCTGTAGGAAATTTTTTAAATCTTCCAGCCTATTATATTTCAACAGATATGTTTTGAATTGCTTCTCTCTTTTCCATCACACCTCCAGTATTTGCTATCTATCTAAAGAACATTTCTCTGAAGTCTGCTTGGGGTATAAAATTCTTATGTAGACACTCAATTCCTTGCAAAAGTCCTTAACCTTTTATACTTTGCTGCTTTCTTGAGAGCTGTACAGATGTCCTTCTCATTGTTCCTTTGTAGAGTGCATTTCTATTCTCTTATCCCAGTCTTTTCAAACCTCCTCTGATTGATTCTTACAGTCTTCAGGTAATATTTTATATGCTCTATTAATCTGATAAAAAAAAAAAAAAAAGATTAGCATAAATGCTTAATGGCCCTTTAAGGCTGCTATGCAGCTTCTAAGTGTTATTGTGTAAGTGGCACCATGCAGACTGCTACTGTGTAAGTTGGATTGTGCAGATTGCTATCGCGTGGGTGTAATTGTTAGTGGGATTGTGCAGATTGCCATTCTGTGGAAGGGATCATGCAGATTGCTACTGTGCGAGTGGAATCATGCAGATTGACAAACTAGAGTCTCTATACTCATCTAACAAGTGGACTCTAGCTTAAGCTAAAGAGCCTGTAAGGATGCAGTGGTACACTCACACCCCTACCCCGGCAACACACACAGTATAGAAATGCCTGCAACAGCTGATAGCAACTTCTTGAAACTATTATTGATTGCAATGAATGCACAATACAATAGTCAGTAGTGACACAGTGGCATTCATTCACCACCAAACAAAACACAATTTTACAATGAGCTTTGGCAAAAAGCACATCTGCTTTTTCCTGTTGTTGGATGCAGTGAATACAACACATGTCCCTACCCCACAAGCAAAAAGGCAGAGTGCCATACAACAGGTATTGGTAAGAAGCACATCTGCTGCTCCAGGATGTGTTCTTGGCTGCAGTGAATATATTGTATGGAAACTCTTGTGACACCCTTATTTGTTCACAGCAACATGTATGTCCTTCACTTGTTGGCCAGTAAAAATACTTCAGCTTATTATTGTGCAGATACTGCTAGAAGGATTTTGGAATGGATGTTCCCTTTGTTGCCACAATTTCACTAAACTCTTTCTCTACTTTTCCTTTCCCGTATCTGTATCTCAGTTTCCCATCCCCTTTTCTGCAACATTGTTTTAGTTGTTCTAATGATTTACGTTCTCTTACTTTTACTGTACTGTTGCATGCCTTCAGTCTTCACTGTCCCTCTGTTGACTGTTGATTCTCTTGACTAAGTCTACTGACTTTTTTTTCTGCTTCTATTGTAACCTACTAATTGCTTGTAGATTCTTTGAATTAACAACCTTCTTTTTAGTAATTTCTGGAGCTGTTTCTGAAACACTGCGGCCTCAATAGTCATTTTCCGTGGTTTGCTATCATTATGTCGACGTGCATTTGCATGGCTATGAAGTATTCGAACAACAGATGTTTGAATACTTCATATTATGGCAGGTGACATGAGCGAAGATTTGCATTGCGAATGAACTGTGCATTCGCAATTCTAACTTTCGGTCATGGGAGGGGATCGCGGTACAGTGCGGTTAGGGAAATGCATCCCTTTCCTCACTGTAGTGCGATCTCGGAGTTGGAATATCAAGTTAGGGGGGTGTGGGGGGCACAGCCACCCACAGGGGGGGTGCAGGGGGGCACAGCCCCCCTGCATAACTGTGTGTTCGGTTAGGTAGGTAGGTGATTATGGGTAGGGTGGGCGTGCTGTGTATCGCCGTAAATGTCGCAAGCGACATTTTCGGCAATACACCCTTGTTTTCGAGTTTACTATTATTCGAAAATGTTCATTTTCGATGCATAAATTTGAAAATAAAGACATTATTTATTTTTACTTTCGAATTTATGATAGTAAACCATTTTCCGTAACTCCTCCTCAAAAATGGCTACTACCAGACTTTCCATTGTTCCTTTTAGTTTCCTACTATATTAAAATGGATCCCATGTACCTTTTCCCTACTCATCCAGTAAAAAGACACTGGCTTAGGCTGAAAGTACATTATTTCTTCAATTCTGGTCTACATATGGATAAATAGGTCTCTATATGAAAAACATATTTCTTCCATCTGGAAAAAAATACATTCTTACACCTTTACACAAGGTTAGCATGGCTACAGAATTTAATAACCCATTGCAATCCTCTCCCCCCTATCCAAATACTTGAAAAAACTTACTCATGCTCAAATTCTACATAACCTAAATTCAAATAATCTGTTCTCTGAAACGCAGGATGACTTCAGACCCCACCACGGTACAACCACCACCTTCCTTCACTACAGCAACACTATAAACCAGCATAGGAACAATGGTAACCTAGTGTCAGCAATGTTACTAGACTTATCCAAAGGTTTCAACACTGTATCAGAAAGATATTTACTCACTGAACTCTTCTATAGGTCTCTCTGAATTCTCCCTTTAATGGTTGCATAGTTATCATCTGGAAGGCAAGAAGCAATCAAATGGCAACAGGACTTTCTTTACACTCTTTCAGTTACCATAGGTGTCCCTCAGGGCACTATACTAGGACCCTTTATTTTTAATGTTTTTGTAAACAAGCTTCACACTGCCACACACCAAGCAAATATAGTACAATATGCAGATGGTTCAAATTTAATATGTGCAGAAACCCACAATATCCAGATGGCAAAAAAAAAATAACTTAAATATCTCTCTTTAATCGAACCCTGGCTGAAAAATTTAAACCTACTCCTTAATCTCATTAAAGCAAAACTGATACTCTTTACCCCAAAATATTATCTTCTTCAAAAACAATCATGCTTGGTTACATCTGCAAATGATACTGAAATTGAGGTAGTACTGTTGACTAAATTACCGGGCATTGTATAGATGACACTCTTAAATTTGATCACCATATCCTTTAAACAATTAAAAAGATCCAGCAGAAACTTGGCTCCATTTCTAGGTAAAATATTACCTTCGGTTTCAGCAAGAAAAAACTCATCCTATTTACAGCCAACCCTTTTATATGCCTCACCTATCCTTAAAAGCCTAAGCTCTACACTAAAAGCCAAACTAATCTCCTGTTACAACAAAGTAGCTAAATTTGCTGCCAGCACTACACACCAAGATCACCGCTGTCAAGCCTTAAAGCAGCTAAACTGGCTAAAGCTTAACAACTACATAACACACTCTCAGCTAGTTATGGCATACAAACTGATATCTTATCCTGAACAATGCTCTGCATTAAAAGAAACATAGTATTGCCCTACAGCCCCCACAAGGGACCGCCTTTCTGCTGGTAAATTTCTACTAAGCACTACTAAACCAAATAATTCATTGAGAACTTTTTCTAACTGCCCCATCCACCGTTCTACTATTCCTATGCATCACTTGTATACCTAAGTTATACACCTTCTAGATACACCAAGTTGGAACAGGCAGCCTAAAGAGAACTAATCCTATGCCATGCTCTCTCAGTCATATGCTATTACCACTATCATCCCATACACTAATATCTTCCCTCCACTCCTACGTAATTTTATAATGTAGTCATTATATATCTTGAACCTTTTTACAAACCTATGCAATACTAAAATGTCCTCTTCTACATAATTTTATATCTTACTTACTTGAACTAACAAACCTTTCTTTACTGAAATGAAATATCACTAATCTACTTTACAACAATATTCTTCCTTTTGCAATATCAGTTTATTTACTTCCTGCAAGATTTTAACTGTATAGACTTTCAATTGTTGATGTAAACTGTATATACCTGGCTTGTAATTATGTTTTTTTTTTTGTTTTTGGGTTTTTTTCATGAGAAATGCAACTGATTTTTTTTTTTTGAGAACTGTCTGACATTCACTTGTTAATATAAACATACTGTGATGGAGCTTTTCTCCCCAGACTTCTGCTGAAAATGGACTCTGCCCAGTCAGACTTTCCCTGTCAACAAAGGCAAGTCAATAAATAAGCAAATAAATTCCTGTGGACTTGCTTTAACTCCTATTCCTGCTTCTGATGGACTTTCGATCTTCTGCATTGGAGTATTTGTTTTGTTTTCTTCATTTTAAGATTCTAATGCAAATAAGTTTTTTTTTTTGCTCCTATGGCCTCTGCATCTATGAACCTGTTTGCTCCTTTCAAGCTGTGGCAGTGGGATTGTAACCATAATAAGGGGAAAGAGGCAACTCTCCTATTTCCAAACTGTCAAAGTGTGTAATCATCAGTGCTGAAGAGATGACAGGTGGGCAAGCAGGAAGTGCAGAGATATTTTGGCTGATGAAATGGATTTGCTTAGTAGCTTAACTGCTCCATGGAGCTTGAATAACCTAATCTGTATTATAGTTCAGAACCTTGAGAGGCCGTTTTGCTCATTCAGACTTTAAACTTTGAAGTTCAGAAAATTTTTTTTTTTTTTGTAAATTTTATAGGAGTTTTTTAGTCTTCAAGTTTGGGTTGGTGTGAGCATCATTCTGGGGACTGTTCAGGTTGTCAGATAAGCTGATCGTGGCTTTGGATAGCCCCCTCCACTCCAGTGGAAAAGTAGCAATAATAGACCATCTTTTTGTGAAGTCAGCACCCCCTTCCCCAATTTTTAAGGTTCAGAGTTGGAATGCTGACATATACTCAGCTAGTGGTGGTAATTTTTATTAGGTATGCAGGAGGAGAGGCACTGTATATATGGTATCACATGCATCACTGCACACAATGGCATATGCACTCAAGCTCCTCATATGACTTATCTAATGGTAGCCAGTTCCCCCAGTTTTCAAAAACCCACTATTCCTAATGCTTTTTCTAGCACTCATCTCCATTTTTTGGATTCACCACCATTTCAGACAATAAAAGTCCTTACTACAGTTCAGATGGTAAGCCTTTGAAGGTCAATTTCTGATGACAGACTGTTCTGTCTGGAAATGGTTAAACTTGTTGAAATGTTAAAGGACAGAGGTTACACAGAAAAACTCATTGCTGACATGCATGAGATCCAGTTGAAAATCAATGTTTCAATTGATTTTTTGGTAATAAGAATTTCAAACCCAGTAACTCATCTGGTGTTGACAAATCTAAGGCCATGATCATTCATTTTCTATTGATGCTAATAACATCAGGTGATTACAAAAAAATGGTCCTTGGCCTTTGATAGGGAAATGAAACAGAAACTAGGTTCAGAGCTAAAGCTTGTGTTTTGCAGGAATTTGAATACTGAACAGATTCTTGAAACTGAACACCAGACTATTATGAAGAAGAATCTGAGAAACAAGTCGCACATGAAAAATGTGACTGTTTTAGATACTGTGGGTTTATGACTGATGGCTTCAGTATTTCAGTGTTTGCCCCAGAATTTTAGCAACTCTATTAAATTTTTTTGCAATTTGGGGGGGGGGGTTAGTTGAGTTTATGACCTGCTTATTGAGTGAAGCTTATTATGTAGGCAAAACAGAAAGGACATTGAAGGACAGGACACATGAATGTGCATATGACATAAAGTGTGGTAGCATTAACAATGTACTATATAAGACTCCCTATTGTAAAAACATTTTGAACATTTTATTTTCCTTATATTAGAAAAGGTGCCCATGCCACAGAAAAGGTCAGTTTGGAAGATGACACAGGAATATAGGGTGGTTGTGTGGCCATTAACAATGTATTCTAAAGTTGAACCAGGATTAAATTACATTTCCATGGCTGACATCTTAAAATGAATCCCTGATTATTATTTTTATTTGTAATTATTCATTATTTAATTACTAGTTATTTTTGTTTCAGCAACGTTTGTTTGAGTTATCTAATTATACTACAGACAAAATAACAGCACAATCTACAAGGTATTAGCAAATAAATTCAAAATGTTTGTTACTATGAAAACAAAACCTCATTTGTGCTGTGTATATATGAAGACATTTATAGCAATTTAATTTATTTTAATTTTATCTTTGCAATATTATGTAACCTTTTAGAGCGCTGTTTTTAAATTGAACAGACCACTATGATCAGCTGACATGTTGCCTGATCACATGACTGTGTCTAGCTTTTGAATAGAAGCATTTGCTATCGGATTCAGGCTCTGAAGAAATCTGTTGTATTTAGACAAATTCTCTGGTTGGACTCACACTCGGAATTATGTGCTTTTATTTGCATGAAACTTTGTAACTGCATGCATTTTTTTTATTAGCAGCCTGTTCACAAATGGGAAGTACTAAACACTTTTCACCAGGAAGCATCTCGTAACATGTAGTACCAAAAAACTCTCCACAAGTAATGGGTGAGCTCACAGCAGCTGCTCTTAAGCATGCTCCAGCTCTTCTAGCCCCGATGCTGCTAAGCAAAAGCAGATCATTTGGGTCATAGACAGGGTTCTATCCATATACACCATGAAGCCGGGGTGCAGGGATCTTTTATGTTAAACATCTTTGTCTACATCCACTGCCAGTGTGACCTGTTATATATCTGATATTTGTCTAGTAAGTAGACACTTTTCCCTGCAATATTTGCTCCTTTATAGCTTATCTATTAGATCCATAGCTAGAGTAGGGCAAAGAGGGTGGCCGCATCATCGTACTTATGTGTGCTAACCCTAACCATAACCCTAACCCTAACTCTACACATTCCATTACTAAAAATCCTTTCCATAACACTACATTTACAGAAAACAAAAGGACATAGAATGCACACAGCACAAAACATGCAAAATACTGAATTTATCCACTTACCTATCCCTTACTTGAACCCTAATCATTAAACACTTGCATATTCAAACCAGCTGCTATAGCACATTCTTGCAGATCTCCACAACCACTTATTTTTCATTCAATCATTAATTTTCCTGCACACTCCTCATTACCTACACATATAAAACTAAATTCCACTATATGTGTATGTGTGTGAATATATATATATATATATATATATATATATATATATATGTGTATTTATATATATATATATACATATATATATATATATATATATATCTATATATATATATATATATATATATATATATATATATATATATATATATATATATAGGTCTACCTGAAAATGCCAAAATCGCAGATCGCCGACAACGAGAACACCGACACCGGAAGATTGACAACAGAGAAGACCGACAGTTGAGAATCCTGATGCTGAGAACACCGACATGTTAAGGTAAGTGTGCGATAGGGACGGATGTTCGTGTCAGGGTGTGGGTAAGGTAAGTGTTATAGTGATGGACGTTAGGGTAGGGTGCGGGTCAGGTAAGTGTGCGATAGTTACGGAGTTTAGGTTTAGGGGCGGATTAAGTGAGTTAGGGTTAGGGTGTGTGTAAGGCAAGTGTGCGATAGTGACGGACCTTAAGGTTAGGGTTTGGGTTAAGGTAAGTGCATAGATAGTTGTGTATGTCAGGTTTAGTGTAGGTTTGTAAGGTTTTTGGTGTGCTTGTGTTGTGTGTGTGTTTTTCGGGAAAGGTATTTGTTTTGTTGATTGTCAGGATTTTGGTTTGTCGGGCATGTGAAGTTTCATGGTTTTGAACTTTTTTTTTTTTTGTTGTTTTTTTCGTGTCGGTTATTTCGTTGTCGGTGTTTTGGCATGTTGGTGTTATCAGGTAGACCCATATATACATATATATATATATATAGAGATATATATATATATATATATCTATATATATCTATGTAAACATTCAGTCATTTATACATTCACTCTTTTTTACATCCACAAAATTTTTCTATCAAAAATGCATTCTACCTTTTGATTTACAACCACATATACATATATACATACATAAATACACCATACACACCACGAAATACACAAATTATATATATATATATACATATATATATATATATATATATATATATATATATATATATATATATATATATTTATAGTTCAAGCTTCTACCACTCTCTAATCACCTTCTGATCCTAATCCCAGCAAAACATCCAAAACTTACATACATAGCTCTCACAGCACTCCTGGATGATACCCTAGGCCCTGATGACCTAAATGAAATAACCAGCACCCTCACAACCATCTTTCTTAAACTCCAGGACACTCATGTTCGCGTCTTCATAGACTACCAAATAACAATATGGTTAACCAATGTACTTGGATGCTTCAGACCATCAAATAGCAAAAGGGCTAACCAAAGAATATAAATCCCTACAAACAATTAGGGACAAATCCTGGAAAGAATGGAATATATCTTCAAATCAAGAAAATTGTGAAAACCTTACCTGCTAAGAAACCTAGCCAGAAAAGTTACTATGAGACACAAAATCAACCCCCTAACTTCCCTTCAAAATACAATTTTCAACAACAAAAAGAAATCATGGGCTTACAACTTCAATAGTAGAACTATTCACAAAGGCTCTCTTTAGAGCAACACCATTCCCAACTTATCTAGAGCTCTTATTCCAGATGACTGTCTACTTGAATTTTCTAATTTTCAAAACCTCTACCCTCCAATCAACACCCTTTTTTTCTTTCAGCTTTTCCCGGTTAGGGGTCACCACAGCAGATCACCTGTCCACTCATAATTGGCAGTAGAATTTTACAGTGTCAAGTTGCCAGCCCGGCGGCCAACCTCCCATGGAAGGCACATACACACTCATACCTAGGGCCAATTTAGTGTCAGCATGTCTTTGGGATGAGGGAGGAAACCGGAGCACCTGGAGGAAACCCACTCAACCACAGGGAGGACATGCAGACTCCACACAGAAGGCACCCCAGCCAAGGATCAAACCGGAGAGCCTCTTGCTCTGAGGCGACAATGCTAACCACTGCACCACCATGACCGCCCTCTCCAATCAACATCCTCTCCATTTCCTAAAATAAGTCCTTACTGAATCTCCACCATTCTGCTTCAAAGCCATCACCAACAAAGGCATTAGCAAATTTCTTCACAATATACCCTCTGATACTACTCTAGAAGCAATGAACAGACATCTTTGTTTTATTTCTCATTGTAAATACCACACCCTTACCACACATAAACATCTCTACAATAACTTGGTCACTAAAGGGATCATGCCCCAAAACTGGAGAAAAGTAAAAATTAGGCCCATTCCAAAGCCCAGTATGTCCTCCTCTGCCAGACACTCCAGGCCCATATGAGTCCTACCAACCTGAGGTAAAATATTAGAAAATCTCTGATATAACCAACTGACTCCACACCTTCAAACTTCCAACATCTTATCCCTCCATCAGCTTGGCTAGTGGCAAGGTGTAGACCATGACTGTAATATATACATTAATAGATGAAATCTTTCAAATCACAGAAAGGAGAAACCTTACAAGACCAGTCTTTATAGATCTGTATTTGATACTGTAGACCACTGTCTGTTAGTGGAATCCCTCTTAAATATAGGTGGCAGCCCACGGGCAACACAGTAATTTCACAATTTTTATGTAAACAGATGTTTCTCCATACAACTCAGCTTTCTGTTCTCCAAAACAACCCCCAATTAAGACATGCTACAAGGGTTAATTCTATTCACAATTCTATTCACTGTATACATTGTAAAGCAAGCAGAAAATATGGCCATGTACATAATTGTCTCCTTAACCTGCACCATCAAAGATGTCTGGTAAACAGACCTCTCAAACCTTAGTCAGTCAATGTTTTAACCAGCGCAAACTGCTTCTCAACCTAAAAAAAAACAATGCTGTTTAATTCATGCCAAAAACCCAAATAATATTCTTTTAACTGGTGCATCACATTTGATAATAAAGAAACCCTAGTTAACAACAATGACTACATACATCTGTGAGTCTGGTCAGACCACTCACTCAACCTTTTTCACTATATCCAACACAATACAACCACTACATTCATCACGTACAATAACCAAAGCTAAAACCAACAAATTTCTATTCTGGGCCAAATAAAAATCTCAATTACGCTGTCTCTCTAAGGTAGGTTACTTATAGGCAAATGAGTCCCCCTCCCACAATAGAAATATACTTCCCCTTTATTAAAACCTAGTCCTTACTAACCTTCTACCATTTTGTTTTAAAGCGATCAACACCAAGCTCATTAGCCAAGTTATTCACGATATGTCACCTGATGCTCCCCAGGAATGATGGCCTCCATCCATCTTTGGTTCATTTCTCTTTGTAAAGACCAAATCCTTACCCCCACTTAAACACCTCTACAATACCTGCTTAAGTAAATTGCCTCCACCTTGAAAAAAAAAAAAAAAAAAAAAGATCTGCTCTGCAAACCATCTTCAATATCTGCAGATCTATCACCCTTTTCTCATAGGAGAGAACAGAACTGCTTAACATTCGAAAAAGGTAAACGGCTCCCAATCCTTCACAGAATCACCCTCCCCCTTGGATCAATATATTTTTTTAAACCCATTAATATGGAATCACTTCCTTTCTTGCTAGCAGACTGTCAGAAAGATAGCCACCATACATCCTCAGATCCCTCTGCAACTTCATCCCAAACCTTACTACACAATGCGCCATGCTGAAGCAGACTAAACACTTCTTGTCCATAACTGCCCCAGAATCTGGGAATCCATCAATAAAACAAATGAGGGACATGCTCTTCTCCTCAAAATTCAGGAAAGAACTAAAAGCATTCCTATGTAAATAAGCTAAATGCAAATGTTTTACCAAAGGAAATGCCAGACAAACTCTACAATTTTCTTATTACATTACTGAGCTCTCTGTCTCTAAATTCAAAATCAAAGTCAAAGTAGACTTTATTGTCATTCAGACCCACACACAGTGTGGGTTAAAAGAATTTACATTGCTTCAGTTCTGAGTGCATATATCACACACAACTACAAAGAATAAGAAGGACATAGTACAGTAACAGATACATATACTAAACAAGATTGACAATATCTGAGATACCTCAATAATATTGGTAGCAGGCTTCAAATATTAATAATACTAATTAATAATATCATTTATTTATTTAACATTTGTTTACTGGGAAAGTTCAACTTGGAACAAAGCCAATTTTCAGCTGAGGAAATCCGATTTCGAGGTCTGGAATATTCTACTTTTTAGCCGTTCAACAGATTGACTTTTCATTGTTATAGTAGAGACCCTTTGTGTATGCCTCTCATTTTAATACACATATGCACTAGAGTATTATTTATTTATGTTTTGAAATATGTTCTTATGAATGTACATATATGTATTAGTGTATGTATTTAAAAATTGATATATGTATGTATGTATAAGTAGGTTATAAAGTGAATGGTATTTTTGTAATCACACTTTGAACTGTATTAATTGGAATGTGTTACTTTAAATCTATAGCTATTAAAATGGGAGCAGTGTAAAGATGCTTTACTTCACTGATGATGCCAGGGGGCAAAACCAGTTTGGTTATTACCTGCATAATATTTGTGTTGTAAGCTGCCATGTTATTTGGACAAATCCTGCATCATATAAATTTAAATATAGCAATAGCCTGACTTTATTTCTGCTTTTTTTCTGCCTGGATATCCTACTAAGGGGCAACAAAGGATTTGTATTTTTATGCTGGACGTGGTTGTGTATTCTGTATTTGGTTTGGTCCGTGTATTGAGCATGCTTGCATGCACCAGAAGGTTGTGTTGTGTGTGTATGTGTATATATATATATATATATATATATATATATATATATATATATATATATATATATCTATGGATCTACTATACATGATCGAAATCTCACAAAGCCGAATCCCATATATCTGAGACCATATGATCGACTTTTGAAATTTCAGTCATGTTAACTGGAGGTATATTAATTTAAAGCAGACAGAAGCTTCTGGAAGTTAAGCAGTTAACAGTTTCATGCTGTTGGCAAGATTCCCTGCAGTCAGCAGAGTTTCTGGGGCCTACTATACTCACAAAATTATTGGAGCTGTGCATTTTAACCCAGCATGCCTTAAAGTGCCTGAAACATGAGACAGAAGGTTCTGGAACACTCAGGACAAGACATAAGAGGAAAAGATGTTAGCGAACCAGAAAAAGGGGTTGCAGGGCTGGAATTGTTGCAAAGCTGAAAAGAAATCCTCACAGGCCTGCTCTGCCTTCAATACTGCTTGCTGGACAGTAAAATGGATGACCTGAGGCTGGAACTCTATAGCCAAAATAAAGTGAGAAACACTTGTTTATTGATGATTTCTGAGTCGTGTCTGCATTACAAGATCAATGATAGTGCTGTTAACTTAGAAGGCTTCACACTCTTTCATGCAAAGAGATGTCAAGCTTTGTGTGAAAAGGCCAAGGGAGGTGGAGTCTGCAACTATGTGAATGAAAGATGGTGTAAGAATTGTAAGACTATTCAGTCACATTGCTCTGATAATCTAGAGTTCCTGTCCTTAAAATTCAGACCCTTTTGTGTGCCAGGAGAGCTAAATGGAATATATGTAACAGTGGTATACATTACACCCAGTGCAAATACCGTTGAGGCCCTGAACAATCTTTATAACTCTATCTGTAAGATGCAGAGGAAAAACTTAGATTTTGCACGTGATTGCTGGTGATTTTAATCAAGCAGATCTAAGAGAGGTGCTACACCACTACTCTCTGTTTGTAGATTTTCCTACAAGGGGTGAAAACACTCTGGACAAGGCATATTCCAACATCAAAGGTGCCTACAGAGCAATACAACAACTTAACTTAAGAAGCTCTGACCATCTTACCATCATGCTTCTACCAGCTTACAAACCAGCTCTGATCAGAGAAAAGCCCACATTTAAGCAGATCAGGGTCTGGCACGAGGGGGCTTTGGAATGTCTCCAAGACTGTTTTGACAGTACCTGCTGGGACATTTCTCAAAGAGTCTGCTACATCAGATGGACATGTAAACATAGATGATTACATTGAAGGAGTAATAGCTTACATCACTAAATCTGTTGATGATGTATCTGGCATAAAAAGCATCACAATCAGAGCAAACCAAAAGCCATGGCTCAACACCCAAGTCTACGGTCTCCCGAAGGCAAGAAATGCAGCATTCAGGGCCAAAGACAAGAAGGGTCTCAGCGAAGCTAGAGCAAACCTAAAAGGGGGCATTAAGGAGGCCAAGAGGGAATAAAGAAAGAAATTACAAAGTTAGTTTACAGACATGAGGGAAACCAGGAGTTTCTGGCAAGGGATACAATAGATTACTGACTATAAAACCAGGTCAACTCAGTGTGAAGACAGTATTGAATTCTTGGACAGGTTAAACTCTTTCTTTGGCAGATTTAAAAAGAAGAACAACATGGCTGCTACAAGGCTACCTATTGACCAAGAAGATGGGGTGTTTAGCCTTAACTCTAATTAAATGAGATCTCGGCTTAAGAAAATGAACCCCAGGAAGGCTGCTGGTCCTGATAAAATACTGGGCAAAGTACTTAAAGGCTGTGCAGACCAACTATTATCAGTTCTAACTGATATTTTCAATGCCTCCCTTATTCTTGGTAAAGTTCCCTCTTGCTTTAATGTGATGAAAATTGTCCCTCTCCCAAAAAACGCTAATCCAACCTGCCTGAATGACTACAGATTGGTTGCTTTAACTTCAAATGTCATGAAGTGCTTTGAGACATTAGTTAAAAGGCACCTGATGGCTAACCTTCCATCCACCTTTGACCCTCTACAGTTTGCTTATCAGGCTAATAGATATAATGCAGATGCTATTTCAATGGCACTGCATCTCTAACTTGATCATCTGGAGGGAAGAAACAACTACGTCAGGCAGTTGATTATTAACTTCAGCTCAGCATTCAGTACAGTGGTTCCTATGCAGCTTATTGACAAGTTTGTACATCTTGGAGTTAGCAAGCTCATGTGCAACTGGATCCTCAACTTTTTTATGAAGAGAGAGCAGAAAACATGTGTGGGCAATAACACCTTGGTGTGCATAATACTCAACACTGGTGCTCCTCAGAATTGTGTGCTAAGCCCTCTGTTGTTCACCATCCTCACCCATGACTCTTCTGCAAAATATAACACCAATCACATCATTAAGTTTGCAGATGATACTACCATCGTGGACCTCATCAAAGGGGAGGATGAAAGATCTTACAGAGATGAGGTCCACTCATTGATTGACTGGTATGCTAAGAACAACCTTGATATGTCAATAAAACAAAGGAGCTCATTATAGACCTCATGAAAAGGTCAACACCACACTCACCACTCATGATAAATGGTGAAGAGGTAGAAAGGGTCAAATCTACAAAGCTTTTGGGGGTTCACATTTCGAAGGATCTCTCTTGGACTGTGAACATTGAACAGCTGGTCAAAAAAAACACACCAATATCTCCACTTTCTCAGAAGGCTCAAAAAAGCAAAGCTCCCACCTGTTCTCACCACATTCTACAGTGAAGCAGTTGACAGCATTCTCACTAGTAGCATCACAGTTTGGTTTGGGAGCAGTACAATAGCAGAAATGAAGAAGCTACAAAGAGTGGTGCGAATTACCGAAAAAAATTATGGGCCTAAACGTACCATCAATCCAGGATCTGTTTGCAGCAAGAAACACTTAATGTGCATCCAAAATAATTCATGAGCCCTCTCTCCCTGCACACAGCTGATTTACACAACTGTCTTCGGGCAAGAAATATCAAAGTAGCCACTGCAGGATCACAAGATCCTTAAATAGCTTCTACCTAACAGCGTTGAGACTTATAAACTCTGATACCAGCCAGAGATTATTTAGTCAGTGATCATTCATAATACATTGCTCAGCTGAAAAGTGTGCAATATCTTTTGTTTTATTCTTTAATGTAGCATTATATTTTCTTATTCATGTGCAGTTGCCTGTTGTTTGTCTGATGCAGACGAACAAAGGAAGACACTCTTAACGTGCAATCCTACATTGTCATGCTGATATGTACAGTATTCTTATGACTGCCTGAGGGGACTTGTGTGATTTTGCTGTTATTAGTGGTGTATTTATCCTTCTGTAGGTCTTGTAATATCTTTTTTAAATTGAAATGTTTACTGTTGTTATTGTTATCCTTGCTTCCTACGTACTCTCTGGTGAGTTGATATTTGGAATTTTGTTTAGGCTGCACTTGTGTAGTCCTAAATGACATTAAAGTTTACTTTGACTTTTGACTTTGATGGCATAGTCAAGGTTTGTTGTAAACAGTTTTCAGCATGAAAAGTATATATTTTTTGTGCTATTACTAAATGCAGTCACAAAACTGTCATGTTCCCTATTAGTCTTACAGGTATGATTTGTAAAGTCATATAGCATATTATAGTGGAACTTGTACGTAATGAGATAGTCTGCAGTCTGTCAACATAAATTAGTTTGGATTTATAAATGGTAGTTCCTGTCTACTGAACCTGGTGGGCTTCTCTGAGGAGTTGACTGAAGCAATGGTTAATAACCAGTCAGTGCACACTGCCTACCCAGATCGACCTAAGGCCTCTGATTCCATCCTAAACATTAGCGTTATTGAAAAACACTTACTTGTCTAAATACCAACCCACTATATAGCCTATTAGATAGTAAACTGGCTCTGTCAGAATACACTTTCCTCTAAAAGACTTGTCATGAGTGTAATCCCATAAGGTTCCATATTGCTCGTTTCCTCTTCAGCATATTCTTCTCTGATGTCCGAGATGTCCTCAGGGGTCTATGGATGACAAAATATGCTTATGACTATAAATTCAGTGCTATCATTAACTCTCCAGTTGATGCCCATATCCTGAAAGAGGGTCCAAATCACAGTAGTATCTGGCATCACAGCCGCTGGAAACAAGAACAATTCTGACCCTACCATATAAAATGTACCGTCTAAGGCTGATGCCATTTTAATGAACTCAGGTATATTCATGAATAATGAGCTTTCATTTCTTCATCATGTATCAACTATCATTGATACTCCTAATCAAGCAAATCTTGAGCATTAGGTCCTTTGTGCCAAAGACCAAGGAGGAGCCCTGTCACATTACTAGATATTCTTAAGTCTCCTGAGTAGTAAGAAAAACCTGGCTACAAGGTTATGGAAATACTAGTACTGCGTAACTTCTTAAACCTCAAAAAAAAAAAAACTGTAAGTACTTCTAGTACCATCTGTAAGGCTCTAAACCTACAATGCAATATATACAGAACCTACTACGTGATAGCCAGCTCTCCTAATGGAACCTTTAGCTACAGAACAAGCTCCCACTGTATAAAAAAATGTTTTCTGTAAAATCACCTTTGATTAATAGATGGAAATCTGTAAATTCAACCCTGGGCTGTATACTCAGGCCATTATAGTTAGAGAAAACTAACAGATGGATTTGCATCGTCTAGATGCCCAATCATTTACTGGACTGATTGCTTATTTATAATGTACAAATGTATGAATTTGTAATAGCCAAATGTTTTATTTATTTATCTTTTGTTAATCAGGTCAGTCCCATTAAGCTAGCACCCTCTTTTTGGGGAGACCTAACCTGGTATTTATACTGCCAGGGGAAATTTAGCCAGGGCATTGGGGAACTTAATATGCTATTTTTGACAGGTACCACAGGATCTTTCACATCCACCTGAGCTACCACCAAATCAAGAAGATGGGTCCTCAGTTTAACATCTCATCTGAAGGACAACACACTCAGGAGTGCAACCCCCCCCCCCCTATGCTGTGCAGCAGTGTCAGTAATCAATCTACCTGATATGAGAAATGGTACTTACGTATTATCGCAACCACATTTTCATGGCAATACCGGGTTGCGTACTGATCGTCGGATATGTTCAGTGACGTTTTTAAAATGTTATATAGTTTCTTTAAAAGCCCAGGTTGTTTTGTTTTTAGCAGAAATAGAAATAAATCAAATCAGCCCACTCCCTCCACTCTTCCTTCTCTTCTGTCTTTAATCTGACTACTACAGTTGTTGCGCACAACACTGAAAATGAATGCTAGGTGGGTTGTACTAAAGACCAATCGCATTATCTTACAGCACAGCATTGAAAAATGAAGAGAAAAAAAAAAGTGCAGTGCAACAGCACCTAGCAAACAAAAGGTAAAGTGCAAACAAAATGCAGAAACAACAGCGGTGCTGCTTCTTCAATTTCACCACTAACACAAAAACAACCGAAAACATACTACATAACACTTTAAAAACATTACTGAACATATCGACGACCACAGTGCAGCACCCGTTCCATTGCGAAAAATGTGGTAGGTAAACGGTACCTGAGAAATTAACCCAGAGCTTCCTGCACCTAATGTGTGTGCCACCTGTTATACAACTGACACTATCAAATATAGAGGAGAAGAATAAAAAAGCCTGCTTGTAGATGTGTGAGCAATTGTCCACCATTATGTGTCTCCCATTCTGAATGTCCCTGGCAAAGCAGCCCCAAAGGTACAGAAGGAGTTGCAAAGAGAGTGGCCACATCAAAATGTGTATCACTGAATATCTACGTGAGTGCAGTGGAGGAAGAACTCCATGTATGGATTTGCTGGAGTACTGAAACAGGACTAGGTAAAAGAATCAAATCTTACTTCTACTACTGATGGCTACCAATAGTAGTCTGTCATAATTTTACAACACTAAATAATCTAACATGGCATAGCCCCATCAGATAAATGTTGAATGGCAATGGTAGTATACACAGGAGAGTGGCAAAAAATTGTGATTTTCATGGTGGGCGGGATGTGGGATCAGAAAACAAAAGAAAGCAACGTAAATCAGCTTGGAAATGTACCATAATGAATTTGATTAAATTTGCTGTTATGCACTAAGCAAAAGGCTGTCTACATTTGCCGGAAGGCATCACAGACTCCTGCTCAGCATGCCTAAATTGCCTTAAAACTTGCAAGAAACAATATTTATGTAAAGCAACTGACACAAAAGTTAGCAATACCACATCACACCATGTGCTTCACCAACTCACACCTATGGCTCCGGTGCATTCTGTGTGCAGTCTGTTCATCCTTTCTGTGTCCACGGGTTTTCTGTTAGATATGCCAGTTACAGCTCACTTTCTGACAATGTGCCACAGGTAAAATAACAATTTTCTAATTTAGCCACAGTTGTAGTGCTGAGTGGGTGTATAGGTGTCCTGCAAATGGTTCACTCTCCATTATGAAGGAGCTTTATGCTTTGCATCTACTGAGTGGCAGGACAGGCTCCAATGTCCCGTGAGTATGTACTGGATTAAGCAAATAACCACTAAATGAATGCATGAATGAATGAATACTAATAGTGTAGGTAATGTCTTAGCACAGATATTATCATACCTTAACATAGCAATGCTAAATCCTCATTAATGTCACAAATGCCATTGAGATATAACATTCATAATATTTCACATATTGAAACTAAGTGCAACTTACGACAGTCTGATTCGTCCTCCCCGTCTCCACAGTCTTCTTGCCCATTGCATCTTAAGTACATAGAGATACACTTCTGTGTTCTTGTGCATTTGAACTGACTTGGCAAGCAAACATGGGTGTCTGAAATGAAAAGCAATGTTCTTGCAAAGTCCTTATTGAAAATTGTTTATGTAATAACATTGTACTTAAGCAAACACAATTAAATTGATGGAAATGTTTAATTAACGTGTTGGTGAAAATTTTTACCTCAAAGTTTGCCACTTTTAAAGTAGTGACCAACACTCACCACAGTTGAGCTCATCAGAATTATCAGCACAGTCATTTTCTCCATCACAAAGAAAAGCTGGAAGAACACACAGTCCGGATCCACACTGGAACCGCCCTGGCTGACATCTAAATTCAGCTGTAAAGAGGGGAAAAATAACTAATGGTTCCATCTTTATATAATAAGGTAAATGTAATATATACTGTTTATTCTTAGTTATTTATGCCCAATATCACTGATGACATCTGAGATAAGCAACGTTATATTGGGTCTATATCCTATGAGCGAATCGCACAAATTGCGAACGCTCATAATATCGAACGTACCGGACCTCGAACTTCCTATTGTGGGGGGCTGTGCCCGCTACACCCCCTGCTAAATATAGATTCCAACTCCGAGATCACACTACAGTGAGGAAAGGGCAAATGTCCCATTCTTCACTGTACCGCAATCTCAGAAAAAGCACTTTGAGGTCCAGTGCATTCGATATGATGAGCATTCGCAATTTCTGCAATTCGCTCATATGATATATATCCGTTATATCTTTTGTATCTTGACCATTAACTAGAGAGACAGACACAGAATTACAGAATGCAGATTAGTTTGAAATATGTTGCAGTTGTAGGCTTGATATGCAAAAGAAAGACAAAACTCCTGAAATAGACATTATAATGGCATAGTAAAGTTAGAATGCTATAGTTACTGGCAAGACTTATTAAAGCATTATCAAAAATTGCCTCTGCTACATAAAAGTAATATAATGAGCTATGAATACATTCTGGAAATGAAAAATTAAACCTAAAATGTGTATTTTAAGCTTATCTTATAAATAAATGCATGTAAAATACCTGACACATCAACAAAATAAAGGAAAAGAGAATAATACACAATTTACAGAAAATGCTAAATAAATGAGTGACATGAAAATAAATTATTCAGCTACAGTAAACACATAGATCAGAGTCTTGCTTAAAGTTACAGAAACAGATGTTTGGTTGTCCAGTTCAGGTTTCTTCCCAAGCCAGCATCAAGAATTCCAGCTGGAGAATGCAGTAATATAAAGCATTCTGGTGACAAAGGGAAAAATAAATAATGCTTCAATGCCTGCTTTCTCTTTGACTTGTAAAGCATTTTGCTCTAGAGTGGGATATGTCCCCATTTTCTCTTTATATAGAATTGTACATTTCTTGCAAATAGTACAGCACACAACATTAACAAAGGCACATGGACAGGCCTCAGTGTTGCTAAATATCCTGTCTAACTATGATTTTTTATGGTACTATAAACCCATGTACAGGCCTTGCAGAAAGATTTCTTTTAGCGCTCCGTAATGAGCTGGGAGAAACTGCAAAGATGTGAAGGCTGATTTCCACAAAAATGTCTTACATGTTAGTTGATAACTGTTATGATAAAGTACGTACCTTTGACAAGAATTCGGTCTACAAAAGAGGATATAAATTAATGGCAGTAACACCAATGTGGTCTTTTTTTTTTACAAAACATTCTGGTTGATTGACAACACTAAATTGTCCATACATGTATTATGTTTAGCACTGACCTCTTGGCCTGTGACATGGCTAAAAAAAGGTCTGTTTGCTGAGAAAATGGACTGGACCACACATTAAATAAAATGGAAAAAAAATGTCTCCCTTCATTAATTAGACCCATTTGGTCTAACTGTTGATTCATGAAGTGCACTATGTTCTTTAATGTTCATTATCCTGCCTTAGTTTTCTATGATTTTAGTTCACATTTCCTTACACTTTCACATTTCCCATCATTATCTTGCTATTTATTTTTGTATGTATTCCACTTACTTTATTTTTCAACATTACTAATGAAGCAGAACTCAAGACAGAGAACATCAAATTAATTACTACTTTTCTGTTTGCAGCATATGTTTATGTAATGGCAGTATACGCTGCTTTTTTTAATACTATTGTTGCAAGTGCCAAACAAAGGAAAGCTGTGCTCAGTTTAGGAGGACAGACCCAAAAGAAAACAATCCAGAATGGCTATAGAAGGCATTCATTATTCACAGTCCCCTTCATATAACTGAAACACAGTTTGGTTCAACACAATTTACTTGGCCCATTTTACAAGACTGATAACATAAAACTCTGAAAGCAGACTAACACTCCCCCTTGTACCTCTGGCTATAGTTCTCCTTGGGGGCTTTTTGGTTGCCCAGTGACTTAGCAAAGCACAAAACTGACTTGTTGAATTGCACTTCAACAATTTCTGCTTTGATTACTTGTAATCTTCCCCATGTATTGCTTTCTAGGGAAGCTGCACAAGAACTGGAGATGCATATGACACGGACAGCTGTCAAAGAAGATACTAAAAGGACATCAATCATAAGCAAATTATTTTGTCCTAGAAAATGGCAGCACTTAAGGCAAAAATTATACTTAATATGTTTTCTATATGAACATTGGAAAGCCATGTCTTGTGTTTTGCCTTATCAGGAGTAATAGGTTCATAGGTTCCTAGGTTGGTACTAGGCTATCGGCCCTAGGGCCAATACAAGCCTAGCCATAACTATTCCCTGGCTATTTCTTCCCACACTATTTACTTCCCTGGACCCCTAATCTAATGGTATACAAATACTGAGGAGAGAAGACATGATTGACTAGGTAAGAAATTAGTCAAAAGTGTTCAACACGTCAGTATAGGCTATCAAACAGGCAGGCCAATATAAGGCTAATAATTACCACATAAACAGGTAGTAAAGTTTACTGTAAATTATTAAAATGTACAAAATGTTTCAGTAAATAAGATTTTTTAAGAAATCTGATGTGTAAACAGAGGAAAAGATGGTCAATTCATATTATTTTATGATATTGTATTTTTTTTTTTGTTTTAGTATCAGTGGACTGGATCGCAGGATCTCCCTTTTAGCAACACAACCTAGTAGCAATATAGTTTTGATATCTCAAAAGAGTATGTTTTGCTTCAACAAAGGGATCCATAGTAGAGCATTGGTAAGTGACAAAGATTTGGATAAGCACCAAAACATTGTTTTAGTATATGAACTTATGATGGAGAAGCAAAAACCATAAATAAGCTAAAATATCAAAGCCGAAGTCTAAAGTGCATTTTAAATATATTCCTGCAAATATTCCAAGGACTGTGATCATTGGGAAGATAAAATTGTAAATGGAATATGGGGAATGAACACTGTGTGAGGTTGTGGTATATCAGCGTATTCCTCTACTTTGTGGTACACCAATCTTGAAGTCAGAACATGTATATAGAGGAAGGGTATGAGTGCATACCCCATCCCATCTACCCCCCACCACTCCGCAACACATATCACAGATTGTAGTAGGATGACGCTCCACTTCAAAAATGCTTTACAGCACTTACAGTGTGTTTCACAATTTGGAAAATTTTTCTAGAAGTGGTACTTTACATTTTGGTGTTGTGAGAGTTGCAGTTGTCATGATCATGCTTCAGATGGGAGCCTTTTTAAGTCACCCAAGAACAATCTGCTTCTGAACGTGTTACACAACAATGCTTCCTTCTGGAAACCTGAATCAGATGTCAGATGGTTTCGCCTCACTAGATTCAGTCTTTTTAGGTTCTAAACTGAGATGAATACTAGTGGTACAGCAAATGAACACAGGCAAGGGTACACCCTTTTCTACAGTTTTAAAGGCTGCAACTGAGAGATAATCTGCAACTCCCCTGCAGCTTGCTCCAAAATGACCACATACCAATTGTGAAGTGCAAAGGAGAGACAATGCTCAGATTAGATCTCTACATATTTAACTGATTCCAGTAAATTAGTAGCTAGATCAGCTGGATATGAGATGGATATTTTCCCTAGTACATTTTCCTCTTACCAGTACAGTGTATTACTATAAGGTATGAAATGAAGGTTGTTAGAAAACACCTGTAATATTATGAATAGTAATAGTGCATATGTGCAAACCATGAGCTTGTGAGGTCAATAAGAAGCAGGCAGATTATCAGCAAAAAGAAGATACTTTAGTTGTTTGCTTTGAAATTCACATGCTTTAGTACATTTTGTGTGAACAGCAATGCACAGAGAACTGACCTTTAAGGAGACTGTTTAACAGTGTGGAGGATAAACAGAAAGTGTTGAAGGCAAGTACTGTAGCAAATTTTCTACTGAAACAATTTGACAGTCCAATTAACTTCTGTTTGTTATAAGCGATGCAACCTTAGCTGGCAAATTAAATAAGAGTATAAGGCACAATCTAGGGAGTTATGATAATGAACAACCATGGCATCTGAGACGTTTCCATTATCCCTATTGTTGTAAGTAGTATTTTCAGGGGGGGGGGGGGATTCCTGTAGGCATTGTAGTGAACCGTAGTACTGAAGGAAGAAATGAGGCATGGGAAGACGTTGTGAATTTACTGGTCTGTATATCTGTAACTCCATGATTAGACATGGGAATGGGCTTTCTGTTGTCAATCAAATGATAAGATCATAGTCAAAATTTGCTAAAATAAGGTTTCTCCACTGGGTAGTTGGACAAACTCCTCAAGACAGAGGGAGGGACTCGGCAATCCAGAGGGATCTGCAAAAAAGATTTAGTACTCCACAGTGTTGCTTGAAGCCATTTGGGTTTTTTTTGAGGAAAGCTCATGTTCTCTCCCATGGGAGGTATACTAGTCACAGACCAGTGATATGCAGCTGTGGGTCAAACTTATGACTTTCTGGAGTGATTACTTATTA
Organism: Protopterus annectens; assembly: GCF_019279795.1. Taxonomy (NCBI): domain Eukaryota; kingdom Metazoa; phylum Chordata; order Ceratodontiformes; family Protopteridae; genus Protopterus; species Protopterus annectens. The sequence goes on from NC_056737.1 coordinate 1,466,486,547, forward strand.
TGCCTGGTAAAAATTGACAGTCCCAGAGGATGAACTGTAGAATAGTCCTAGTGAGGGGGAAGTCTGATATACCCTTCTTAGCTTGCTACTGTCATAACTCTCACATGAGCAAGCAATTTTAGAAAATGTATGTATGGATAGATGGATAGACGGATACATGGTTGCATGTATTTTTTATTAACTGAGGTCACACACATCTATATTACTCTCTTGTAAATATCTCTAGCTACACCACACTTTATGAGCTTCTTTCTGCCATTTAATTTAGATAGCTAGTCCTTGTGCTAAAAAATGCTGACAGAATATGAATATTTTGAAATGTAGCATGATAATGTATGTTTAGTCTTTGAATAACATGGCTTTTCTGAAGGACTGCCAATATAAATAAATAAAAGACGTGTACTCACGACAATCATAAGGTTCATCAGAACCATCGCCACAGTCATCAACGGTGTCGCACCTCCACCAGAATGGAATGCATTTATCAGTTTTACAACGAAACTGTAGAGCGGGGGGAAAAGTAATAGGATATAATGTTACAGGCAAATTAATGAGGTTTATAAGTATATACAATAACACAATATATAAAGATTTTAAAGGTCATTGCTTATATACTTAAAAATAAGACTGACATTGTTTTTGTATGACTACTATGTGAATCTTGCATTTTAATGTGGCAGAGGTTATTAGTTTAAACAGTGTTCTCCTGTTGTAACTGATGGAATAAAGCAAAATAAATGCTGCAGTAAAACATACATAAATATAACTGATGGTGCTTCCTCTTGAATACATAGATCACAACTTAAACTGAATCATCACAATTTTTATCTTTTCTAGAAACCATATGATATAACCAAAACTTCAAAACGATGCAGGAACAGCGGGAGAAGGGCAAGATATCAACTTTTTTTGCCAGATGAAAGCTGGACTCATTTAGTGTGAAGAATCTTTGAATGTTCACCAGAAAGTATAAAAACTAACCAGGAGGAGGCCAGTTTTCCACACAGAGAATGTGAAGATATGCTGCCACAACACCACCATTAGCTATGGTTCGATGTGAGTTTCAGGTGCAAATCAGCAAAGCAGGCTTACATGGTTATTTCTGATGGATGTTAGAAACATAGTATCATTGGTATTAACCACATTTACAAAACTACAAATATAACCCCAAAAGGTTTCACTGTAGCACGCAGAAAAAAATGCCACCCCCTATTGCAGACCACTGACATTTTCCATTCTTGCTGATAACCACTGGCTAAAGTACCAGAAAGATAGCTGCCCCTTAGAATGAGAACTGACACATGAAGGGTAAACATAGAACAAGCCACATGGCAGTAAATGTGAATAAATGGTTTGTATTCTTTATAGGTTTTATAGGTTCATACTAGGCTAACTGCCCTTGCGAGCCATTTTAAGCCTAACCAATTATTCCTTGTGAGACTTAAACCCTGCACCTTGCATTTGTAAGGCAAACACCTTAACCATTAGGCCACCCTCCCAACCACCATTAGGCCATCCTCCCAACCTAAATTTAGGTTATTATTGAGGGAATATGCATGGCATTTTTTTTTCTGACAATTAGTTTGTCAATAAATAGGTGGGCTGTCAAAGGCCATTTTTCATCCTTCAATGGATACAAAGTCAATGCTACTATTTTAACAATTTGCATTGTGTACACCATACCAGTTATTCAACAGTGACAAACAAAATGCACATTGAATATATTGTACACTGAAGTACAAGTGAATTTCTACTGTATTTTTTAGATTTCAGTGAGAAAAAATGATTAATAATCAAAGTCGTCATATGCAAAAATGAAATTGTTTTGAGAGCCACCAAGGGGAATACTATCAGATAATAGATATATAAAACTTCTTACAGTCTTCAATTATCCAGCATAACTGACTCTGTCATGTAAGTGGAAAACAGTTGTGTTAAATGGTATGAATATTTAGATATTCCCAAGCAAGATGAGCAGGAAATAAAGGCAAGTGTGAATACAGTAAGCAGCAAACAGGTAAAGGGTTATTTAAGCCTAGTGTATCTAAATTATATAGACAAGGGATGCCAGGAAGACTCAACAGAACTCCTGTACTGGCACTATAATTTTGTGCAGTTAAGGGTTAATGAAATTCAATTTAGCAGTCTGATGTGGGTTGGGAACCAAAGGTGGTGTAAAAGATTTAAAAAATAGCATTTGTGTGAAAACAACAAAAATAGAAAGGCAAATAAGAAATAAAAGTACAGGGCTATCATACATGCAACCATGGAAGTAGGCTTTGGCCTTACACTAATCCCGCAGTGATATAATTTCTAGTAAAGCTCTAAACCTACACCTGGTGGTTGACCTGTCCATCAGTGGGACAGCACAGCCCCCAGTCTCTTACTGTGCAGGCACACGTTACCCTTCTCATGATAATGAGCGATGCAATGACTGGTGTGGGGTGGCTATAACGCTGTCATACATTCTTCATGTATGGGATAGTAGCTGTCTGTAAAGACAGATTCAGATACACAGACTTGTTATCTCAGTAATCTTTCCCCCTGTTGGTACATGCCAGGGGAAAACACTTTTTGATAACTTGCTGCTGATTATGTGTATAAAACAAGAGCAAATGTTGCTTGTTTTATTATTGTAGATTGCTAAGCATTGTCTCCCTTGTCCTGATTTTTTCAAGGGAAATGCAAGCCTCTACTTGCAGGTTGGCAGTCAGGTAAATGAGACCACCTTTCTCTGCCCTCAGGATGGGTAATTGGGCATCTGACACTCAATCCCATCATCACCTGCCCTATTCTTCTGGTACTGAAGATATTATTCCTACCTGGATCATCTGAGTAACAGGGCTTTATTTCTCTATACCAAAGAGTTATGTAGTATCATAGTAATGTAACATTGTTCATTTAAAGATGACTAGGAATGGTACTTTCTGTGTACACATGAGCTGATATGCTTGTCAGGTAAGAGTCTGTAGAAGTTGAAACTGGAATATTAGCAAACTCCCTGGATTCCTTAAGTTTTCTATTAGGGCATGTAATGATGCACCTTGAGGGAGCAGTTTCTGAGACTGGATTGTTATGTGTGTTTCACAACCAGCCACAGTTTTAGGAAAATATACTGAAACCCAGCTTTGCAAGAGATGATTTTTTTTGTCTTTATAATTGTTGTATTACTATATCAGTTTAAAACCTCTAACTAGATGATGTTAGCAGGTCAAAAACAGCAGACAGTGGATAAGCATGCATTGCGCTGGATGCCTCTACATGGTGATGGAAAAAGATGAAAAATGATATGCCCAGTATTTTGATAAGACTAGTCTACCCAGAGATAAACAGCAGTGTACCCCTCCTCAGTGCTTGAACTATATTATCACAAAAATGAATCAAATGGATTGTTGCTGAACTGCACTAATTTTTGTCTCTCGCTTATTCTTCTAGCAATGTCTCCCATCTGCTCCTTCACAAATGCATGAAATAACAGCTATATCAACACCTCTATGAACACCTAATAAAAATAAAAATGCAGTAATAATATTCACCATAGTTTGATGACTATTGCTTAATTAAGATATATTATTTCAACAGACTTTACTAGAGTAAAGTGCAATTAAAATTGTTGAAATTTCGTGTTACAATCATACACATGCATTCATGCTACTATTGAAAGAATGAAGCCGTGACTACTTTCAGACAAAAAAAACTGTTGACAGTGAGATAAAAAAAAATTAGATTAAAAACAAATCTGCTGTCATACACTTTTCATCTGGAGTAATAAATTGCTTACTGATTTTCAATTAGATTGTTGCAAGTCTTGAAGAACTGCTGACCACAAGAAGCAACACAAATTAGAATATTAAGGAAGTAAACTTATACAAGGAAAAAACTGTTGGATGATTCCAGCTATGAAATGCTTAAAATGAATGTGATGGTTTTAATATCAGAGACATTAAATGACCCGTGAAGAAGGGCTATGAACTAATCAGCTTTGGCAAGCCTTGCTTTGCATATGATCTTGAATATCTGGACCTTCACGAAGTTTATTTCATGTTCTTTTGACATCACTAGACTATTGGACCTGATTATTTTCACTGTGTCTTTATTGTAATGGTAATGAAGGCAGGCAGTTTTCATGTGATGAGGTCCTGACACAGACACTACAAGTGTTCGGTGTTCTTCATTAAGGTTACTTGCAAGGGAGTGCATATGATTACACTTCACCAGGTTGTTTGAACTGTATGGTAAGGACAAATAATGCAGATTTATTTCAAATGAGCACACTGCTGCTGCTGTGATGTAAATACTTATATAAGTAATTCTGACAGAAGTAAAATAATAAAGTGGGAACCATAAGAATATGTTTCTGAAAGGAAAGAAACGGTATGCAAAAACCTTACAGGAATATATTCACAAGCTGAGGAATGAGACATCTGAGTTAAATTGTTCTGCGAGGATATTACTGCAACTAAATAAAGGATAAAATGTAGGCTGACAGCAGTAGAATCCGGAAAATGAATCTATTTACAACCTCCTTTTATGACTCATCTTGATAGGTGATGATAACATTGTCAACTGTAGAGTTATGCATTTTTGATAATTAAGTCAGAGAACTCCAGCACAGCTAAAGGAAGTATTGAATGTACACCAGACTTTGTGATCTAGATATAATTGCATCATATTATAACATATGCAGAACAAAATGTGAGGAAAATAAATTATCACTAAATAGGTAAAAAAATGTCAACTTCTGTGTTGTTAAACAGCCTGTCATCAGCAACATGCAATTTACACTTTACCCTGCTTTATCAATTACTTGCAAGAATACGTAAGAGGAACAACATAATAATAAAAAATGAAATCTGCTTAAATACTGGAAAGGATAAAATATATAAGTGCTGTAGGCAATGAAAGCAAAACACAAGAGAACACACACACAAGGATTACAAAAGGGGAGAATGCTAGGAGTATGCAAAGCAAATTGTAATGTCAATTATTCATTTGCATTCTGATTGTGAGGAGAAAATGAAAGAGAATTTTATTAGAGAGAGAAATGGTCTTTAGTTGATAATAACTTGGGGTTAAGAAATAATGAGTGCAGTATTTGGTATGATTATGGAAAAAGATGTAGCACAGTGGTGCAACAAATAGCATTGCTGCCTCACAGCAAGAGGTTCTGCGGTTCAATTCTCAGCTGGGGTACCTTCTGTGTGAAGTCTGCATGCCCACCCTATTTTCACATGGGTTTCCTCCAGGTGCTCTAGTTTCCTCTCACATTCCAAAGACAGACAGTAGGTGGATTTGACACTCTAAATTGCCTATAGGTCTGCATGAGAGTGTGTGGTGTGGAAGAGCTACCATGTCAGGGATAACCACTCAGCAGTATAAGACTTGGTTCTAGATGACTGTCACTGTTGAAGTGACACTCTGATCCCATCTGCAAAAATGGGAACAGGGGATTGTGTCTGGATGGATGAGTAGAGACAAATGCAATCAAAATTTGAATGTAAAGGTATCTTTAAAAAATGCATTGAGATGTGCACAGTCACATTCAGTTTGGACTAATGCATCATTTATTCCCTTACTTCACTCTAGAGGTGAACTAAATAAATTGTTAACACTTACAATTCAAAGCTCATATCAGCAATTAAGGAGAAGCCCATAAGATAGGAACTGCATGATGATATTTTTTTTTAAAGTAAACTCAAGAGATGACACAAACACTAGAACTGATACCTAGATCAGACTTATGGGACATACTTTTGGAAATGCAAACAAGTAACTGGCAAGTGACATGATGAGTTCATTACAACTAGTCTACTGAAAATTAACAGCAAAGAAACACTAAAAATGTGCTTATGAAATAACAATAATACTAAAAATATACAGCACAGTAGCAAGACTGCAAGGTTTTAACAAATAGGTGATCTTAAATCAAAGCAACATGGAGTAGTAAAGTTTCAGTATAAGTGAAAATATCAGTATTTACCAAGAGGATAAATAAAATGGGGGTCCTATCAAACAAGTGAATGGGCAGAGTGTCTAAAGACATAAGAACAAAAAATCAGTCCATCAAACCTTTCTGACTGAGATCTCGTTACAGTAGGGATTAGGAAATGTGCCCTTTCCCCACTGTAGTGTGATCTCAGAGTTGGTTTAAATATTTAGCAGGGAGTGTGGGGAATGCATTTTTCTACTGTATGTGGGTGTTATTTTCATTTGAATTTTATTTCAATGGACTGAATTTTCAATCATATGGTTTTGATCCTATGACTTTCAACAATCCGTCTGTTCGATGATTTGTGATAGATCCAATGTAATGTACAGACATAACAAGCATTGACAATTCCAGTTTGGCATCGCAGATGTGAGCAGCCTAAAACCACAGTCCTAAGCAAATTAACCAATTAAATAACTAGACCCGAACAAAAGAAATAGAGCAGCACATAGCAGCTTCCAGACTAATCTCAATTTATAATACTCTATGGCGGCAAAAATCTGCTCCAAAAGCAAAAATAAACTTAAAAAAGTTCTGACAGGCTAGTGTTGATGACTCAACAGCAGCAAACATGGCAGAGAAGGTGAATCTTAAGCAATCCTCTGCTCTGCATGATTCTGATCATCCACATATGACAACAGAAGGAATTTCCACTTCCACAGGACTGCAATAACGATTTTTTTCTATGGAGCAGCTAACATTCTCCATGAATTCATTCCTGTCCTCTTTAAAGTTCCAAGTACAGGAGATAAAAGATGATAGAAACGTAACAATATACTATTTAAATCTACGTTTCTGGCATGTAGATGTGCTTACAGCAGTTCTATCTCTGAATATGGCTTGTAGCACTCTTGCTGGACCTGGTGTAATAGGTAGTAGCTATTATAATGTTAAATCCCAGAAAAAGAAAGATATGCTAGTTGTTGAAGGATATTTGTACAATTTAGAGAAGGTTTTAAAGAGCCGTAAGTATTGGTGCTGCCGTTTGAAAACTACTGATAAGTGTAAGGGTAGGGCCATTACAATTGACAAAGGTGTAGACGAGATTCTTCTGAAGTCCACTGCTCATGACCATCCTTCAGATCCCACATTAGTTGAGAAATACAAAGCATGTAGTCAACTGAAGGACATGGCTAGTACTTGCAGGAACATACCTTCTTTAGTAGTTGACGACATTCTTGCTAGCACATCTTTTGTGTCTACTGTTGCTTTTTCCCAGTAGATGATCACTATTACAGCAAGTTAACAGAGTTAGGCAGAAAACGTTGTTAACAAACTCTAAACCATCGACTACTTTAAGTGCAGTATGTCTAGATGATTATAGATTAAAAGAATCTGAATTCATCCAGGAACATAAGGTAGATTTGAACTTAAACATACATGTTTTACTGTTTACAACAAAAGAAAATCTGAAAGACTTGTGTAATACCAATATATGGTTCATGGATGGAGTATTCCTTGTGAAAGGTAGACTATGCAGGCAGTTATACAGTGTGCATACATTTGTTACCCGTGGTGATAAACAGAAATGTGCTCCTTTAGTATACTGCTTGATGACAAAGAAGTCTTTTAAGGCATACACTTTTATGTGGGAGTGTCTATTTAACTTGTTAGCTAGATGTGATGTAACACCTTCTGTAGAATATATATTGTGTGATTTTGAACTAGCTGCAATAAAAAGTATAGAAGCAAACTTTATAAATGTAAAAAGTAAAGGTTGCTTCTTTCACTTCTCACAAAATGTATGGCGTAAGATTCATCACCTTCATTTGTCAAGACTTTATGGTACTTCAGTTGAATTCCAGCATTCTGTTAAAGAGCTAGTAGCACTTTCATTTCTGACAGAAGATGAAGTTATTCCAACATTTAGAGTGTTAAGTAAAACATTTCCTACTGAAAGGAAAGAGTCGCTTTCATATTTCTCTGACATTTACGTGTTGGGCGGTGTATGGAAGCAGATTACTAGAACTGTACATGTTCCACGATTTCCTCCTGTGTACCCTATATGCTGGAATTCAACTGAAGTACCATAAAGTCTTGACAAATGAATGTGATGAATCTTACTGGTTGATTTCTTTGAAACAGTCACCAAGGCTATTGACGAGGGGAAGGTGGTCCACACAGCCTACCTGGACCTTGCAAAAGCCTTCGATACAATACCCCACTTGGGCATTATAGATAAGCTCACCAGCTTAAATATAAACCCCTATGTCACTAGATGGATTGCAAACTGGCTCAAGGACAGAAGCCACATGGTTAGAATTGCTGGAGCCATGTCAGACTCCAAACCAGTTACAAGTGGTGTCCCACAAGGCTCAGTCCTGGGACCTCTCTTGTTCAGTATATATTTCTCGGAGGTACAGGCCAACATGGAAGGACTGTGGCTGACCAAGTTCGCAGATGACTGCATACTGGGCACCATAATCGACTCTCCAGCTGACACAAGCATCCTCCAAAAGGGCCTCATAGAAACAGACAACTGGTGCCAGAGCCATGGCCTCAAGATAAATGCCAAAAGTGTATAGTCATCCCCTTTGGCAAAAACAAAGTGCCCACAAATTACTACATAGGTGGTAATCCATTAAGTACAGAAGAAGTAATTAGGGACCTGGGGACCCAAGTTGATAGCAATCTCTCATTTGACAACCACGTGGCCAAAGTGGTTAGAAAAACATTTTATATAGCCCACCTAATCATGAAGGGATTCACATCTAGATCAGGGGAGGTCATCGTGCCTCTTTACTCATCCCTCATCAGGCCCATAATTGAGTACAATGCCCCTTTTGGGATGTACCTTACCAGACACCTGCAGCAACTGGAAAGACCCCAAAAGTACCTCACCAAGAGGATCAAAGGGCTCAAGCAGATGCCATATGCTGCCCGGTTAAAGAAACTCCAGCTCTACTCGGTGGCATACCACCTGTTCAGAGGCGATCTGTGCTTGACGTATAAAGCCATGTCCAACCCGGAATTAATGGACATGCTGCACCTCAGAAAATCCAAATCCCATCAAGCTACGCTCGAGAGACTTGAACCTCAGCACTGAAATAAATAGGACATGCTGGAGGGACAGATTCATAACCCAGAGGCTCCCTTCCCTCTGGAATAAAATCCCTGTCCAGGTTAGGCAGAGTCCCTCATTGACTCTCTTCAAGAGGAATCTTGATGAGTGGATGGGAGATCGTAGGTTTACCCTGGGTATCACTTCTGTGTCACTGTTAGACAGAGGCACAGTATACTAACCTCGAAAAAGGGCATAGCAAAATACATTTAAAATGGGTGGCGAAAGCCAAACACATTCTGGCTAGGCTTATAAATGCCCTAGGGCAGATAGCCTAGTATGAACCTATGAACCTATATCATTTTTGGAATGTGTAATTTTTGTACAATGTTTGTTTACCACGAACTCAAATTTACATGGAGGGCTGGCATAGGAGGAGGATTAGGTGTCTACTAGGTAGACGTATTTCTGACATACCAGCTGTTCTATCAGTTCTTTTTAGAGAGCAAAATCATGTTGATGAAATCTAACTACAGTTAATGGCTGCATGTCCTGTTTCTCTGAAGAAGAGAAAGCATTTAGAAAGAGAATGTCATTTACAAACCGTTTTGAAAAATAAACAGGATTATACTGTACTTGACTTCCTACGTGCAGTTGGTTTGTTACTTAATATTTAATAGAATAGTAATATGCATAGCCTGTGTATACCATACGTTTTCTTTTTATTACTGCAGTTTATTGTTTTTTGTTTTTTTGAGGAGGTTAATTAAATGCTTATTCACTTTTAAATTTGCGTAATTTAAGGCATGGTTTAATACGCGTTGTGTTTGTAATACTTTGAATCTTGGCTGGGGTGCCTTCTGGGCAGAGTCTATATGTCCTCCCTGTGTTAGCTTGGCTTTCCTTCAAGTCCTCCAATTTTCTACCATATTCCGAAGACATGCATATGGAGCATTTCTCCCTGGGCTTCTGATGAAAGTAGGCTCTGTCCTAGTCAGACTTTCCTGGTAAATAAATGTTGAATAAAAATAAATAATATTATTGAGCAAGCATGAAGTAGATGTAATTTGCAGAGTACACCTTCCAAAGTGGATTAATATAAATTACATCCTGATCAAAAGAAGAATATACATTTAATACATATGCAACCTGTAGTTCAGAACACATAATTTGTTTAGCTTCTTGCACAGTGTGTGCCAAATTTTATGTTGGGAAAACAGAGAAAGCCCTGCAGGATCGCATAAAAGAACATGTTTATCATATTAGTAAAGGCAGCCAAAATAGTGCCCTTTCTAAACATGTCTTGGAGACAGATGTGATACACAAATTTTTATTTATAGCTATTAGTAGAGTGTATGAGAGTGGGTGACTGTGGTGGTACAGTGGTTAGCATTGCTGCCTCACAGTAAGAGGTTCTCTGGTTTGATCCACGGCTGGGGTGCCTTCTGTGTGGAGTCTGCATGCCCTCCCTGTGGTCACGTGGGTTTCCTCCGGGTGCTCCAGTTTTCTCCCACATCCCAAAGACATGATGTAGGTGGACTGGACACTCTAAATTGGCTCTAGGCATGAGTACATGCATGCGTGTGCCTTCTGTGGAAGGCTGGGTGCCGGGCTGATAACTCGACACCGTAAAACTCCACTGCCAATCATGAGCGAACAAGGTGATCCACTGTGGCGAACCCTAACCGGGAAAAGTAGAGTGTTTGAGACTGCTAGATGTCGTGATATTAGAAATACTACTGAACAACTAGAAACCAAATAGATAATCAGGCTTTGAAGTGACTAAGGGCATGGGTTGACTGACAGGGTGCCCATTAAACCTAAATAAAGAGAAGGCGCCTATGCAGATAAAGTACTTAGTATAGAGTATTTGTTTTAAAGGAGTTTCATTTATATTCATATTAGATATATTGTTTTTATTCATTTTATATGTTTTTTTAGTTAGTATGCATAATTATATGTATTGTTAGGACTGTGTCCCTTTTAGAGTTAAGTGAAATGCATCATGTGATTTGTTTATTAGAGTATTTAATGCAGTCTTTTTTATTCTTGTTTGTATCTGATGAAGCAGTAAAACTTGTAAAAGCACTAGTACCTTTGTGAATAAAGAGATTTGAAGAACTGGAGCAGTCTGTTTTTGGGTTCACTTGTGTACTTGGATTAATATAAATGGTTGAGCACAAGCAAAATAAGATAGGTAGGAGCTTGGATATAAAAATGTCAATGGAGTCGATGTAGTCATCTGAGAAAAGCACAGCATTTCAACTGGGGATAAAATACACCAGAAAAGTTTATTTAAGATTGAGATAAAAAATAGTATTTTCACCAGGGGTAGATCAAGAGCAGGACTGCAAATCCATTAGATGCATTTTGATATTCTTTTTAAAGTATTTGTTTGTAGAGTCTAGTCTTAGAGGGTATGGGATGTTATTCGACATTTTTAAGAAATGACATGAGAACCGCGAGTTTGAGAAATGACAAGAACAGTGAGTCTCCGCTGAGGTTGTTATCTCCTGACTGTAGGGTTCTGCTTGGTATATACTGAGAAAAAATACTGGCCAGACTTGGGTATTTTTCAGAGTTGTAGATTAGAGTATGTGTTATACTCAACTGGAAGTAAGATAAGCGGGACAAGCTTTTTTAATGCCAAGCAGTGGTATGACCTATGTCAGGTTCACCATAAATTTTTCTGTTTTGTTACAGTACTGTCTTATTCTGCAGGAACGTCTCCAGGAAGAGATGGCATTCCAATGGAAGTTTGGAAGCTAGAAGGGAAGAAAGTGATACTGATCTGGAAGAATTTAAAAGGAGTGAAAGAAACCAACAACCTGGAAAAAAAGCTGTGCTGGTTTTAATACCTAAAGATGATGAGGACCATCAGATCCAGCTTCATATAGGCCCATTTGACCTTTAAACCATACTTATAAAGTCTTTATCTCTACAGTAGCTAACACAATGACAAAGGTGATGCCAAAACTGATAGATTTGGATGAATGTGGTTTTGTGCAGGGGAGGCAATATTTGACAACATTAACAGAACAATGATGACCCAGAGGGAAGCAGAATGTCAGAAAATACTGCTGCTGCTGTTGGTGAGTCTTGAGAGAGAAAACCACTTGACAGGGAGAGCTGGGATTTTATGAGTAGGGAAATGGAAGCATTTGCATTTCCTAATACAATAATGAGGTTAAATAGAAGGACATATAGAGGATTAGAGGAAAAACTAAAGTGGGAGAGTTCTTCTCTGATACGTTTGCCTGAACAGAGGAACCAGGCAGGGATATCCCACATCCTCTTTGTATTTGATTTATAGTTAGAATCATTAGCAAAGAAAGTAAGGGATGCAGAAATTCAAGGATGCATATGGCATGGTGTTCATGAAAAGCTGACTTTACTTGAAGACGATATTATTTTCTACTTCATGGATCCAGAAATAGATATCTTAGTGTTGTGGAACATTGTGAGACAGTTCTAGCTTTTATTCAGGATATAAAAGTAATGAAGATAAAACAAAGACTATTGATGTAAACTATGTACCCACATGTGAACTGGATCAGCAATACACATACTTATGGGGGCATGATAAAATAAAGAATTTAAGAATATGAATTAAAAAGGATTCAACTGTGGCAGCTAATGATATGTGAGAAGAGATTAAACAAAAGATAATACAAAAGGTGCAAAACTGGAAACTCTTGCCTATGGATATGGATAGCAAGATACAAGTAGTAAAAATGTTTTTACTCCCTTAAGTTTTATACACAGGTCAGGCATATTTTTTTATCAAACAGAGGATATGCAATGGATAGTGATTAATCAACAGTGGAAGGATTTTTATCTGAGAGGGGGGGAGGGCAAGTGTCAAGTGGGATACGTTAATCCTCCCGATAGAACAAGGAGGTTTAGGATTATCTGAGTTGAAGGGATACTTTAGAGCTACACAGTTAAGGCTCTTATATGTAACACAAGTAGAAAGCTACAGTTCAAAGTAGATGGGGATGATGATGAAGCAAGGAGGGTAATTCAAATAATATGGAAAGAGTAGGATTTTGGATGCAGATCCTTGTGGAGAATAGCAGCAACCATACACCATACAGAATGTCATGTTCAAAAAGTTACAGGGAGTATTCTAGGAACTACAGAAAAAAGGGGACAGAGAAGGGGATTCTGCCAAATGGGATGACTGCAATTAGGTGTGCAGAGAATCGGGAAGAGGTAGCTGGAATTCACTGGAGTAAGTTAGCAAAGGAACAAAGGGAGTGGGAACAAATAATTTGAGAGGGCAAGGCAACAGAATGATACAATGCCAAGAAGCCATTAGGATTGCAGGCTAAGCCGTGCCTATCAATATCAGAGAACAGACAAAAAGAAGGGGATAGGGGGATCCTAAACAAAAGACCTGCAGTGGTTGTGTTTTTATTTCAATGTAGAGCATAAGCTGCTATTAAAAAAGGGAGATCTACAAGAGCTCATGTGAAATGAAATTGTTATTTCATGAAAAGTAAGTATAATATCTTACTTTTTTATGTAATTACTGTTCAAAACAGATATGTCTCACTCAAACGTCATTTCCAGTCGTGAGAATAATTCATATGTTCACCCCATGTAATAAGTTAAGTAAGTTGCATTTTTATAGAGTATCATTGTGATGTTTATTAGCTTGGCTGCATTATACTCCCACCTAAATAAAACAATATCAGATTACCTTTATAAGCTCTCTCTAAAAGTTTTTATAAGTTATATTTAGAGTACTCAGATACACAGTGTACTTCTAACTGTAAGAATTTAGACAAAGATCATTCCTTAAGTATGGTCCATTTTGTCCTTGTTAGCACAAAAATGTTTGATTGTTTCAAAATTTTGATAACTGAATACATCAATTTTTTGGAGAAATGTTTTTGTATCTGATGTAATAGAACTCAAAATATTTAAATGTTGTATGTGTATGGCTTTTCCCAACCTGATCAAAAATCATATTACATCCATGCAAACAGATAAGTACAATAAAATTATGAAGAATGCCACACTCATAAGATTGCATATGCCTGTAACCATTCAAAATGACTAGCTGCTTCAGCAAATAGTGTCACAGAAACAGACACAATATATGTGGCTACAGAGGTAACTTAAGTGAACGGTTATATAAGGTTGAATAATTATAGTACTGAAAGCGTTTCTGCATGAAGTAGCTTCAAGCACAGTGTTTAAACCACTGTAGGCCAAAAGATGAGGGTACCTGAACATTCATTTAAATACCTGTTTACAGGGTAATGGAAGAACACCTTCAACCTGTTAAACAGTTCACTGGCTGGAAACAATTCTACCATATAACCTAAAGATTAAGAGTTAATGTATTTATACATTTGTAACTAATGTTATACATATATGTTACTGTATGTTTAGGGTTGCCACCTATCATTTTTTGTGGACTTTTTGGATACCAGTTGTCCAGTATTTCAGAGAACACTGAATAATCACTAGTCTTCCATTTAAAAAAAAAACAAAACAAAAAAAAAAAAAACAAACAGACTATCAGAGTTCATTAAATCTCCAATTACACTGAGTTTTTATTAAGAAAAGCATTGCTAATGTGATACAATAGCATTGGAAACCAGGAAAAGGAATGTTTCTACCCCTCCTAATGAAGTGACATCACAAAATAGGAGTGCAGTGGGAGGGGTGAGGGAAGGAGATGGGCAGGTTAGGGGAGATACAAGAGGTGTGGCTTTGTTTCAGTTTTGGTCACAGTGGAAGGTGGCAACCTTATGTTTAGTATCTACTTACTTTATAATCTTGAAATCCAATCCTTGCAAATAAGTGTTTCAGCAGTCTGGATTTCAGTACAGCATGTATTGTTTTCAAATGTATGGCTTTGACATTCAGCTCAAATATCACTAATTGACTCTATAAAGCAAGTTTTTTTCCAGATTTAACTGCCTTACAAGCCTGCATTTGAAGTTTATATATAGGAAGCAAACACTTTGGCAGCCTAACCAAACATTTCATGAAATTCGATTCAATATTGATATATTTATGACAGTATAATATTGTCATTCTATCCTTAAGGACATTTTACCCTTGCCAGGATAGTGATTATGGTAGTAGTCTATTTTCAGTAAGCGAAAATGGCACATTCAAGTAGAAAACATATATATATATGATCTTTATTTTTGTTGTATTCTTACCACAATTCACTCAAAAGTGGATTCAAATACTTAGCCATTACAGAAACAACTATAATTCAACTTTATAGATAAATATTTCTCCAAGCTTGTGTATGTGTACATATATAGATATAGATAAATTAGTATGCTAGCTTTGGTTTTCAGCTCTAATCATTGCAGCATAAATGAATAAAAAAGTGCATGCATCACACAAATGGTTGAAGGACATTAAAAATGATTAAAACAAACATTTTTGAAGGAGGCAGGGACAAGCTCCCTACACCCCCCAGCTGAAGAAATTGCATGCACAGAACCCTTGCTTAAATCAATATACCAAGTCCAAGATGCGAAGTTAGTAAGCAAGAGGAAAAATGTCCTTATCCCATTGTTCAATAACATAACACTGACAGTAACTCAGCACCCGTGATTTATCAACTCATCAAACAGGATTCGAGTAACAACACTAAATGCTTCCTTTCTGAATGAGTTGATAATTTCAACAAAAGTATTTTAAACAAATAAACAGGTATATATATATATATATATATATATATATATATATATATATATATATTCGTCTACATCTGTAGATCGAATTTACAGTCCATCCAAAACTGATTTAGCTGAGACCAAACTGCTAAAACATTTCCACGAAACCACAAAATGCCGAACCTCGGAACACCGAAAAGGCAGTATACTACCAGTTCCAGATCTTACCTTTTCCAAAATGTAGTGTGATCTCAGAGTTGGTATATATAATCTGCAATGGGTGTGGGAGTGCAGAGGGGCTTGCCCTCCTGCAAAAATGTCAAGAATGGTAAGTGTTTTACTTTATATGTTACAATCACATTCACTTAGTGTTTTTTCCATGTTTTGAGTTTAAACAAAATGAAAACTCCAGCAAAACTAGAACCTCCACTGAGTGACCTCCCAAACCTCTTGTATCAGAGGCACATGGGATATATGCAAATGACCCTTATGAACATCAGGTATTTCAGCTAATTGGTGATTCTGAATGCCCATAACTTGTTTCTTCATTTTAATGGACAATTTCAGGCCAATAAAGCCAAACTCTACTAACTGTGGATATGCATATTTCGGCCTTGTTATGACCTCATCAGCACAGCACAAGAAGAGTGTTTGACTAAGCATAAGAAACACAGGGCTGTTATAACCAGCTGATGTCAGGTTAGTGATGTTTCGGCAGTTTTGACTTGGATAAATCAGTTTTGGTGGACTGTAAATTCACTCTACAGAAATAGCTTATATACATATCTATATATCTATAAATATGTGTGTGTGTGTGTGTGTGTGTGTGTGTGTGTGTGTGTGTATATATATATATATATATATATATATATAAATATATATATATATATATATATATATATATATATATATATATATATATATATATATATATATATATATATATATATATATATATATATATATATATATATATATATATATATATATATATATATATATATACGGGTCTACTTCAGTTAGTCAAACTCATTAATCATCAAACTATCCGTTGACTCCTTTTTGTCGAAGTTACAAGTCAGGGAATGGACTTTTCATTGAAACGTTTCCCTCTATAATTTTCCTTTCTTGTAAACAAGCTGAGAACTGATCAAATGACTTTACCTATAGCTTTATACAGCATCTCATTAGTGCGCTTGTAGCCATTTGCCAAGCAGCTTACTTTGTTCTAATTGTACATCATGAGTTATTAGCGCATTTGTCATTTATAAGTCAATGAATAATGTGAGTATAAATGCTGTAACATTACTTAAAAGGCACACTATAATGAAGATCATGTGTGCCTAGACAATTACAACTCAAAAACAAGTGGGAAAAGTAAGTTGGAAGCGATGGATTTGTTGTGTACAGTGATGATGACCATTAAAAAAATCCCAGATTGTATCACTTTATTGTTTTTTTACTAAAACTGAAGACGATGTCATTACTTTTATACTCTAAACTGTAACAGTTTATCAAGTCTAACAAGAGTACAGAAAGAACAAAAGAGAAAGAGCAAGTTAAAAAGGCAGAAATGTAGAAAGCTAGATAAATGCTTTGGCTTACGAATTCTTTAAATAAATCTATATCATGGTAATGAAGCAACCCAGCCAAAAGGTAATATACAGACAATATAAAAACAATTGACACTATTGCTTAGAAATAAATTTAGCCATGTAGATTGCTACACACTATCTTCAGGCTGTAACACAGACATCAAAAAACCTGAAGCAAACATCTCACAAGTCAGTAACTTAACTGGATGAGAGCTATATTTGGTAAACATTACTTAATGGTCTTTAATTATCCTGCCTTCAAACATGGAAAAAAACAAGCGATGAATTATTGTGCACTTAAGTTGATATGCACTGTCACAGGAAATGGTTATAAAAAATTGCGGCAGATGTAACTGCAGCTAAAAGCATTGCCAGATGGAACTGTGTCATCTGTCTAACTCATTTTGATTCCATTCCACGTTACTTCCATTACATGAGCTTATGTTCTGTACCGCTTTTAAAAATGTGACTAAAAGTGTGATTTCTTTATAGCTGTGTAGATTATATGATATAGTGATTTGAAGAATAAGGCAAAACTGAGGTTCTGGTCTCTAAAGTGAATGACTTATTGAACCTGAATGTCCACTTGGTTTAAGCTTAATTGCATATACGACTCAACAGTAACTGCCAAGCAGTTAGAAAACCATTAAGATCCCCAATAGTTTAACTATGTTCTTTAAGTCAACATGCTTACAGCTGTGGGAAACATTTTGTCCATCGACCAAGCATTTGACTTATAGTTCCTCATCTTTAGCTTACCTCACGTTCCTGACATCATAGCAAAAGTGAAATAGTGGCTGTATATTTCAAGTGGGTGAGCATTTTCACCTAGAGAGCTAAGTCCTGTGATAGGACAAAAGAATCTTGTACCATTTTCCAGGCTACAGATGTAGAGATCAGACCCACTAGTGCAATAGTTTTCCATCATGTTCAGTAGAATATCCCTCAAATTAGTTAATTACAAGCTTAGAACTGTACTAAATATTGATCTGATAAAGGGTTAAATAGAAGCCAAGTAGTTCTGCAATGTTTGGCTATAAAAATATGTGTTTATGCAACCATATAAAAGGTATATTTGTAATACAGAGCTATTGCAAGGGTAATGCTTCCCTACCCCAAAGGTGCAGTGACCTCAGAGTTGCATAATATAAGAAAAACATGCAAGGTATGAAGTCTCCCACACGGGAAGGGAATAAAATCATATTTACAAAATTCATCAAGGCACTTATGAGCACTGCTTTCTGTAAAGTGCCTCTGAAGTAATGACTTTCAAAATACCATCAGTGATCTATAGTAAAATACATGACACGAGGAAATAACAGTTCTCCAGTTATTCAACAGACAATGCAGCCTGATTTAATGCTTCTGTCAGATAGCCATGTTTCATTCTTTAAATCTTAATTCAGTTTTAAAAAGAAAGACAGCATGATATAGAACTATATAAACCATTCAGATTTTATGAATAGAGTGAAACTTCATGTCAGATTTATTAAATTGAAGTTTGCCTTTTTCTTCTTGCTTATACTTATTTGGAACAAGGTGTACAATGCTGTCACTTATGAAGATCAACCAGAACTTGTGGGACACAAGAGGCATTATGGGTATCCATTTATTTGGTTAGTGGTGATACAGCTGAAGCTCACGTCACTATAAACAAATATTTCATATAGGTCAATGCTGAAAGAAACTACAACTTAACTGAACCTATGGTGATCTTGGTGATAGCAAAGTAACACTTAGGAGGTGCAGGTGCACTACCATCTGTAAAGGGATGTGTCAGATTTTTGCCACTCACTCAAATAGCCTCTTTCATTGATAGTATCTTTCTGCTCTATTCACCTCTTCTGAATGGCCTTCAATCAAATGCTTATAAATTAAATGACATGCATACCGTTTGCGCAAAAAAAAAAACAAAAAAACATTTGGGTTAGCAGACTAAAACTATGACACATGCACTGGTGTCTTAAGGTTCATCAGTTCAAAGGTTCATAGGTATTTACTAGGCTATTGATCTGCAGGGATCATAAGAAGCCTACCCCTGCATTCCAATAGTAATTATTAGTTCTTATATTTTGCAATATAAATCTCCAAAGATGGGCCGGATATGAGTAAATGCTGGAGTAATTGCATGTTTCCCTTACCCATAATGGCAATTGGTGCCAAACCAGGAGTGAATTTGTGATTACCCATCCATTTGCCTACGTTAAATTTGAACAGAGTTAGAGAAGCATTCTGTTTTGTGTGGAGGGGAAAATGGTTCCATAGAAGTGCCACAGAATATGATTATACATTTCTTGGTATATAGTTCTCAGTCCATGGTTTTGGAACCAACTATTCAATTGGGACAGACCATACCTCTTAACCTCTTAGAGCAAGACATCTGGACAAAGCCATAAAGAATAGTGGGACAAAGGCCCTAAAATAGGGACAATTTTTAAATATTACTCTTACAAACTTTGAACGTTGATAGAATAACAGGTTTTGCATTAGCATGAATTTTCTGAAGGAAATGAAGTCTAAAACTGAAATCCCTGTCATTATTTTCAAACATCAGTCTTTAATGATTTACTACTAATTTGCTAGAAAACCACAATTTTATGAAAAAAGGACCAAAAATATGAAGCCAAAATCTGGACATTCTGCAAAAATCTGTACAGTTGAGAGGTATGGGACAGACCCTCATATAATCATCTCCAAACTTGGCCAGTCACAATCTTTGTACATTAGCCCAGATCACTGAGATATAAATGCCAATGCGATATGGCCCAAGGATTGAGTCTTGGGGCACTTCACAAGTGACAGACCATTTTGAGAAGGTACATCTATTCACCCTTCCTTCCTATACTCCAAATGTGAACCAGTTTGCAATCTAACAAGTTGCATAGAGGTTAACATTTAGAAGGGATGCAGTTTATGTATGATGCCTGAGTGTGGAATGGTGCCGAAGGTCATTGCAAGGTCAAGATAATCAGTGCGCACTGATTTGCCCTTATCCATTGCACAAGTGACTTTTTCAAAGAAGTTAGTCAGGTTAAGTAGACAGGACCTGTCCTTCATGAATCCCAGCCGAAATGCTTAGAGTCTGTAGGTCATCTGCATCCCTATTTATCAGTTCCATAATGCTCCTTTCCATAGTCCTACAGATGAGACTGATCTGGCTTATGGGTCTGTAATAATGCAGATCTGTTGTAGTCCCACCGTTGTGTAAGGGAATGAGTGTAGCTGTCCTCCACTCATCCAGCACAAAGTCTGTTTTGAGGTTAATGTTGAAGGACTTTGTAGGAGGTCTGATCATTCAAGTTTCCAGGCTTAACAGTAAGTAGCCTAGTATATTATGTAGTCCAATAAATGTAAAGTTCTTGGCACCAGTGTCTTGAGAATTTGTTCCTGGGAGATTTGGGGCGATGGGTAGATGTGTGTGTATGTCATATGAGAAAATTACAGGGGAGAGGGGAGTTAAGTTTAAGCTGAATTTGTCTGCTAGTGGGATTGGCTATGTCCACTGGGTCTCAGTATTCAGTATCATTAACTATTATCTCTGTAAAGTGGTGGGCACCGTTTCTGAAATTTCTAACACAAATAAAAAAGGCACTGCAGTTATATTTCCCCTGTGAGACAAGTTTTATCTCATATATGGCTTTGGTTTTCTTGCTCACTGCTCAGTTTTCACAGTTCCCTGTCTAATTTGAAAAGAGCATATTTGACTTCTTGAGAGTTAGATTTATTTTTATATACAATGAGCATTTTTCTTTAATTATAAAGACTGTTTATATTAGTTTTCGACAACAAGGGTTTAGTTTTGAATTTGGTATTGTATTTATTTCTGCAAGGGTTGATGCATCTATGCAAATATATACATGTGCATAAAACTTAGCAGTAAAGGATTTCACATAAGCAGTGGGGTCATCAAGGTGGAAGGATCTTGCTTATTTAGTCAGGGTGTCATTCAGTTTTGACAGATTATCCTTTTCATAGCCTTTGAATACTGAAGCATTGGGATATGTTTCTTGCTTAAGTCTTAAGCTGAATATGACTGACTTCCAGTCTAGGGTGTGGAGGAGTTCCAAGTCATCATCTTGCCTAAGATTTCTAGAGGTGAGATTTGTTTGAAGAGACAACTCTGCTTTTAGCGGTTACTTAAAGTGTTGGGTCTGTACAAGTGAAAGACATTGAAGACTTCCACTGATGCTTTCACTGGTCTTGAAGCAAGGTATTTGTGATGACGCACATATAAATGTCTTCCAGAGTAAGGAGTGCTTCTACAGTGTCTAGGCTCCTAACATTGAGCAGTAATATGCTAATGTTGTCCTGATTCTGTTTAGTTATGTTTGAAGCTTTAGGAGACTGGCTTTCTCTAAAAATAGCACTATGGGGGCAGACAAGTTTTTAGCCAATATATGGAAGTCTTTGGGGTGCGAGGTGCAGGTCATCCTTGGCAAAGCAGTTAGGACTGTCTACCATCTATTTCCAGACTGATATATACACTCATATTGTACCCCCTTAAAAAGGTACCAGAATCTAAGCCAATTATTAAAGCCCATTCTCTTTGTTTATATTCTAGGATCATTCTTGGTGATAGAGTTCCATTATGTCCTGTTCATATAGCCTAGGGAGATACATCTCAAGTCTTTTACAACCTCATGTACAATGACTGAGTCATATATGCACTTGTGGTGTAGGGACTTGAGTGCTTGTGTGATTTGGTGAATCCTGGCACCTGACAGGTTAGTGACCAAGACCCTCTCTTTACATAGTCTCATGAGTGGTGCATCAGAATGTCTCAGTAAGGAACTACATATGATAAGGATATTGGCATGTTGATGGTTTGCCATATGGGCTTTAGACTTAGCCTGTATGATGTCTGGATGAGGTGTGTTTTTGAGCCCTCTATGATTTTGGTAGGTTACTTTTTAGAGTCTGAGCATTTGTAGGTCTATTTGCTTTTTGGAATATTTGAGAGAGGTTTAGTATTATGATGTGTGGGATGTTTGAGATGGGTTTAGTGTGATGATGTGTGGGATGTTTGAGAAGGGTTCAGTTTGTTGATGTGTGGGACTTTTGAGATGGGTTTATTATGATGATCTGTGGAATGTTTGAGATGTGTTTAGTCTAATGATGTGTGGGATGTTTGAGATGGGTTTAGAGTGATGATGTGCGGGATGTTTGAGAAGGGTTCAGTTTGTTGATGTGTGGGACTTTTGAAATGGGTTTGTTATGATGATCTGTGGAATGTTTGAGATAGGGTTAGTCTGATGATGTGTAGGATGTTTGAGATGGGTTTAGTGTGATGATGTGTGTAATGTTTGAGATGGGTTTAGTCTGATGAGGTGTGGGATGTTTGAGATGGGTTTATTGTGATGATGTGTGTGATATTTGAGATGGGTTTAGTCTGATGATGTGTGGGATGTTTGAGATGAGTTTAGTCTGATTATGTGTGAATTGTTTGAGATGGGTTATTTTGATGACGTGTAGGATGTTTGAGTTGGGTTTAGTTTGATGATGTGTGTGATTGAGTTGGGTTTAGTTTGATGACGTGTGGGATTTTTGAGATGGGTTTAGTATGATGATGTCTGGGATGTTTGAGGTGAATTTAGTTTAATGATGTGTGTGATGTTTGAGATGGGTTTAGCTTGATGTGTGTGATGTTTGAGATGGGGTTAGTGTGATGATGTTTGGGATGTTAGAGATGGGTTTAGTTTGATGATGTGTGGAATTTTTGAGATGAGTTTAGTATGATGATGTGTGGTACTGGCAACCTGCTTCCTATTTGTTGTACTCTTGTGTAAGAGCTTTGCCTCTCATAACATTATATAACCACATCTCTCACACACTGGCAGATTGTTTATTTAGTAGGTGGTTGTCGTTAAATGTGAAAAAAGTGTTACATTTACTTAGGATGCTCAACTCAACCAAAATGCCTGCACTGACAGTTGAAAAATGCAGATCATAGGCTGCATTCACCTACTACTGCATACTGGAGGTGGGAATAGTGCCTCAGAGATTAGAAGTTGCTTGACTAGAATGCTGTCTGAAAAATCAACTCACAAAGACAAATTTGCCACTTCACAAAAACCTGCTTCTCTTTGCACAGCTACTGGTTGTTAAGGTTACTAAGAGTTTCTAAAGTAGGTTATATAGAGAAACCTGGTGTACATAGTGCAAAGTTAAACATGGCTATGCGATGAGCAGCACCTCACAAATTCAAGCAACTTTGAACAGCACAAAAATATAAAAAAATCAATCAAGCCTACTGTTCATCAGCAAAACAGTACAGTTCAGAGTCCCACAAGCAATCAGAGGCCTAGCAATGGTTTAGTTCATTCTCTACTCTAAAAATCCAAAGACAAACTGGAGAAAGGAAAGTCCAAACCACAGTCAGTACTAAGAAATTTATTCCACAAAGAACTGTATAAGCGCATTCATTTTAAAACCTTTAAAACTTCTTCAGATACAAAGTGAAAATCATGAATTCATACATTATATATTCTAAAATTCAGTCACTTGACATTAATAAATTAATTCTTAAATAAAAATTACTCTCCTTAAACATACATACTCCCTTTACATATTAAAATACTTGTTACTGTTATAACATTAAATATTACATATAAACCACATAAATTATGAAGTGCATTGATGTAATAATAACTTGATAAACAATCATCATGTATTATTATAATATTCCTATCTCTCCCATGATTTTAACTTTAACATTGGGGCTATATTGACCATGTCATTAAAACCTGGGAATCTATGTGCTTCCAGGCATAATTGCCATTTTAATTCCTGTTGTTCCATAATTATTGACCATGGTCCCCCTCTAGCATCCTTATCTACTTTTTCTAAGATACCAAATTTAAAATTATGTCCAGGGTATTCTTCTAAATGCCAAAATAAGGCATTTGTAGACTTATTTTTCATGATTTCATACAACATGGCATATGGGTATATAATTTTGGAACAACAAAATCATGGGAGAGACAGGAATATTATAATAATACATGATGATTGTTTATCAAGTTATTATTACATCAATACACTTTGTAATGTATGTGGTTTATACAAAATATTTAAATGTCATAACAGTAAGAAGTATTTTAATATTTAAAGGGAGTGTGTATGTTTAAGGAGAGTGATTTTACTTTAAGAATTAATTTATTAAAGTCACATGATTGAATTTTAGAATATATAATGAATGAATTCATGATTTTCACTTTGTATCTGAAGATGTTTTAAAGGTTTTGAAACAAAAGCGCTTATACAGTTCTTTGTGGAATAAATTTCTTAATACGGACTGTGGTTCGGACTTTCCTTTCTCCAGCTTGTCTTTGCATTTTTTATTGCTCGTATCAGTTTTTCTTCTTTCTTCATTCTCTACTCTCACTAGAGTCTAAACCAAAGCAATTCTGACTCACATCACAATAAATGCCAAAAATAAGTGAAAGGCTATTTCAGTAACTCAGAAGAAAATGCAAAAGTGCTTATTGTAGATGTTTCTGGGCTAGTAGTATGTCAGATTTGGAGCAGAAGTGTCTTAATCAGTAGCTTGGTCACTTATGACTCAGTGAATAGCATCAATGTGGCTGTTTCACATAACTTTCAAAGCAATGACATAATTACATCTCAGGCATTTGGTAAACTAGCACAGACTAATGTCTGTACAGCTGGGTTTTGTACAAGTCTTATTTCATGTATAGAACATTATGATTTGCATATCATTTGTATAAAAAACACTGACTAGATGACCCAAGCAGCGAACATGTCATATGGAAAAAACTAATATAAAGTACAGTTTTGTAAGTAAGCTTACCTTAACAGTAGATGTCGGAATGATCACTGCTGCAGTAGCCTTAGTTATATGGGCTATATCCTCTCATGGAAATAACAGCTGGACAATTTCCAAAGCTTCACGGCACCTCCCACATGCCCAAACAATTAGTCATCTTGAGCTGAGCTGACTAAAGAGACATGCAGTGCATTAAGCCCTTCAAAGCTGTCATGCCAACAGAAAGGGGGAATCTGACCCTGAGAGAACAATGTTAGGAACAGCAAAAGAAATAAACACTCACACCGTGCAAAAACAACACAACAAAAAACATTAGAGATGGAGGGAGGTAACAGCTACTTCCACAATGATCATTCCAACATCTACTGTTACGGGTAGATTACCCGAGCCTACTATCATTGAGATGGGGAAGTAAAATTGTTCAGGAGCCCAGCAAAACCTGATCTTGACCTAGAGAAGGAATCAAGCTTGTAATGCCTTGCAAATGTATGTACAGATGACCAAGTTGCTGTTTATAAAATACTTCTAGAATACGTCCCTTTCCAAAAAGCTGTAGATGAAGACAAGGCCCTTGTAGAGTGGTTCTTTATCCTGCCTCGAATAGTTTTTTTTTTTTTTTTGTGGTGAGTATAACAAAAGGTAATAGCCTGAGATAACCATTTGGAAATAGTCTGTTTTGACAAAGGTTTCTCCCTCTTCTTCTTCTTTTCACCTTCACAAGAAATGAACAATTGAGCCAAAAATCTGAAATATCTAGTTCATAGGTACTAGGCTAATTGCACAAGAGCCATTTCAAGCCTAGCTAATAATACCCAGGATATAACAATATTATGTCTTAATTCCCCAGATATGGGAAGGAGTAGTATCAATGTAGTGAGTCTGTGGATGCTGGAGCTCGGAGTCATTTCACAGACTGCTTCTCCATAAGGGACACAGACAGTACCCCAGGAGTGACTTTACGGTTCCCCATCCATTCATCCAAATTCTTTTTGAAGAGAGTGAGGGATGCACTTTGTTTTACGAAGATGGTAAGTTTATTCCATAGGCAAGATAGACTTTGGGATATGTATCTGTCTCTCCAGCAAGTTCTGTTAAAGTCACAAATAAGGTTCAGATCCATGGAATGCATTACTGCTGTATAATTTTTCTTGTGAACATGGAATATTTTCATCGGGGCTGGATCAGAGAATGCCTTGTAGATTAGGCATAAGTCCCCTCTTAACAAACGATATGAGATGGAGTAAATGGACAGGGCCTTTAATTGGTCTGCATAAGGCATGTGTCTTATGCTTTGTATTTTCTTAGTGAGAAACCTCTGAGGCCACTCCAGTTGGCGTAAGAGCCTGGTTATGTACATGCAGAAGGAAGCATCTTACTCAACTGTGGGCCTAATGAAGACCAAGTATAATGGCACTTTGACTTCCTTTGACCTTGAGGACATGCCTTTACTTCTAAGTTGAACAACAAAGGATTTCCTCAATACCGTAGCTACCTGGCTGTCAAAGTTACGGTTACTATTTATCTGTGTTCCTAGGTCCCTCACCAGTGGGTCTACTTTTAGAGGTGCTATTAGTATTATAATTTGAAGGGATATTTGATTTACAGAAGAGTATGATTATGCATATTTTAGCATTTACTCTCAGACCATGGCTTTGGCATGAGTTTTTTGTCATTTTTAAGCCTGTTTGAGAGTTGTCAGCATTGTTTGCGGATACAATGATTGGTTCCAGCTTCCAGTTGTCAGCAAACTTGGTGAGCCAGAGGACCCCAACATGGGCCTTCTCTTCACAGAAGTATATACCAAACAGGAGGGGGTCCCAACACTGAACAATGTGGGACATCATTAGTAAAAGGTTTCTTATCTGAAGTGGATTCACCTATCCAGACAACATGTGTCCTGTCAGTGAGCCAGTTGGCTATCCATCTGACAATGTAGGTGTTTATGCCTAAGTCGGTAAGTTTATCTATGATTCCTGTGTGGGGGTTGTGTAGAAAGCTTTGGCCATGTCTAAATAAGTGGTGTGTACTCTTTTACCTTCATCCATGGCCCTGGTGACTTTCTTAAAGAAGTCCACCAGATTAAACAGATAAGACCTCCCTTTGACAAAGCCAAATTAGGTCTGGTACAGTTTTTGAAGAGTTCTCATGTTATTATTGATCAGGTCCATGATAATTCTCTCCATGGCCTTGCATATAAGACTGGTCAAGCTTATGGGTCTGTAGTTCCCTGGGTGAGTTGATTGGCCCCCTTTGTGCAGAGGGATGACTGTTGCAGTCCTTCTTTCTTCTGGGACAAAGCCCATTCAAAGGCTGTGGATAAAGTGCTTTTCTAGTGGCCTTGATAGATTCTGTTTTAAACTATTTAAGAAACATCCTGGAATGTTCTCGGGACCCATGGAGGCTGTGTTTTTGGCTTTAGCGAGTTCAGTAAGGACATTTTCCCTCATAATGGCTGGTAGGGGGATGGTTGCAGGTATTTCTTTGGGTGTGATAGGAGGTGATAAGGGAGAAGTTTGAACTGAACTTGTTTGCCAGCAGGTTTACTATAGTTTCAGGGTGGGTGTAAGTCTTACCATTCACGATTAACTGAGAACATTGCTGTGCATTTGCCCTGAGATTACAAATATAATTACAAAAAAAGCCTTATGGTTCTCTTTCACTTGGGAGGCTATCTTTGCCTCATAGTTTGCTATGGCAGATTTTACCAGCTCTATCATTTATTTAGATTGGTGAGCATCTTTTTACACTGATGTGTCTGTTTCACCTTGGCTTTGGAGAGCATTGTTTTTCTTTTGTTAAATAGTCTATTTATGCTAAGAGTCCATCAGAGTGGTTTATTTTTGCCTGTAATAATTTCAAAGAAAGCCTGTCTCTAAAAAAAAAAATGAGATAAGACTGACTCACTATAAGTGCTTGTAGCTCAGATACAGATACTCCACTTGCAGAATTCACAGCAATCGGTAAAACAGTTCTGAATGTTAAAAAGATTAACTGGTTCAGATGGAGCACGTGTTAGCTTCTCACAAAATTAAGATTTCAGGGAAGGGCCACCGATTTTCTTGGAAGCCTCTTATGCAAAACCACTTTCAAAAGCATTTTGACATGACACTGCCCTGAGAAAGCAGGAACCATTAGCAGAAATGCTGAAATGATTAATAAAGGAATCTTGAGGGAGGAGGAAAAAAAGGCCACAGGATAATAACTCACACAAATATTGTAAAACCAAAGAACAACTAGCCCAGAATGGGTTCTGATGGTTTACTATCATACTCTTGCACTCCGACATTGTGCAAGTGTTCAGATTTCTGGGCCATAATATTGGAAATCATAAGAACAAACCAAATAAATGTAGAAGGGAGTATTTTGGTAAAGTCGACATCTCAGAAATGTTGACTTTACCGAAAATACAACACTTTTGTTCAACAGTAACACAACATTTTTGCAGGGGGACAAGCCCCCCTGCACCCCCCATGCTTTTCTTCAGCTGCACCCCCACACCACCTGCTACTTAGATATACAAATTTCAAGATTGCACTATAGTGAGGGAAAGGATACATTTTCTGATCCCCACTATAGTGCGATCGGCATGAAAATGTAGAAAGTCACAACAGCGAATGCTGCATTGCATTCGCTGTTGTAAATTTCTACAATTTTGCCTTTGTTCTTCTGATTCTACCAAATGGGTTGATTCAGACTAATGTGAATTGCACAGAGTGCGATCACATATTTGATAGTGAACAACAAGAAAACCCTTTTCATTTCCTAATATAGAATTTTCTAGTAGCAGTTTTTTTGCTTCTGTCACTACCTGCTGTACATCCTCAGTAAACAGGTGGCTAAGGGAAATTAAGAGTGCATTTTGAGGTTTAGTCTTCTAGCATTGAGTAGCATTACCTTCAGATTTTGCATGCTTGTACCTGTTATGGTGCAAGCATGCAAAATCTGAAGGTAATGCTACTCAATGCTTGAAGTCTAAACCTCAAAATGCACTCTCTCGAGGCACTCCTAAAAATGGAGAACATCGATATGCGTGCAGTAACTGAGACCTGGCTCAAAGCTCTAGAGACCACCCCTGCAATACCAGGCTACAACTCTTACCACACTTTTCGGCCACCAAACCATGACCGAAACAGTAATGGTGGAGGAGTGTCCATATTCACCAAGGATATTCACAACACCAGGATAGTTGCCCAACACAATGCATCTGAAATTCTCCAGGTGCGACTAACACTAGGTAAGACTGCAATCCAAACTGTAGCTTGCTACAGATCCCCCACCATGCCCCAAGATTCTCACTACACCTTTCTAAATATACTGGAAAATATTAAGATACAACCAAACACCTTAATACTGGGTGATTTCAAATAACCTGCCATTAACTAGGAAAACTACTCATGTACCAACACCTTTGCCCAATGGTTCTTGGAATTCATAAATTCCAGTGCCCTGGATCAACTAATCCTTAGTCCCACCAGGGGCTCCAGTATCCTAGATCTGGTCATTACCAACATGGAAAATCAGTGCTCCACACCTATGGTCACCCCCTCGTTGGTCAGGTCTGACCACAAGCTAATCAGCCTTGACATCCACATCCCTCCCCCACCCCCACCCCCAGTAAGGAAACCTCCGTAAAAACTTCTCCAAAGCCAACTTCATGCTACTCAAGTCAGAAGTGACAAACTTCATGACATCCATGCAGATGGGAACTGAAAGTTAAACTGGTGAATCCTACACTAAGGCACTGTATGAGCACATGCACTTGCGCATGAATCATGCCATCCCCAGTAGAACCAAGACGCTCTCCTCCAAAAAAGGAAGCCAATCTGGTGGTCCCTTGCCATAAACAAACTTTACAACAAAAGGATGAAACTGTTGCAGAAAAGAAGAAAATCCCAGGATGCAAAAAAACTCCCTTACCAGCCTCAGTAAGAAGCTGAGATCCCATATAAACTCCTCCAAAGCTAGTTACAAAAATAAAATTGCCAAAGATTCCAAAGACAGCCACAAGGCATTCTATAGTTATGTCAAGAATCTAAATGGCAATGCTCAGATCTGCTCTAAGCTACAACAGAATGGCATTAAATATACTGATACCAAGATATTGCCAATATCCTGGCAGATCAATTCAGTGCAAACTTCACCCCACTCAGCCCCTAAAGGGCCCATCTCAATACCAAACGATTGCCAAATTCTGGTAATAATGGCCACACAGGTAAAAAATGCACTCTCCAAAGCTAAGAATACAGTATCCATGGGAACAGACGACATCAAAGGCTGTGTACTACATGAACTACAAAGTGAACTGGCACCTCCCCTAAGTGTCATGTTTAATCATAGCCTCACCTCAGGCTTCATGTCCACTGAGTGGTGCACAGCTACAGTTATCCCACTCCACAAGGGGAGATCCACTTTGGATCCCAGGAACTACAGCCCCATCAGTCTGATAAGCCTAATCTGAAAGGCCAATAAACGTATTATCATGGAACTTATAAACAAAGACATTGGCAACCTTCAAACACTGGACCCCACGCAGTTTGGATTCGTGAAGAGACAATCTTGTCTCCTGAACCTGATTGACTTCTTCCAATCAGTCTCCAGAGCTGTGGACAAGGGGAAGGTGGAACACACAGCCTATCTGGACCTTGCCAAGGCCTTCAACACCATCTCCCACTCTGGAATCATAGATAAACTTACTAAGCTGAGCATTAATCCCTACGTCACTCGATGGGTTGCCAACTGGCTTACTGACAGAGCCCACACTGTAAAAGTAGCTGAATCCAAATCCAGTTCCAGACAACTGAGAAGTGGAGTACCTCAGGGTTCAGTCCTGGGAGTGCTCTTGTTTGGCATCTACTTATCTGAAGTACAGGCCAATTCTAAGGGACTCTGGCTAACAAAGTTTGCAGATGACTGCAAACTGGGAGCCGTTATTGAATCCCCATATGATGTGGATATTCTACAAAAGGGCCTTACAGAAACAGATGCTTGATGCCAGAGCCATGGGATCCAGCTCAATGTCAAGAAATGTATAGTTATCCCCTTTGGGAAGAAACATGTACCCATGAATTACAACATAGGTGGCAGTACACTAAACACCAAAAGTGTGATAAGAGGCTTTGGGACACAGGTGGACAGTGGCCTTACCTTTGATAACCATATAGCCACAAAAGTCAGGAAATCCTTCAATGTGGCACACCTCATAACTAAGGGCTTTTCATCCAGAAAAAAGGAGGTCATTGTCCCACTCTACTCATCCCTCATTAGACTCATTGTAGAATACAATGCCCCATTTGGTATGTACCTCTCAAGACATCTGCAACAACTGGAAAGGCCACAGAAATACCTCACTAAAAGAATCACAAATCTAAAGCAGATGCCCTATGCTGACCGTCTAAAAAAACTCCACCTATACTCTGTCACATATTGTCTACTCAGAGGTGATCTCTGCTTAACATACAAGGCCATGTCAAACCCAGAGCTGTTGGACATGCTAAACTTAAAGAAATCCCAATCCCTCAGAGACACATGCTCCAAGGATCTAAACCTTGTCATCACAATGAACAAAACATGCTGGATGGATAGGTTCCTGACCCAGAGACTCCCCAGACTCTGGAAAAGACTGCCCATACATGTCAAGCAGAACACCTCTTTGGCCCACTTCAAAAGGAACCTAGATGATTGGATGTGAGACAGGAAATTCACCCCGGGGATCACGTCAGTCGCCCTACTAGACAGGGGTCCAGGGAAATAAATACTGTGGAAAGAAATAGCCAGGGAATTGTTATGGCTAGGCTTGTATAGGCCCTAGGGCCAATATCCTAGTACTACGCTATGAAACTATGAACCTATGAATGCTATCATTCATGCAGTCAGTTGAAGCTGATCAGGGTCAAGGTATATCAAGCACAGTTTCTCTACAGTAAAAATGGTTTTCAATTACTTTAAACTGACAGGTAAAAAAGACCTCTCCTGTTTAAAAGTACAGTTATGTCTGTCATGATACTCTGTTAAAACATATGCTCCTGGCCTTAAAATAACTTTATAAAAAGGAAGGTACAAACACAATTTCTAGAATGTGGAATGTTTTTCCCCAAAGTGAACTAATCTGCCTAGCAAAGGAACAGCACAAGCTGAACACTGCTTCTCAAAAGCCTGATGATGAGTGTAGTTTTCAAAGGCCTGAAAGCTCTGAACAGCTTGGCTCCCAAACCTATTGCTTTAGTCATCTCATCTCAAACTGACTGATGGTTTGGGCATGTGGAAGATGCCCTGAAGATTTGGAAGCTGGCTGCCTGTACATCGTTTGTCGGCATCTGCAGAAGTGATCAATATGATGAACATCTTAGAGTAACTGTTAAATGCATTCATCTTCAGAAGTATAAAAGATTTGCTAAAGAGATCTCTTCTATACTTGTGAATATGAAAGCAATGAAAACATTAGATAGTTATTATTAAATGTTTCCATATTTGTCTAAACTTTTTTTTATTTTTACTCTCAACTTTCATATTATTGCTGAATAAAGACTTCTGACAATGTCATCCACAAGCTGTGTCATGTTTCATTTTAATTCACTGTCATGTATCTTGATACCATCTTACATTTTTAATAAAATAAAAATAGATTTCAAAATTATTCTGAGGAAATATGTTCAATAACCATAGGACTGAAAAATGCACATTGATAAACAGAGGCTGCTGCAAGATGAACCTTTTCCTACAATACAAGGGAGCAAAATCCTTGCAGAGATTAAAGAGAGTGACACATACAATTGGCAGACAGCAATGACTGTAACAGTTATCAGTGAAGGGTGGGGTGGTTGGGCTTTTAGGAACAAGTGGGGGAGTTTTAATGCATCCCCTGAACTGTTAACATAGAGTAGGTGATAAGATTTTATTTACTAATAAAAATAGGACTATAAAGCATTTGTTTGAAATTAAAAATGATGATCATATTGAAAAAAGTATGTCCTGTAATATGTGAATGTTCGCAATAATTTTTTTTTTTTGTTACATATGGGTCAGAGTATGCTGTATATGCTGATGTGCGTTGCTCATGTGAATCTTATTATGCTGGAAAAACAGAGAGAAAGTTGAAAAGTAGAATTTATGAACACACCTATGTTACACAAAAATGTGTTCAATGCACTTTGTAAACACAGCCTCAAATGTGTAGATGATAATACATTTTTATTGTATCCATTCAATCAGGTAATGAATAACACAAGAGGTGGAGATAATACATGTCTTTTAGAAGTAAAACAATATGAATGGAGTTCGTACTGGATGCATACATTAATGGGGGACTTAATGCGGGTGTTAATTTTAAATCAGTGTTGAAGCAAGTTTAAACTGCTAAAAATAATTACTTTGCAAAAAATATTTAAAAGTTATTTTTAATATAGATGGGTCACAGTTTGCAGATGCAATGGCACCACTGGATGTTACTGTGTGATAGAGAAATCTTTTAACAAATGTTTAAAATCAATGTTTTGAACAAAGGGAAATGTTTGAACAAATGTATGTTGTCACTGTCAATCTGAAGAAGACTTTTTATATATTTGTTTGAAAGATGAAAGTGATTATTGCTAGTTAAATATATTTTAAGTATTTGGTTGTTGTTGTTGTCTCTTTCGGCTTTTCCCGGTTAGGGGTCGCCACAGCGGAACTCAGGTCCGCTAATGATTGGCAGTTGATTTTTACGTGCCGAGTTGCCAGCCCTGATGCACAACCTTCAACGAAGGTATGCCCATTCATGCATGTCTCCACACAGAAGATGATCTAGCTGAGAATCGAACCAGACAGCGTCTTACTGTGAGGCAACAACGCTACCGCAGCACCACCACCGTGGTGTATTTTAAGTATTTGGTGTACATGAATAAATGCATATTTCCACATCATAGCTGGCTATTTTTTTAGATAAATGCAATAGTATTTACCCAGGGCAGAGTGTACAGCCTTTGTTCCTTCCTCCTGATTTACTGTAGCCCTACTGTATTCCACCATGAAATGTTGCTCACCCATGTCCAGCCCTGCTGCATGTAACTGTGAAATGTGTAGTATCTCTGGCTGGTCATTAGTCATTAGGTGGACCGTGTGTAATATAAAACAATAACATCCATATTGTACATGGATGATGGCACACCTCAGGTTCTTCTTCACCCTGGCTCCTATGGTTATCCAACCAGTGGAAAATTGAATGATCCAGAAGAAAAAAGAAGAGGTGTGATGGTAGGAGAGGAGACAGCCCAACAAATAAATGAAGCAGATGTCTATTTGCGCAAGGAGGCTACCACAAGGGTAAAGAATGGATTCATGTCAACTCCCTGAATGCAATTTCAGCAAGTGCCAATACAAAAAAAATGAAATTGCTGAAAAGTAATTTCAGAGAACCTTACTTGTGGTTACTTCATTGCCCCACAATCTGATATATGTATATATATATATATATATATATATATATATATATATACACATATATATATATATATATATATATATATATATATATATATATCTACATCTATACACACACATACACACACACACACACACACACACACACACACACATATATATATATATATATATATATATATATATATATATATACACACACACACACACACACACACATATATATATATATATATATATATATATATATATATATATATATATGTATATATATATATATACATACATACAGTGGATACAAAAATGAGACCACAATAAATCATTTCAAAAATCCCCCCTTTAATATGATCTATAACTTGTACAATTCAGTTGAAAAACAAACAAATCTGTTAGGGGAAAAGATATAAAAAATAAAAAAAACGTACAATATGCTGGTTACATAAGTGTGCACACCCTTAAACTAACACTTTGTTGTGTATGCACACCCTTAAACTAATACTTTGTTGAAGGACCTTTTGATTTAATTACAGCATTCAGTTTTCTTGGGTACACACCTGCCATCAACTAAAGAGACTCTGATTAACCCCAAATAAGTTCAGCTGTCCTAGTAGGATTTTCTTGACATTTACTCAGGTGCCTGCTACAGCAAAAGCCATGGTTTGCAGAGAGCTTACAAAGCATCAAAGGGATCTGATCTCATTGTTGAAAGGTATCAGTCAGGAGAAGGATACAAAAAAAATTTCCATACCATTGGATATACCATGGAACACAGTGAAGACAGTCATCAAAAAGTTGAGAAATATGGACAACAGTGACGTTGCAAAGAACTGGATGTCCCTCCAAAATTGATGAAAAGACAAGACAAAAACTGGTCAGGGAGGCTGCCAAGAGACCTTCAGCAACACTGAAGGAGCTTCAGGAATTTCTGGCAAGTACTGGTTGTGTACTACACGTGGCAACAATCTCCTGTATTTTCCATATGTCTGGACTATGGGGTAGGGTTGTAAGATGGAAGCCTTTTCTTACACAGAAAAACATCCAGGCCCAGCTAAAATTTGCAAACAACACATCAGATCTCCCAAAAGAATGTGGGAAAATGTGTTATGGTCTAATGAGACCAAGGTTGAAATTTTTGGCCACCCCCACGGTGAAGCATGGCGGTGACAGTATCATGCCTTGGGGTTACTTTTCTTCACCTGAAACTGGTGCTTTAGTCAAGGTGGAGGGAATTATGAACAGTTCCAAATACCAGTCACTTTTGGCCCAAAACCTTCAGGTGTCTGCTGGAAAGCTGAAGATGAAGAGGAATTTCACCTTTCAACATGCTGATAGACTCCTACCCGAGAAGATTGAATGCTGTAATTAAATCAAAAGGTGCTTCAACAAAGTATTAGTTTAAGGGTGTGTACACTTTTGCAGACAGCTTATTATACATTTTTTTATTTTTTTATATTTTTTCCCCTAACAGATTTGTTTGTTTTTCAATTGAATTGTACAAGTTATACATCACATTAAAGGTGGGAAAAGTTTTGAAATGATTTATTGTGGTCTCATTTTTTTATATCACAAACTCCTGGCATTTTAACAGGGGTGTGTTATATCCACTGTATACCAACTCTGTGGTCACACAACTGTAAGTCCATTATCACTGAAAGTGGCTTTCAGTGACTTTAATTTGCAATATCATCACTCACACAAAGGGCCTTTATACACCTGTCTGACTACTGACAAAATGTCATTTCTTCAGTGGACACTAATTTCTGTGCACCAAGGAACATGTTTCAGTTTAGAGTTAGTTGAAGTTACTACAAAGAAGAGTATAGATTGACTAGATTTTTCCGTATGATGTTGTCTGTGGTTATGTATCCTTGGCTACCTATCAATATGAATAAATTACCAAAACAGAGTATCAGGTCAGATGATGACATAATTTGATACATCATAAATTATAAGCATAAAATAACTGGTCCTAGTATTCAACCTTGAAGAAGTCCTGCAGGGATGAAGGTTAGGTATTAAGCTGCCTGTGTGGTATTTTGCTTGAATGGCGTGGCTGTTAGCAGTTAGTGAAACTTTGTCTAAACCATACTGTGTCAACCTTTAAGGAACAGACAGTAAGAAATCATATCAAATCTTTTTTTCTAAATTTATAAAAACAGCACCTGTTGAGTTTCATTTTTTTCTATGTGGTTATTATCTGGTAATTGTAAGACTTATAAAAGCAGAACTATTGTGTGATGCTTGCAAAACCTATGCCACTGTATACACAAAAGATTACATTAGATCAAGTGTTGATAGAGTTGGCATGACACAGCGGTTTTACAATTCTGAGTGATACATTGGACAATATTAATCATGAAGTTCTGTATCAGTTTGGAATTTCTTATTTTTGTTCGGGGAGTTATGGTAGTGGTTCTTTATAGGTGCTGGAAAGAGTGGGTGAGAAGGGACAGGTTGATAATGAATTACTGTAGATATGAGATTATTACAGGCATGCATGAATTTGAACTACGCATCACCTGATCCAGGCCTCCCATTTGACCTAAGGCATAGAAGCCATTTATTTATTTGCTGCAGTGTGATAGGTTTGAGAGACAATTATATGGAGGAAATGGCAGTAGCTGTTTTTGTGTTTTTATATAGAAGGTCTGATTAAAAAAATAGAATGTTAACAAGCTGGTGCTATCAATTGACCTGACTGATTGACCGGTGTTGCTGTGAGTGATTTATGTATTACTAATGAAGAATTTGCATGTGAGATCATTTAGTTTTTTCCAGAACAATAATGAACTATGTTCTGGAAGAACCCAAATCTCAGTGCGAAGGCACAGGCTGTTTGCCAGCTATTACCAACAGTTAAATAATACTTCCCCAAGGAAAATATTGGGAAGCCTCCCTCTACCAACCCGCCGTGTGGCTCCTAGATTTAAGTGGTGACGCCGAAGAACCCAAATCTCAGTGCGAAGGCACAGGCTGTTTGCCAGCTATTACCAACAGTTAAATAATACTTCCCCAAGGAAAATATTGGGTAAAAACTAAACCCTCAACATAGTGTTATTTAAGGCCTGAAAGAGTCTTGCAGGCAGGAAACACAACAGTACCCAGCATTTAACTTGCCAGCCTTCCCCCTAAACAACCTCATATCCCTATACTTATTTGGTTATCTAACCAGGGATTTATCAAAGCAGTTGAGCGGAAACTTAATCAGAAATCAGCTCATGTAAATATGCTTAAAGACTAAGTAAAATTTACTTCAATTCTAAGCAACTCAAATAGCAGCCCTGTTACTTACAGGTAGCCGGCTTTGGGACCTTGCAAACTCCTGCCAGCCTTCCCCCTAAACAACCTCATATCCCTATACTTATTTGGTTATCTAACCAGGGATTTATCAAAGCAGTTGAGCGGAAACTTAATCAGAAATCAGCTCATGTAAATATGCTTAAAGACTAAGTAAAATTTACTTCAATTCTAAGCAACTCAAATAGCAGCCCTGTTACTTACAGGTAGCCGGCTTTGGGACCTTGCAAACTCTTGCCAGCCTTCCCCCTAAACAACCTCATATCCCTATACTTATTTGGTTATCTAACCAGGGATTTATCAAAGCAGTTGAGCGGAAACTTAATCAGAAATCAGCTCATGTAAATATGCTTAAAGACTAAGTAAATTTTACTTCAATTCTAAGCAACTCAAATAGCAGCCCTGTTACTTACAGGTAGCCGGCTTTGGGACCTTGCAAACTCCTGCCAGCCTTCCCCCTAAACAACCTCATATCCCTATACTTATTTGGTTATCTAACCAGGGATTTATCAAAGCAGTTGAGCGGAAACTTAATCAGAAATCAGCTCATGTAAATATGCTTAAAGACTAAGTAAAATTTACTTCAATTCTAAGCAACTCAAATAGCAGCCCTGTTACTTACAGGTAGCCGGCTTTGGGACCTTGCAAACTCTTGCCAGCCTTCCCCCTAAACAACCTCATATCCCTATACTTATTTGGTTATCTAACCAGGGATTTATCAAAGCAGTTGAGCGGAAACTTAATCAGAAATCAGCTCATGTAAATATGCTTAAAGACTAAGTAAAATTTACTTCAATTCTAAGCAACTCAAATAGCAGCCCTGTTACTTACAGGTAGCCGGCTTTGGGACCTTGCAAACTCCTGCCAGCCTTCCCCCTAAACAACCTCATATCCCTATACTTATTTGGTTATCTAACCAGGGATTTATCAAAGCAGTTGAGCGGAAACTTAATCAGAAATCAGCTCATGCAAATATGCTTAAAGACTAAGTAAAATTTACTTCAATTCTAAGCAACTCAAATAGCAGCCCTGTTACTTACAGGTAGCCGGCTTTGGGACCTTGCAAACTCTTGCCAGCCTTCCCCCTAAACAACCTCATATCCCTATACTTATTTGGTTATCTAACCAGGGATTTATCAAAGCAGTTGAGCGGAAACTTAATCAGAAATCAGCTCATGTAAATATGCTTAAAGACTAAGTAAAATTTACTTCAATTCTAAGCAACTCAAATAGCAGCCCTGTTACTTACAGGTAGCCGGCTTTGGGACCTTGCAAACTCCTGAGTTGTGTATCCCCGCTCCGCTTCGCCCTCGCTACGCTCGGGCTCGCTCCGCTCCTCACCCTGCCCCCATATCCCACCCGCCCCTACTATCTCTACATTTATGAGGTCAGTAAACCCAACCCACTAACTCTAAACCAATCACAGCCCCCCACCAATTGGATACCTCCCCTCCCACAATCCCGCCCATCTACCTAAACCTTAACAGGCACTTTCAAAAGCAACCTACTCTGACTGCCAATTGCTTATACATAATCATGTGTAAAGTAATAACAATTATTTCAATATTAGCGGTACTATTACTTATCCCTTACTTTGCAACCAGATACGAAAATTACACTCTATCTGGTATCCATATCCCCAATGGCCACACATGCAAATATACAAATTATCCCTCCTATCCTACTTCTACTATCATTTACCCCACTACACCATACTTCAAAACTGAAATCTTAACTCAACGATACCCCAAAGTAACTACTACTAAACATATTCAAAAGATATTTTTTAAACTACTAAAACTATTTGACCAACTGAAAAAATGTATAGCCAAAGATGGGGATATACACCCCAACCCAGGCCCAACTACCAATCTTGACTCCACTTACCCAAATGTAGCCTCAAAATCCTCCAGCACTCTTCTTATGTTTTATCTCAATCTTAGAAGTATAAATAATAAGGTTCAGAATCTTCATGCATTATTAGCCATGCATCTCCCAGACATTATATGCCTAACTGAAACCTGGCTTAAACCATCCACTAAGGATGAAGAGATACTTCCACCTGGGTTTAATATGTGGAGGGTTGATCGGATAAAAAAAAAAGGTGGTGGAATAGCGGTAATGTTCAGAAATACTCTGAATATCATATTGAACCCAATACAACCCCCTAAGGTCGCTAACATGGAGCTAATTGCCCTACAAATATGCCTAAATAAACATAAGACCATTAATCTCATTGTAGTTTACATTCCCCCAGGGAAAAACTTGGAAACCTTGGAAGTAACCCTAAACTGGTTAACCATAAACTACCCCCAAGAGACCATTATACTGGGAGACGTCAACATAGACTGGGCACAATTCACTGACCAAATTAATCCCCCACCCATTAACCTATATGGATTTTCCCAACACATTACTTCCCTACAAGAATTGGTAATACTAAGCAAAAGAAAGCACCATCGACTGGATTCTTACCAACAAAGATACTAATAACTATACCACAGGTACCCTCCCCAATGATCTCAGCGACCACCTAATCACATACATAAGGAAGGACAAAATGGTTTTAATAAGACCTCCTATATATAGACTTATTAGAAATAAGAAAAAATTTCTTCCAGAACTTTTCCTAGACGAACTTAAATCCTGTAACTGGTCAAGCCTTAAGACACTTCCCCTAGATGAGAGTGTGGGTTATTTTAACGACACATTTCTAAAAATACTGGACTCCCATGCACCAAACCGCCTTATACGATCAAAATTGCATAGCACCATGGCTAACTAAGGAAACTAAATCAAAAATTAAGCTTAGAGACCAAGCTTGGGAAAAGTGGCGATCCACGAAACTGTCCTTAGATCGTATTAAATTTCAGCAGCTAAGGAATATTACTAAGTCACATATCATCCAAGATAAAAAAAACTATTACTGCCACCTACAGGATAAACATCAGAATAACCCTAAAAAGTTTTGGGCTGGTTTTAATAACCTTCTTCACTCTGGGAAACCCTCTACTCCTACCCTTCTAAACTTACTGGTAAAGACCCAGATGAAATAGCCAATAAGTTTAACTCATTTTTTACTGAGACCATCCAGTCCCTAGCCGGCAAGTTACCTTCCTCCTCACCTTCCTCAACTAATCCTACCCCCCTCACAGCCAATTCAGCTGGTAAATCTCCACCTGCCTTTAACCTTCAACCAATCTCAACCTCCTATATTTGCTCCCTTATTAAGAAACTTAAACCATCCAGCTTATCAGCCGATCGACTCCCAGCTGAATACCTACAAATAGCATCAGAGGTTATAGCCTATCCTATCTCCATCCTGATAAATAGAAGTATTACTGAGTCTAAAATCCCCACAATGTGGAAGATATCATATGTCATCCCACTTCACAAGGGCGGTGCCTCCATGGAAATATCCAATTTTAGACCTATAGCAATAATGTCCCCAATAGCAAAAATTATGGAAAGATGTGTTCATAAGCAACTCCTCCACCATCTAACCCTAAATAATCTTTTGTCTAACACCCAACATGGCTTTCGCCCCCATCACAGTACAACCACTGCCCTTCTCTCCTTTGTTGACTCAGTCAACTGTAACCGTAATAATAAACTAATTACCTCTGCGCTCTTTCTGGACTTATCAAAAGCTTTTGATATGGTTAATCACCAAGCACTGCTCCATACCCTGAAAACATTTCACCTTGACTACTCAGCCCTAAGCTGGTTTGAAGACTACCTGTCAGGGAGACAACAAGCTGTCCAGTGGCAAAGCAAGCTATCTCAATTACTACCAAACACCATAGGAGTTCCCCAAGGGTCTATACTTGGTCCCCTTCTTTTTTCTGTATTTATAAATGATCTTTATACAGTAATCCCCAATTCAACATGCATTCAATATGCAGATGACTCCACCATGATCTGCTCAGACGCCTCCCTCCATAATCTCCAAGTAATTACCCAAAACTGCTTTGCTGCAATAGAAACATGGTTCATTGAGAAGAAACTTATCTTGAATCCAACAAAAACTAAGCTACTACTAATTTTCCCCACCTCAGCCTCTTCCTTAGCACAACACCCTACACTT
This sequence comes from Protopterus annectens, assembly GCF_019279795.1. Taxonomy (NCBI): domain Eukaryota; kingdom Metazoa; phylum Chordata; order Ceratodontiformes; family Protopteridae; genus Protopterus; species Protopterus annectens. The sequence goes on from NC_056737.1 coordinate 1,466,528,369, forward strand.
ACTAATAATACGACCTTCCGAGTTCAGTCTACAAATGGTACCATCATAGAGCCCGACACTAATGCCAAACTACTTGGAGTAACTATCGATCACAAGCTCAAATTTGACATGCACATTAGCCAAACTATAAAAAATGTAAACAAAAAACTAGGCTCTATGTATAGAATTAAAAACTTTCTAACCCCTACTACCAAACTAACCATTGCACGTACACATCTTCTCTCCACCCTACTGTATGCCTCCCCAGTATTCTCCTTCCTTAATAAAGCTGAGCTCAACAAACTCTCTATGACTTATAATCATATTGCCAAATTTGTAACAGGAGAACCGTACCATACTCATCACTGCCTAAACCTAAAAACTAGCCTGGTTAGAACTCCCAAATCTTCTTAAACTTAATCAACTTACTGAAGCATTTAAAATAATCAAGGAACCACATAAAACCCCCTCTTTAAACAAACTGTTCATCTCCTATTCTAATCTCAGCTGCCTTAGATCCTCCAACAGTGAACTAATACAAACAATCAAAACTAATAACTTAGGTGGGGATGCTCTTTATGCCAATTCCATTGGAAAACTATGGAACTCCCTTCCCAGTGACCTAAGACTAACTACCTCCCTGAGCAAGTTCAAAAGCAACCTCAAATCTTTCCTAAAAGAGCATTGGCTATGTTCCTGTACCAAACCTGACTAATCCTAAAAATACCAATACTACCTATACTATCTCCCGATGCCTTTTTTCTCTCTCTTTTTTACTACTGCTGTTCTAAACTATAGTACAGGATCTCCTCACTGTAACACCCCTAGCTATGAACTTCCACGAGCATATAACTCGATATTTCCTTACCGATATATGGAGCCTATAATATCAGCTTTGATAATGTCCAAAGATCATATGTTTTATTAATCTACTTATCATATGAATTACTTAAGTTATAGCTAATTTTTAACATGATGTCTCTTCATACTAGAAAATCTAAAAACTGTACATATGTAACTCAAACCTAAACCTTGTCTCAATTATGTATATGTTTTCCTTTTTTGCCTGGAACTTTTTTGCAACTGTTATGTCTTTACTTCGTACTACCTTACCATGTTATTATGAAATTGTTGAAATGTCAAACCTAAACCTTGTCTCAACTATGTATATGCTTTTCTCTTTTTTCCCTGAACTTTCATGCAACTGTTATGTTGAAACTTTTTATATCTTACCATGTTATGCTGCCATTTTTGAAATGTAACTTAAAACCTGTTTTACTGTGGAGCTTTTTTCCCCGGGTCTCTGCTGAAAAGGGATATGTATCCAGTTGGACTAACCCGGTAAACAAATGTAAAATAAATAATAAAATAAATAAATTTTTTAGACTCAGAAGTGCACTACTTGGGATTTGGATTGATGAGAATTTTTTTTCTGCACTGATTTCTAGATTCACCCTTACGTTTGTCAGGATCCAGTGCTATTCTAGGATTTGCAATAGTATCATGCTTTGTCAGTCATCGTAAGGACTTGTTTTAATCCTTATTACCAGTAATAAATATGAGCAAACTAATAAACAAAAAGTCAGCAGCTCTAAAACACAATCCAGGTTTATTGAAAAACAGGTAAGCGCTTTTGGCTGTAACACCAGCCTTCATCAGACAGCAAGACAAAGTGAACCACTCCTTTTTATACAAAATCCAGTGTATAATTAATTAACAATTAATCGATTAGAGTCTACATATAAAATATAAACATATAAAACCATGTAAAAAAAATATATGTATATACACACACACACACACACACACACACACACACACACACACACACATGCATTCCTATGTATTATAAGCCCTCAATTATAAAATACTTGAAATAGAAATTGTTTCATTTAAACCTGGGCATTGTGCAGCATTTAAATAAATTTGCCACCAATACTCCCTAGTTTCTAAAATGGTTTTCCAGGGACCTCCCCTAGGACCCACTTGAATCTGTTCTAAGACTACAAAACCAAATTTATGAGTGGGATTATTTTCTAAATATCTATAAAGTGTATTAGTGTTCTTACATTTACTAATGTCATAAGTATGTTCATATATATACGTTGCTTGATTTTCCATTCTGTTTTACCTTTATAGTAAGCAGAACATTCTAAACAACTAGCCGCATATATTACCCCCTTTGTTTTACAATTAAAATAACCAGGGATGGTAATGACCTTCCCTGCTAAAAATAACTCTTCACATTCTAAAATATAAGTATACTGAGTGCGAATATTGCACTTTTTCTTCCTACCTTGGGGCTTGATAGTTGCAGTGGAACAGGTATTGCACCAGTCCGTTAAGTTACAATCCCTCTTGTATACCACATTAGGCTGTGCTCCTAGAATCTGACTAAAATCCCTGTCACCTGCTATAAGTGTCCAGTTTTTACACATAAGACGAAAACTATTGTGACTATCATTAGTGTATGTTGTGACAAAACTTATACTTCCATATGTGTTGCCATTAGTTGTGTTTTGTAAGTTAGAAGTAGATGAAACTGGATCTGAAACATGAGTTTCCAATTCTATGGTATTATTAGTTTCATCAATTTCTGAAGCTAGCAAAGGCTTGTAAAATCCTTTTTGCCTTTTGTCCACCACTTCACAAATTACACCATCTACAAATGTTTTGGGATAATCCCTATTCAAAAACATATTGCCTATAAAATGACATTCTTGTATGAATTCATCCACATCAGTTAGCATCCTGGCTGCAAGCACCATTTGGCCTTTGATAACTGCTTTTTTTACATGATGTGGATGATTACTAGTAAAATGCAAACATTTATTGGAATAGGTATTCTTCCTAAATATACCAGATTTTAAACATCATTGCACATAGATTTTGTACAATAATACATCTAAATATGAAATCCTATCAGTTTCAATTTCATGCAAAAATTGCAAAAACTCAGTACTGTTTTTAATAAATTGCATAAAATCAGCTATAATGTGCATTGGTCCATCCCAAATAAAAAATAAATCATTCAAAAATTGACAATATAGCTTGACATATATCATATATTGAGATGGAAACAAGCATTTTTCCTCCCAGATGGCCATAACTACATTGGAATATAAAGTGCCCACTGGAGAGCTCATTGCTACTCCCTTGACTTGTTTAAATTAATGACTGTCATGGAATATGTAGTTGTTAGTAAGTGCAAGTTCTAATAGATGTGACAAGGTGTTTACATTATATTGAACTATGAACATTTTCTCTGTGAGAAACTCAGTGAACCAATCCAGACCTACATCTTGAGGAATACATGTAAATAGATATTTCACATCTACAGTGATGAATACTATGTCATGTACATTAGGTATTTTTACCATATTGACCTTGGACAAAAAAATCCCAAGAATCTTGACAGATGTGTTGTAAATCAAAATTTTTTTTCTTTTAGTTGTGTATCTATGTATTTTGCTAAAAAATATGTTTTGGAACATCCAGCATCCACTATGGGATGTAAAGGTGGTTTATTTAAATCTTTATGTATTTTTGGAGTTCCAAAAATTGTTGGTATCTTAGGGTTATCAACCTGCATATATGTATAGCCATCCCTAGTAATCTGCCCCTGCATTAACATATCCTCTAAAAAATAATCTATTCTAGAAGCAGAAATGTTTATTTCATTAATCAAGGCTTCAACATATGCATCTTCATATAACAATTGCAACATCAACTGGTTATAGTCCATAACATTCATCACACCTAAGCCTTTGTCAGGCTGCATAAAGCTGAGGTCACCCCTATTTTTTAATTCATTCAATAACTTTCTTTGTTGTGAATCAATATTAACATCATATAATGATGCCCTTTGCTGTATCAAATGTCTGAAATCTAACTCACATTTTTCCTCAAACAAGGGTTATTACTAAATGTAGAAGTGTCTTGAAAGACCAATGCTAAGTTCATTTTCCTGGTATAAAACTTTAGTTCCGTAAGCAATTCAGTTATTTTTGCTCACCTATTAGGTATAAAAGTCAGTCCCTTACTAGAAATATCGGCGTGCTCAGGTTCCAAGTCAATTGCACTATAATTATAAATTTTAAAATCACCAGTACTGTTAGTGACTAACTGATAGGCATTATGTTGAATGTTTTCACCTACCAGGTCTAATTGTAATTCCTCTGTGGATAAGACACTGTTCTCTGTTTCTTCCAAGTGAACGAAGCATTCCCCCATTTGGAAAAGTTTCCCTCTTGTTGCGCAGCCATTCTGACCTCCGAAGACTGGCTTCTTCTAAAGGGATAGACTGTTGGTTCCCCATTTGTACCTACACAATGTTGGCCCTACCATCGTTGTCAGTAAAAATGCCATCACTAACTTCCTCATCTCTGTGCGTTTGTCCAGGTGCTGGCTTAGGATAAGCCCTTCCATTGGAATAGTCCAATTGATCTCTCTGCAATTTCCGGGTCTTTATTTCAGACACAATTTTGCTATGATTATCTATTTGTGTGACTATTTCACAATATTGATTTTGACAGGCAGTATATGCTTTGTCTTGTTTTATTTGATTATCCAAAGCTGTAATTTCATGATTTAGCTCATCCATTTTGAGGGTATTGTGTTTGATGAGAGCATCCAAAAGCTTGCACCCCTGCCGACTGAACAGTTGCAGGAGCTCTTTGTGAAGTATACTGTTCTCAATTAAACCCGTTAGGTACTTCCAGTACAATAAGCCCTTCGGCACTTGTTTCCACTTAACACATTCTTAAAAAAACATTTTCATGTACTGTTTTTCTAATTGATTAATTGCTAATTAATTATACACTGGATTTTGTATAAAAAGGCGTGGTTCACTTTGTTGTGTTGTCTAATGAAGGCTGGTGTTACAGTCAAAAGCGCTTACCTGGATTTTCAATAAACTCGGATTGTGTTTTAGAGCTGCTGGCTTTTTACTTATTAGTTTGTTCATATTTATTACTGGTATGGCTTCTGGAAGTTCACAAGATGTGATTTCAGGGGTTACTAGAACTCAATCTGAATTGTAGCAACAGTTGGTTGCAAATTTGACACAGCTCATACAGCAATTGTCTGGTAATACCTTGGCCACTGATGAAATAGCTTCACACCATTCCACATGACAAAGACCTGATAGTGATGAAAGTTTGGATAGTATTCCACCAGGGCAGCAACAGCATGGTCAGCCTTCAGCTCCTTTGACTACTACTTCAGATGCACGTATAATAAATTCGGACTTGCAATTACAACAATTGCTGAATCAAATAGATGGTACCTCTGCAGATACAGGTAGGAAATCGCCCACTTTTGCTACCGTACTGGATGATTTTCATGATAATTTATGGCAGTACAGAAAATCATCATTATATGATGTTAATATGGATTCATAACAAAGAAAGTTATTGAATGAATTAAAAAATAGGGGTGAGCTCCTCTTTATGCAGCCTGACAAAGGAGGAGGTTTAGTTGTGTTGAATGCTATGGACTATAACCAGATGATGTTGCAATTGTTATATGAAGATGCATATGTTGAAGCCTCGATTAATGAAATAAACATTTCTGCTTCTAGAACAGAGTTTTGAGAAAGGTAAAAATGGAGAGGGAGTGGAAATGAAATGAAGGGAGTCACTAGGGGGAGTTATAAGAAAGGAAAAAGGGAGAGGGAGTGGAAATGAAATGAAGGGAGTCACTAGGGGGAGTTATAAGAAAGGAAAAAGGGAGAGGGAGTGGAAATGAAATGAAGGGAGTCACTAGGCTGAGTTATGACAAAGGAAAAAGGAGAGGGAGTGGAAATTAAATGAAGGGAGTCACTAGGGTGAGTTATGAGAAAGGAAAAAGGGAGAGGGAGTGGAAATGAAATAAAGGGAGTCACTAGGCTGAGTTATGACAAAGGAAAAAGGAGAGGGAGTGGAAATGAAATGAAGGGAGTCACTAGGGTGAGTTATGAGAAAGGAAGAAAGGGAGAGGGAGTAGAAATGAAATGAAGGGAGTCACTAGGGTGAGTTTTTTGAAAATGGTGTATTCCAGACTCACATCAAAGCAGCAGCCATGTTTTTATCTATCTTATTATACCATATTTGTTCTTTGATTTTAGGTCTGAATAATTTGGTTCCATTAAACAGAGTATTGTTGATGAATTCCTTGAAATTCTTGAAAATATGTATGGCACAGTGAGGTACGGTGACATATGATAATGTAAGTGTTGACTATCCACCAAGTTATGTACCATGTGCATTGTGTGTATGATAATGACAGTGTTGACTGTCCACCAAGTTATTTACCATGTGCATTGTGTGTATGATAATGACAGTGTTGACTGTCCACCAAGTTATGTATCACATGCATTGTGTGTAAGGCACAGTGAGGTATGGTGACATATGATAATGTCAGTGTTGACTGTCCACCAAGTTATGTACCATGTGCATTGTTTGTAAGGCACAGTGAGGTATGGTGACATATGATAATGTCAATGTTGACTGTCCACCAAGTTATGTACCATGTGCATTGTAAGGAGGAAGAAGGATAACAATGATGCCACCTAAGAAATACATTCAGAATTCAACTGATTGGCTGGCAACTTTGCCAGCACAATGCCAAAGTCTTCTGCAAGTTCAATCTGGAAATGAAACTTGTGCAAAAGGCAATTAAGCACCCTAATCGAAAAGGTATAGGACACATACATTTGCTTACAAAAGTGGTGTATCTAATATAAGATCACACCTTGTTGTGCAGATGGGTATTAAACAAGATGTCAAGAAATGCAAGGATTCCAGCAGTGTTATATTTTATTTATGTTTGGTAGACTGGATTGATAACATCCATTTCATCTATAATCTAGTTAGGGAAGAGCAGTCTACTCTCTGCTAGTTGTCAGAGTTGTATCTTAATTACATCAGATGATTAAGGATATAGGCTGATAATGAGCTTCATTCTATAATCTGGTGTTTCATTCCCACAGCCTCCATTTGCCTACTGTGTGCCTCTCAACAAAGGATTTAATCAGATAATGCTCCCAGGCTGAATCTGAAAAGGTCCATGTGGCTCACTGCTCTGCCTTAATAAACAAATACAGATACAGATGCCATTACAAATGCAAGAACATGTTTCTTCAAAGGAAATTTTATGAAAAGACTATAAAAATTTCACCTAACAGCTGTTGAATTTACTGGACAAAAGGCATTTGATGTAGTTTCCATATAAGGTCACAATTTAAGCAGAATTGCAGTGTGTGATAGAAAGTAGAAATGTATGATATCAAGTGAAAGTATGGCACCTAACAAAAGTTTAGTGAAATATTTTCAGATAGTTTGACTTAATGTGCTTATGTTGATGATAAATGTACTAGTGAGTTAGGAAGAAGATGTAACTTGTGCTTTAGGACTCTGGTCCTAATTTGATGAGTGTAGGGAGGCAAAACATCATGATAACTTACAACATAAGAATATCTTATCACTTTTCTGAAGGACTTCTTATTTAGTTGTGGTCTAAATGAGAAAGGTACAGAGGTCTACATTTCTCTTGGATTGGTACTATTAGGACCATGGAACTGTGAGCACTCTAAAGAGATAACTGTAGCTGTTTTTGTGTAGCAGACTTGATTTGCAAAGATTGAATTTAACAGGATGCTGATCTCTATGGTGCTGGTAAAGATGACCTTGCCATAACTCGAGCATATGGTGTTACTATATGAGAATTTAAATGTGATATTTCATTTTTTTCCAAATCCATGACAAGATGTTTTTGAGACCCAGATGTGAGTCATTAGGCCTACATTCTGGTGAGAATTTCTTTCTTCTACACCGGTTTTTAGGTTCATAGTTAGCCTGCTAGGATTCATTATAGTTCTGTGATATGCAGCTGTGTCACATTTTATCTCTGGCTATTATATATTGCCTTATCAGTTGTTACACCACAAAGTTGATAACTGTTTGTTGGTATTGCCTTAATTGTTGTTACACTACAGAGTTGAGAAGTGTTTTGCAGGATTGCGTTGATGTCAGTTTGTCTCTATAAACATTCTGATGGATGTTTCATAGTTGCTTTAAGTTACATCGGTGGTAAAGAGTTGGATATGTATAAAGCTAAAGGCAAATTTATAATTTGAACTGATGACATTTTTATAAAAAATTACAGTGTGAAGAGTGCAGATTGCTGTTTTGTACTCTTCCATGTCAGAAATATTCTTGGATATACAACAAAGGCAATTTAACATCTTTTACAGAGTAAAAATGCTGTAGGACAAGAGTAGATTGTTATGCAAACTTAACCACCATGTTCCTTCTCTGCATTCACATAGACCTTTACATGTTAAGATGCATCTCTGTATGGTTCACATGGCCAGATAACTGTTTCCCTGCAGAGTACCTGTTTCAGCTTTATAAATGAGTGTCTCCAATAGATGCCCTATTGGAGGTTTGATAGTATGAATTCAAAAGCAAAGAAAATGTAAGGGCTCTACTGTCAATAACTATGCTCTCATTCAATTGACATGTGATAAAACAGCCCCAAAATGTGCAAACTTTTAAGAGGCACCAATTTAAAATAGTCAAGCTCTCAATGTTGCAAAACATGTCAAATCATTTTATGCAGGAATCAAGCCTCTCCTGCACACATTCAATATGTGGGCAAGTCTCACACAACAACAACCTCTCTGTATAGTGACCCCTGAGACTGCACAAAAACCAACAAACTGTCTATATAGTGACCCCTGAGACTGCACAAAAACCAACAAACTATCTATATAGTGACCCCTGAGACTGCACAAAAACCAACAACCTCTCTATATAGTGACCCCTGAGACTGCACAAAAACCAACAACCTCTCTATATAGTGACTGCACAAATCTGAGAAAAGGGAGAAAATGAAAGAAAGTATAAAACTTCTCATGTTTTGTTGAGTTTCATGTTGATTAAATCAAGTCATCAACCTTCCAGTTATGATTTACTAAGTATTCCTTAACTGGATCTAATAGGATATCAGTTTTAAGTGGAATTCAAGATAGCTTAGTCAATTGTGAATATTGCTATTATACATTAAAACCATTTATTTGCGGGGAGTGCACCTTGCACACCCCACTACATAGACAAATATATATATATATATATATATATATATATATATATATATATATATATATATATATATATCTTTCCATCTCTCTCTCTCTCTATATTTATATATATATATATATATATATATATATATATATATATATATATATATATATATATATATTTCCATCTCTCTGTCTCTCTATGTATTTATACATACATATATATATATATATATATATATATATATATATATATATCTTTCCATCTCTCTGTCTCTCTATGTATTTATACATACATATATATATATATATATATATATATCTTTCCATCTCTCTGTCTCTCTATGTATTTATACATACATATATATATATATATATATATATATATATATAGATATATATATCTTTCCATCTCTCTGTCTCTCTATGTATTTATACATATATATATATATATATATATATATATATATATATATATATATATATATATCTTTCCATCTCTCTGTCTCTCTATGTATTTATACATACATATATATATATATATATATATATATATATATATATATATATATATATATCTTTCCATCTCTCTGTCTCTCTATGTATTTATACATACATATATATATATATATATATATATATATATATATATATCTTTCCATCTCTCTGTCTCTCTATGTATTTATACATACATATATATATATATATATATATATATATATATATATATATATATATATATATCTTTCCATCTCTCTGTCTCTCTATGTATTTATACATACATATATATATATATATATATATATATATATATATATATATATATATATATATATATCTTTCTATCTCTCTGTCTCTCTATGTATTTATACATACATATATATATATATATATATATATATATATATATATATATATCTTTCCATCTCTCTGTCTCTCTATGTATTTATACTTGAGTGCATATCCATCTATCTATAGATCTATAGATACATATCTATAGCTAGATTGATAAATATATGACAGATAGATACATACATGTGTGTTTTTACATGCTGGCTTCATACAGATAGATACATACATATGTATACTAATTCCAAAACTGTTGTACTCCAAGGGGGATAAAGGAATTCCACAAGATACAGAAATGTTCCCAGTAAGCACACTTAAATGTTCACATCCATAAGACTGCATTTGCCAGCCTCTATCTTACAACAAGGATTTCTTCCAAGCATGGCTTTCTGAACTGGTTACTAGTCAGCTAGTGGAAGACAAAAAGGGAAATGGGAAACTGGAAACCTGGTAACTGAAAAATAATGTCAGTTAACATAAAGACAATTCCCCAGACTGCATAGAAGATGCTAGGCAATAAGAAGAGAGAAACAAACATAGCTAATGTCTTAAGCACTGAATTTGTTTTTCCTACTTTCCTGCTTGCATTTAGTCATTATTTGCAGAATTTTCAAGGCCGCTAATCATCCGCAAGAGGGAATATGCAGATAAAATGAAACAGCTAGTCAATAAAAATACCTTGGAAATACACTTTTCCTGGTGACACATATGCTCAAAGAATAAACTGTCTCTTTCTGTATCTTTCGAATAAATACACATCAATATGTTATACCTTTTTCCAAGTGCTATATACCTTCACACTGCCACATATGTCTTTGATAAAAAAAATACTGTTCCATTGCTGCACTTACCTGACTTGCAGAACAGTTTGATAAGCACGTTTTGTTGTCTACAGTGAGGTAGAAATTTGTTGGACAGGCACAGGTATATCCTCCACCAGGGGAGAGAAGGCACAGGTGACTGCAACCACCATTGTTCAGCATACAATGATGTGTAGGCACTAAAAAAAAAAAAAACAACAACAAAGAATAATCTTATAAGATAATTTGCATAATCTTAACAAGAAAATGGAATGTGCTTTCAATAAACATAAAATTATATACTTATTTGTTATTTTAGCTCATTGCCATTGTCACAGTACATTGCCTGTTAGTGTATAGTAAGGAAGAGGTAACTGATTATAACTTATTAGCAAGGTCTATATTAAATCAGCAAATGCATTTTTATCGACCACATGTAAGCGAAAGCTTACAATTCCGAACACTTGGAACAGCGATTTTTTTTCCCCAGGGAATAAAATGGCTGTTCCACAAAAAATAAATAAATAAATAAAAACTTCAAAACATTACAAAAAGTGAGGGGCTATGCCCCCACACCATCCCTATTTAAATATACCAACTCTGAGATCGCACTACAGTGAGGAAAACGGCAAAGTAACAGAGGTGGCCAAGCGATTTGTTTCCAAGGGAAAGAAATTGCTTATATGCTGTTTTGCTATTTTGCTGTATCGTGCTTTCAAGTTTGATCAAGGCACATCCGAAGGATTGCATCTTTGATTATATAATAGGAACCTTTTATTCATTATATATTCATTATATATTCATTATAACCATTATTCAAATTATATCACATAAACCATTCCTGAATTATGATTTCAAGCTTTTTACCTCTCTATCTCTGTCAGTCAATATATCTGTGCTACTGCAGCTTTTGAGTATTAACTTTCTTGTTATCTTCGCCTTCCTTCTTTTCAGGCAACCTATGGTTATCCTTTTTTTTCCAAGAGGCTGACATTCTGCACATGAAAAGTATCACTACAGATGCATAGTTTGTCTTAATCTATAGCACCTTTTTGTTAAATATTTTTTTGTTTGGAATCATTATTTTTAATTTATCCCGACTCTCACTAAGGGCATTTTAGTAGTCCATATTCTTAGACAATCTCAGTATTTCAGCTTTATTGCATCCTTCCAACATTTGCTATTTTTGAAAAGGGAGGTTAGCACTTCTCAGCACTTGTTTCAGTGGGCAGGATTCAGTAGAATGGTATACAAAAGCCTATAGTATGTTCCACAGAAAGTAAAAACTTGCATGCAGTCTTTACAGAACACGCAGGAAATCACCCCCCTTCTGCCTTCCCAAGTAGTGTACTTGATTCAGTGGCACTGCTCCATCTGCAAATAGGACAGTCGCTTCTACCTATGGGACCAGAAATCTGAATGTGCAGTTTGTGCAGTGTATTGATTTTACAGCAAAATAAGTGCTTCTAAGAAAAAAAAAATACCTTACAGAGTAGAAAAAACATTATCTGTGATAATTTATTGAAATGCAAGCAAACCTTCTATTAGAATCACATCAGTCCCTACCCCTCCATGGTAATGCTGCCCATCTCCCACCAGTTGGAGCTCTCACAGCACCATTTTTTTTGCTACCATAATATTGAAAAGACCGTAGCTCTGCTATTATGCCAAGTAAATAAAATAGATTTAAACATTGCTGTGCTGCATGATGGTAGAGCACAGCACAGCTGGGACCAGTTGTTTAGTAATGTATGCTAAAAAGAGCATATGCTGTTAAGTTTCATACTGCAACTGAAATATTAAGTCGAGTAAAAGATTTTTATGATTATGGCTCGCAGGAATAGTTCTACAGCAAATCTAAAGCATCTTATAATCAAAGGGATGTCACACCCTAGAGATGCTGACTGAGTGTCAACCAAGCTATTAGGTCCATAAAAAATATGCTAATTTAGCTGTTCTAACACTGAGACAGTATCAAACAAAACAAGATAATTTAGGCATTCCAAGATGGAGACAAAAAGGATAACAATGAACCAACATCTGGATGTCCTAAAATCATTGAATAGATGGTATAACAGGAGAGGCCTGCAGATTTTTTCTTGACCCAATGTCATGTTCAAAAAAGTTGGTATTACCACTGGGGACCTGGCTCATTTCTATGTGGATATAAAACACGTTGGCTGTGATAGCTGACTTACTCTAGAGAGAGACTTTGCATTTGTGATAACTGTCCTTTTTAACTCAAAATGGGTCAATCTCCTCCAACAGGTATACTGTGTAAATAAACTCCCTGGGTATCTCATACAAACAAAGAGGATCCCCACCCTAGTGAGATTTCACCTTAGCGCAGTGCCAAGTAACCCTAAAAGATGATGAACACTCCTGGTCTGATTATCCAGAAATTGGAACAAAGTAGCTAGTCCCCACTCAATATCTCTTTAGCATACCGTATTTTCCACATCTGCACAGTTTTCTTCCTGATGCCAGATGAGTACTGGGATGGTTCCTGATTCTCTCTTAAACCTAAAATAGTATCACCTTCTGATGTTCCCTTTTGTCCATGCTATGTACTCATCCCATTCATTCTCCTAAAGGTGTGAACTGAGCAAATCAGAAACAATTCCACCATCAATGGGGAATTAGCTGAAAGCTTAATGTTTCTCCAACTGATCTGTTATAATTCATAGAGTAGTGTGCAATGTGTGTAGTGTTTGACTTTCTCTCACTTTATTAAACAAAGAAGCCTACATATGTAAACATCTCTGTGAACAAATGCCACTATATTTTTTTCTGACTCCTCTAAGGGTGTTGCATGGCTCACTTCTTTCCAAATATAGGGTCCAACTCTATCCCTATAAGAGGCCAGCAGGCACAGCCCCTCATACCTCTTGTATCCTCAACTGGTTACTCAGGTGTGAAGGCCACTAATCAAACCCCATCATATGAGTCATAGCAAGGGCACTATCCCTCTATACCACAAAGTCAACAACTAGAGAATGAATTAATGTATAAATCCCAAGGTGACATGGAGATACCAATATGACCAAAATGTCAGTGGGTTATTATGTGGTATCCATCGTTACAGAAGCACAGAGTGTTTTATTTTATTAAAGAAGATAGTAAACAACTACTGTATTCAGTGTTCATTTTAAAAGAAGTAACTCCAGACTATAATGACAGGTAACATTTTTTAAACATTTCAAAATAAAATAATGCTGTATAATAAAGTAAGGCTAGTGTAGAAACCAAATTTCATTAATCGATCAGTTTATGTTGATGTACACTGCCCTAGGAGAATCAAAATAGACAAAAGGTTGATTCATTTATTTTAATAGGTCCTGATATGTCGTAAAAGTTGTTACCAGCAAAAAACAGCAAAACCAGCACAAATATATCCATAACATGACTGTAAGGATTCCCAATAAAGATACCCTCTATAAAATCTGTGCCTCGGTAAGTAGGAATAAAGAAAGAAAGAATGACCCATTGTCATGTGCCATGATGATGCAGAAATGCAGAATTTTACAGATGAATGAAACATCACTAAGGTAGCACCCACGGATAATAGAAGCAAAATTCCCTATCCAGTATTGAATTTTAACTTATACTCCAACAATAAAACAGTCACAAGTTAAATAGGATCTTAGTGAGGTACTGACGTAATCAACACACATCTCTTATTTATCCAGCAACACTGAATAATATTTACAATCATAACTCATAAACTACACAGCCAAACATGCAGTTTTCACATTTAATGAAGAGCCCAAGCAAATCCACAACATAACTTTCAAAGTCTTAGTGCAAGAAATCTGAACAAAGCCTGACATAATGAGGGAACAAAGGCCCAAAAACAGGGACACATTTTAAATATTGCTCTTATAAAATCAGAAAGTTGTTAGAATAACAGAATTTGCATGTCATTATTTAGTGACTTTAATCTTTAGATCGTCCCAGTGATTTGTCAAAAAAAAACACAATTTTTATTAGGAACAGACCAAAAATATGAGGCAAAAATCTGGACATTCTGTGAAAATCCATACAGTTGAGAGATATGATGCACAATCTGTAATATGGAAAACTAGAATAAAGAATAATAAAAAAATATCAGCAATGACCAATTTAAAAAAGTATTACAAATAAGAGATCTTAGCTGGAAACAAGCCCCATGTACCTCCATGACTCACATATTTTAAGCTATGTGAACTGTGCGATTATGAACCTAGTAGGAGTGGAAGAACTTCCTCATACCAACATTTCTTTGATCATGCTGTTAACATTACCAATTCTTTGTTTTAAATGGAAGTTGATTAAAACTAGTCATTTAACCATGCTGTGAGTAAGCACTCTGTGATTAAATCCACATATTTCTGCCTCAGGTGCACCAACCACAACCACATTGCTGTATACAATAAGGAATCATACTGCAGTTAAAATTCCAAATGCTTGGAACCAAAATCACACAGTTAGTACAAACCATACTTCTCAGCTCTTCTGGTTTTCACAGGCTGTGCAGTTTTTGCCTAGTATTTTTGGTCTGTTTCTCATCGATCACATGGCTTACTGGTTAACTGCTTTAATTATCAAGCCTAAAGCAGATTCCCTAGGCTGACTGCCTTAAAAAACTCCACAGCAATACTCTGTCACATATCATCTACTCACAGACGATCTCTGCTTAACATCCAAGGCCATGTCAAGCCCAGAGCTGTTGAACATGCTACACTTAAAGAAATCCCAATCCCTCAGAGACACACTCTCCAGGGATCTAAACCTTGTCATCACAATAAACACAAACATGCTGCAGGGATAGGTTCCTGACCCAGAGACTCCCCAGTCTCTGGAATAGACTGCCCATACATGTCAAGCAGAGCACATCTGGCCTTCTTCAAAAGGAACCTTGACAACTTGATGGGAGAAAGGAAATTCACCCCGGGGATCACATCAGCTAGACAGGGGTCCAAGGAAGTAAATAGTGTATGAAGAAATATCCAGGGAATAGTTATGGCTAAGCTTGTATAGGCCCTAGGGCCGATAGCTTAGTACCAACCTATGAACTTCATGAAATTTGTGGTTTTCCGGCAAATCAGTAAGGATTGAATTCAGTAAATAATGCCAGCCATTTGAGTTTCAGACTTCATAACTTTCAGAAAATTTCACGGTAACACAAAACCTTTATTCTAACATTTTTTTTTAACTTATAAGAAGAGTATTTTGAATTTGTCCCCCCCCCCCCCCAACACACATACACATTTTTGGCTTTGTCCAGATTTTTTGCGCTAAGAGGTTAAAAGGAATCTTAATAACAGCACTCCTTTGCCAGTTGTTTAACATCATACTAAGATTAAGCAATCCATTTGAGTATTCAGAAAATAAAAAAAAATCCAAGCTCATCAAAGACAGTTCAACTCTGAGTAACTTTCTGCTAATAAGCACATTGTGCCAAGTGTTAGATGAACAGCCAGTTAAGTAAAACTTCAAAACACACAACCTCAGTGAGAACAAAATAATCTCACTGATGTTATGCTAGAGAGTTGAAGATCTCATACTTAGGCAACAGCTCGAAAAATTGCAACTCAAGTTTAACTGCATTAATTCATGGAACTATTGCCCTTCTCTATTAAAGTGCTGTCTTAAAAGTGTATCACACAACTGTAACTGTATATTGATGGAAGTCACTGTCTAGCAAGATCTTTGGCATGTACTCCATAACAAACTCCTTGATGTCTGGTACGGTAAATTAAACATAGTCAACCTCATGATATAGGACTGCTTTCGATCCATGGCAGTCACTGAGGAAAACACTGGCTTGTGATTATGGTGGACTGAGTACCTATCTGAAAGCAAGTTGGACAATCTGCCAAGAGTTTACAATTTAAATATCAAGTGTCATATCCCAATGATGGATAAAATATTCTACACATATAAATTATATGATGCTGATAGTCTAGTATAGGTTTATCCATTAACTGGGTCTCCATTGTCATCTCTGGATGATGAATAAAATATTCACTTGTATGTGGCTTATGAAAGTGTCTTTATAATTTAATGGAGTGCCTAGCTAGTGCCTAGGTGAATATGAGCATATAATTTTAAGGTTGTACTATCACTAAACTGAGATCACCAGTCAGTCTGAAAACAAACACATGGTAGCACTGTACCCAAACCTTTCTGTAGGTCTTAAGGCATGACCTGGGTGGGCAATGCTAAGACACCAACAAATAAGCAACCTCTTCCATATAACCCACCTGTGTAACAAAGTAACCATTAAGGTTAGTTACAGATTCAATGATGCTATTTATAAGGGTTTGTTTAACTATGATAGCCAACCCCCACACACATGAAATATTGTGGTCCATTTACCATGTATCTGTTGTGTAGACTCTGTCCAACTCATGGTGTATATTTGTAAAACTTTATAATGGCTTTTTGTTCATAAGCTGAAAGTGAATCTCATGCACCACTCATCTTAATATATTTGGTTTCAATAAAAGTATAAAAGTAACTAAGAATGTAAAATATCTTTTCAGAAATACAGCTCCTCCTATAGTATTGATTGCCTGTGAAGCATTTTGATTAGCAGCACACCGATTCATAGGTTCATAGGTAGGTACTAGGCTATCGGCCCTGGGGCCTATACAAGCCCAGCCAAAAAGGTACCCTGGCTTTTGCCACCCAAGAAAATTATTTTCCTGTGCCACTGTCGAGCAGTGTCACAGAAGTGATCCCCAGGGTGAATTTCCTATTTCCCATCCAATCATCAAGATTTTTCTTGAAGAGTGCTAATGAGGAGCTTCGTTTGATATAGATAGGTAGTTTATTCCAGAGTATAACTTTTAAACCTTTTTTGGTTGTTTTCATAAATCTTTCAACAGCCCATCATAGAGTTTTAACATTCATGTTTAAAATGTTTACCAGCATTTCAGGTATTTTGTTTCATAAATAACATTACTTCTTTTCATTTAACCTGTGGATCAGCCTCATTAACAATATGTTTAGGCAAACCGCTGCATTCAAGCATTATAATTAGTGATATTGTCTTCTCAGAAACCGTTGAGTCCCCATTGATTACTTAAGGTTGTTTTGACTTACTGCTGTTATTAGGAGTACTGAGTCTATAAAGCAGCATAAAAGGTCACGATGAATAGACTGCCATGATGCATTGTATACCATCTAATACATGGTATCATTGTGCTAACTCTTCATTTCTGTTGTCAGTGACAAATCACCACATACCTTCAAGCAAGGGCATTCATGATTACCATTGCTGGGTGTCCCACATATACAGCATTCCGTTCCATGGAACACATCTTAGATGGACTCACAGTGTACAACAACTTAATAAACTTCCTTAATAAATTTCTAAATGCTCAATCTTCTTTCTGGTCTCTTCTTTGAAACTTTCTAATTTGATATCCATTTTTGTCTATATTAAGTAATCCATACTGCATACTAAATATTAGTGACCATATGTCTTTTCTAACACAAGAATCCTAAGTACTATTTCTTGAGTTTCTTAAGTTGAAGTCTCTTCTCTCTTAACCAAGCAGCTGAAATTCTCACAGAAAAATGACAGCTTTTGAAGAACTTGAAGTTATAAATCTTTTCTCTGATCATTAGTGAAAAAAATTAGCTAACAAATATCTCCAAATTTTTATTGTTTGCATTATATTTTCTGTCAAAGAATGGTTTTTAGTCACCAGTTCTCTCAGCTAGTCATCTTGTCCTCCCCTTAATAAATTGATATTCATTCTTTCAGTGCAACAAAATCATGGTAGAACCAATCATGATAAGTAGGTGCTGATTTTTCAATTAGTCAATAAATATGCAACATCACTAAACAATTTCTGGTATCTTTCTGGATAGCAGCATTCATCACATTAAACTATGTTTAGTTAATGTATAGTATATGTCCATTAGCTGGATCTGCTCCACATGGCTTTGCATCCAGGAATAAAGAGGTCATTGTCTTCCTCTACTCTTCCCTCATTAGGCCACTCATCGAGTACAATACCCCATTTGGCATGTACCTCACTAGACACCTGCAACAACTGGAGAGGCCACAAAAGTACTTCAGAAAGAGGATCCTAGGGCTTAAACATTTGTCCTATATGGACAGACTAAAACAACTCCAACTATTCTCTGTCTCATATCGCCCACTTAGAAGCAATCTCTGCATGACGTACAAAGCCATGTCTGATCCAGCTCTCTTAGAAATGCTACATCTAAAAAAATCCCAATACCTCTGCACCACATGCTCCAGAGACCTCAACTTCATTACCTCAATCAACAGAACATGCTGAAGAGACAGGTCCATAACCCAGAGACTGACCATGCTATGGAATAGGCTTCCTATACATGTCAAGCAGAGCACCTCACTGGCCCTCTTCAAGATAAATCTTAATGAGTGGATGGGGAACAGAATATTCACTCCAGGAATCACTCCAATGGCTTTACTTGACAGAGGCACTGAAAACTAAGGTCAGGTGGCACAATGCCAGGGTAATCCTATGGGCTAGGCTTGTAAAGGCCCCAGGGTCATTAGCCTAGTACACACCTATGAACCTATGAACCTATGGCTAGAACATAATTATACAACAACCCCCCATTAATATTCCAAAACGTGCACGCTGATTGGTCAGCATGCACGTTGTAAATCAGACTTATACTAATGGAAAAAGGTCTGGTCGCCCGGACATTTTCCATTAGTATGTCTTTTTTTTTTTCTTACAGCAACGGAGAAAGCAAAATCTCCGTTGCTTTTTAGAAAGTGTCTCGCTATGTTAAAGGAGTTTAACATAGTGAGGCAGCTTTAAAAAAAGCAACGGAGAAAGGAAGATCTCCGTTGCTTTTTTTAAAGCTGCCTCACTATGTTAAACTCCTTTAACATAGCGAGACACTTTCTTAAAAGCAACGGATATCTTGCTTTCTCTGTTGCTTCCACCCACAGCTCTGATGTACTGCGTAAGCATACGCATGCACAGTACATCAGAACTGCCGCAGAATACCGGACAGCTGTGGAAGGGCAGCAAGGAGGCATTATACAATGCCATTATTTAAGAAAACTAAGTATTTTTTTTCTTGTCTCACAATTATAAAAGCCCTTACTTTTATCAAATAATTTCTACCTTCTAAATATTTCACCTTGTTATTGACCAAAGAACATTGCCTACACACCCCACATTTTAATGTTCCAAAGCCTTTTATTAATCATTGGTGCATGCTGTCATGCCCTTTTTCTAATAAATTCTTTTTACTTTTTTTTTTTTCTAGACAAGACAATCTTTGGTCTAATATTTTTAATCATATCTGAAAATATTATAAATTTATTCCAATTTATATCATTCTTGTCTCTCTGTGTGTTTTTTTTTATTATTAATTTTCCAAATTTCTTTTGAAGGGATCTTCCCTATTTTTTCCACCTTTTTCTCCTTATGCAACTGTGTCAAATAAATTCAGACCCCAGATCCAGTTGAAATTCATCATCTCTTCTCAATTTTTCTTCTTTCTGTTTTATATTGGTTCTGGGATTCCCCCTGTACCCCCCCTATCCAGAAACATGCTTTCCAACTTATTACATTCCATGTCAAAATCAGGCGACGGCTGGTATGTTTTTCCTGAACACTTTTAGACTCATATTTGTTTCAGATCTATTTTTAAAATTTCTTATATCCAAATATTGTACTCAGAGAATTAATTTAATATAAATTTTAAAAAAATTTTACCAATATACTGACCAACTCCATGAACTCTAATAAATTTATATCCAAAAAAATAAATATAATCAAGAAATAACAATATCACAAATAATATACATTCTGTGTTATAATCAGTGGTATCATCATCCATTTTTTCTTCCCATTTTTCCAACACAATGATATGTATGTTGGCGTAGAGACTACGCCCATGGATACTACTTTCCTTTTTTTGATGGAAATATTCTCCATCAAAATACATATCTATATCTTAGAAAACCATGTCCATGACATTTAAATTCTTTTTTCATTCTGAGTCATAGTGTGTCCAAAAAGATACTGTCTTCAAAACATCTTCTCATGCTGATCGTGTGGAATACTAGAAAACAAATCCACTATGTCAATGGTAATGAATAACAAGTCTTCCCTAAAAGTGTTTCCGTTTACTTGTCTTTAACAAATCCCCCAAAATATTTTAAATATAACATCTATCCGTTGATATGCTATATTTACTTCATTTCTTTGAACTACTATATTATATTTATGTTAGAAGGATCATATCATTTTACCTTCATAGGTACGTATGTTGTTGTTTTGTACCCCCCCCCCCCTCATCCTCATTATTCTTACCGATTTGTTTATGGATCAATCTAACGTGATTGGCTTTCACCTTTTATTATTTATTATTATTTATATACCTACATTATTTACTCTTTGATTTTCTCCTCTAATATTTTTCAAGGTGGGATTAATAATATATTCTTCTTAATCAACTCTTATTGTTATTATTATTCTGACATTAACTAGTAAGAAGAATCCTAATTGATTTTCCTAACAAATAATTTAACATCCATAATAGTGGTGGGTGGTGGCCTTGGTCCCAAGGTATACATTTGACCCTACTTAGTAAAACTGAAATGATTTTATCAAGTGGAAATCAATTATAAAAATTAAATTCTATATGTAAAATTCTGTATGTGTATGTTTAATATCTTCAATCACAATATCATGGTGATCTATGTATGGGTCTCCTCTTAAACCCCAACTTAGAATCCCCCCTTTCCCTCATTTCCCTCATCCAAAATTTCCCATCCATTTCCCATCTATCTCTCTAATCTCTATCTTCCTCCTGGTCATAGTAACTATCTTTCCTATAATTCCTTTAAAATCTCTTTGTTATTAGGCTCTCCATCCAGAGACTTCGTGCCTGTGTCAAAGTTACTGTTAAAAAAAAAGTCTCTAGCTAGCCATTTCATTTTAAGAAGTGGCACTATTATTAACAGTACCTGTACGTCGAAACAACATTGGCATTCTGCTGTCTTTTGATGAACAGGTTCACTTCACGTTGCTTCATTTGTCCAGTCGTCCTTTCAGCCCCCCAATAATACTCGTGTGTGTTGGATTGATTGAAACATGTTCCCTTCATCTTTTAAAATTCACTAACACTTCTCATGCTTTTCATCAAATGGATGGACTTCATCAGACAACCATTGATGTTTAATTACTCATTTAAAAGGCTCATTAAAAATGTGCAAATCAGCCTAACTCATACTTCATGAATATTAAATAAAAAATACACATATTTAGTACCATATTAAAAGCCTTAAAACATCTTAAAAACTCATGACATTAATGCAATAAATGCATAATAAAAATTCTTAAAACCACCTTTAATTCATGTATAAATAATTAATTTGATTTTTTTAATAAAATTAAAAAATATTAAATTATATTTCATGGAAACTTGTTACTACTTACTTTGCCCCCTCCCCCTGAAAGTTGAATATAACACTTAGTTGAATATAACACTTATATTTTCAATAGGGAGACAATATTTAGAAAGACAATATTTATCATTTTTTTCCATCCAGCTTTTTTTCTGCCACCACTCTTAAATAATGTCAATGTATAATAGCAATAACCCACTTCTGGATGTGGGTAATGCTGTATTTACCCACGGTTGTCTTTGTTTGGCCACTTGGGCTTCGCCCTCATGACCAAACCATGCCAACTGTGGGTAAATCCAGCATTACCCACACCCAGGCGTGGGTTATTGCTAAACTAAATGACACCAATTTGACTTACCAAAGCTGAGAACAGTCACACTTCACTGAAATTTTAAGTGAATGAACAAATGTTAACTGTAAGATTATCAAGATTATCTCACCTGCAGACTTTACAGAATACAGCACCACTGTAAACCATTCCTTTTCTATGCTGTGCAAGTCCCCCCCCACACACATTCCTCATGTGTGGGCTTCATCATTCCACATACCGTTACTGTACAGCAACCATATCATAATAAACCCCCTGGAAAAGAAAATGCAAGTGATGCCTTCGTCCTTTGCACTGTGTAATCTCAGAGTTGTGATATGCAAACAAAAAGACTAAAGGAGAAGCTCTACATGTATAGTCGGATGCAGGAGGCCTACAAAAACAGTGTCCAACTTACAAGTTCATACTAACCAAAGGTGTTGTTTGCTACTGCAGTTTCATAAGCTGGAACTTCACTGAATTATGACTTAAAAATAATAGGCAAATGTAGTTTTTTTTCCCCATCACTTTTTTTTAGTAAAAATGTTTTCTCATAACACATGGGCTTTCTGATTCAAAAATACATTAGTTTCTTCACTGGAACTATATTTATTAACTTTAACAAACCTGAGTTTGTATTTCCCTGTATGCAGAGCAGCTGACATTTACTTCCTGATTCTGATTCATGTGGTCTTGCATTTTGACAATGCAATAGAGTGGTAATCAGGTTGTAAGGTATAGGCATGTTTTCCATAGTCTGCAGCAGATTTCAACACATAAAGTGAACAGATTGTAGCATAATCAGTGAAACACTCAGTCAGGTATTTTGACAGTAAATCTAAATCTAACTAAACATGTTTATATTCAAATAAAAGTTACAAAAAAGAACTGGAGCAGGATTAGATTAGTTGTAAGGTGTATGGTACTTTGCATACAGTTAATAGAAGTATAACACTGTGATAAATAGCTGTCTACCATGGGTTGATAATCTTAGGAAGAAAACCAGGACTATGTAAATCACTTCCATGATAGCTTACAGTAAAGTATGCATATGTATATTATATATTAACTGGATTGAGGCTTTTCAGCAAGGTAGAAACTTCACCTGATTATGAGACTAGGTATGTTAGATATAATCTGGTCGGAAGCCAGACAGCCTGCAGTAATGATTTAAACATATGACACACTACAGTCTTCAGGGGTTGGAACAGAGTGAGAGAGAGAGAGAGAGAGGGACAGAGAGCCTGAAACTACAAACATGCATAGTTTGACATAGTGAGAGCCATTTTCCAAACTTTATGGGGATGGCTCTCAGTCTTCTATTTTCAAAAATAGATTTAACACCTTGGAGGACAAGTTGCCCTGTAAGCCTATCAGTTATTTTGGATGAGGAAAATACAGGTATGATGGCCATGACACCGTATAGGTGGAAATCCTGTGATGGACAGCCTCATGGCCATGCAGCTTTATTCACATGTCAGAGACTCACTGCCTGCAATACCAGGTATGCCATAGCCATACAGGTGTAACTGCTGCACCAAAGAAAGCTAACCAGATTCAACTGCCCCCACAAGTCCTTGGATAGGTTTGGACTATGCTCAGAATGGTTAATGCAATTCAGTAACACAGAACATGGCATAGTGAGACTTCCTTCAATTCAATACTGCCTGGTGTTAAATGATGTATTGTTTCTTCCCTATGAAATCATCATAAGGTGCCACCAGATGACAGAGAATCAGACAATAAAGTGACATCTGTTCTGCAAACAGAACATACAAGCAACATTTTCTTTGTTTTTGAACTTTATAAATATATAATTACGCTCATTTAACTAAAGTGAAAGATTAAACCCACAATGGCTTACAACATGCATTAATGTATAGGTTACTGCATTTCCAAGTTAGATGCATCAGCAGGAATTCCTAGAAAGACAAGTTGAAAAATAACTCTTACTGTCTTGCTGGTAGAGTAGTTTACAGTGATGTTTTTTTTTTTTTGCAAAAAGAAATAACTACTTATAAACATTAAAATATCAACAAAGACACAAAACATTTCAATAAAAAGAGTTGACAAAGAAGAGCTTCAAATATGCACAAAGTAGAACATACACTTAGCTGATATATAATTACAGACTAGCAGCAGTAAGAAATTATAACAACATCAAGCAGTATAACAGAACTGTACAGAATACCTACACCAAGTGTTGCAAGAAGTTTGACAGCTTCTACTCATATCGTTTGCAGCCTGACAAGGGGATGTTGCTGTGGTCTTCTTTCCTGGCTAAGAAATTATATTGCTTTCTAATATGCCCAGTGTAACCTGTTATGCAGCTATGTTGTGGACTGGTTCGATTTGAGACTATATATAAATGTGACATGGATGTCTGAGATATCCATATCTTCTGGAAGTAACTCAGATTTGGCATCAGCAAGTGAGATGCTAGTACCCATAAATTACAGTTAGCTGCAATGCGAATTCTCAATATATTCCCATATAAGCTGAACAACTCCAGAATACATGACACCACAAAAATAAATGAAATTATTCTTCAAAATTAAGTCCATAAGACACAAAATAACATGTAGCTGGTCACAAGATATAGAGCCTTTCCCCCAAGGCCTCTTCCAACCAATCTAAGCCAACATCATGGGGAATGACGTAAAACAAATCTTTTACATCAACAGTAACAAAAATAATATTGTCATAAGATTGTTCCAAATCAATATTTCTAAGAAAATCCCATGAATCCTTCAAAATAAAATTCTCCATACCCCAAATGACCTTTAATTTTTTGTCAGCATATTTGGCCAGAGGGGCTGTCATGGAGCCTTCCACAGAGACAATGGGTCATAAAGGGGGGTCTGTATGAAAAGTCTGTGAAAGAACGTAAACCTTTTAATGTATGGCTTAATGAAAAAGTGACTTTTTGTAAAGATGCACCTGGAGTGTTAGTTAATGAAAATAGTCATAATGATACTTACAATGTCAGTTTATACAAGTTGGCCGAAGTAATGGGAAAGTATAAAGCTCTCAGTATAGATAATAAGTATCTTAAGGAATGCTTAAACCGTGGTATTGTACCAAAAGGATTGAGAGTTTACAAATTTCCCAACAACATACTTGCTGGAACAGACTTGTATAAATAATTATTAGAGGTGTTCGACAACTGTGGGCTTGATGTGATTAAAATCATTATTAAGCAAAATGACTTACAAATGAAAGAGTTAGAAACAAGAATAGAACAACTAAATTCTGTTATCACTTCAGATTTGTTATATACAGTGGAGAAAGTAAAGCAAAAATATTTTGATGTTTTAGATGATATTGACGAGAAATGTATAATAAGTGACAATAGAAAAATGAAGAAATTAGACAGAGATATTTTAGAGTTTAAAGAAAATCGAAGTTATCCTAGACCTAAAACCTTGAATTTTAGAGACAGGGATGACAGGCAAAGCACTACTGAGATACTAATGAATACTGAAGGAAGTAATTATCTTAATTCCGAAAATGATGAGCTTGACCCTTTAGAGTACCTCCCTTCCGACGCTCAGAATGGTTAATGAACCAGAGAAACCCCAATTATTACCAGCAATCCTTTCGTGGTGTGAAACGAGGGGGGTGGAGGGGGAGACAATAACGAGTAGGGTTGCGAATGAAATGAATTGTGTAGACAATACCTTCACTTATTTAAATTATAATATATTTAATTATAGTAATATAGATTTGTCTAAGGACCATTTTAAATTGTTGTCTAGAGGTTTTAAATTTATTCCTTATCATAAGAATAACTTTACAAAGGTGTTACTTGATTTGAAAACTTTTACAAGGAAGTTAAATCTCCATATTTTATTTCAGAATAAAGGAAGTGACTACACGTCAGGCATTTTAAAATGCAAAAGTGAATTTATCCCCCCTTTACACCCTCAAATTATAAACTTTGATAGGGTTGTTGAAAAAGAATTAAGGCAAACATTAAATACCCCCAGGTATTATAGAGACAACCTTGATAAGGGTGAAAGGAAAATCTTAAAAGAACTTCACCCTGATAAAACTATAAGGGTTATGAAATCTGATAACAGTGGGTGGGTCAGTCATTATGGACAATATGGTTTATGAAGGTAAAATGATGAACATTTTGGGTGATACCAGCACTTTTTCAAGGGTCTCTAAGAATGAGATCAATCTAGCCTATAAAAAATAGATTTGGCTATTAATGATTTAATGCTGGAGGGACTTATAGATTTGAACACTTTCAAATATTTTAATGTGACACAGCCCAGAATTCCCACAATATTTGGAATTCCAAACATCTGTAAGGATCATACAGGCCCCCCTTTATGACCCATTGTCTCTGCGGAAGGTTCCAAGACAGCCCCTCTGGCCAAATATGCTGACAAAAAATTAAAGGCCATTTGGGGTATGGAGAATTTTATTTTGAAGGATTTATGAGGTTTTCTTAGAAATATTGATTTGGAACAATCTTATGACAATATTATTTTTGTTACTGTTGATGTAATACATTTGTTTTACGTCATTCCCCATGATGTTGGCTTAGATTGGTTGGAAAAGGCCTTGGGGGAAAAGGCCCTACACCATGTGACCAGCAACATGTTATTTTGTGTCTTATGGACTTAATTTTGAAGAATAATTTTATTTATTTTTGTGGTGAATTTTTTCACCAGAAAAAGGGGGTAGCTATGGGGGCCAATTGTGCCCCCACCTATGCAAATATAATTCTCGCCTGCTGGGAAAAGTCTTTTATTTTCATCTCTGACTATAATAATTGTTGGGTCTTATACAAGAGGTTTCTTGATGATATTTGTATCTTTTGGAAGGATGCTGAGGAAATATTGAGGGACTTTATAAAGTATATTAATGGTACTACCTCTTAAATTTACTCACAATATACAATATGACAGAGTTGATTTTTTAGATGTAAGTATTTGTAAAATTCAGCGGGGTAGCAAATCCAGGGTGTTTCGTAAGAAAACTTTTTCAAACTCATACTTACACTTTCAGAGTGCACACCTTTATCAACAAAAGAAGAATATTTTCAAGGGCCAACTCATTAGGGCCAGCCGGTTGACCTATTTACATGAGGATTTTATAAAAGAATGTGAATATTTGGAAGGGTTATTTCTTGAAAGGGGATACCCTAAGGAAATGTTGACCAACGTTAGCAATTATGTAATGAGCCTTAGAGATACCAGATATTTTCCCATTATGGGGAGAGATACTACTACTGCCCACTTGGTTAATGTGAACAATAATGATTATCAGATGTCATTTGCCATGGAATATAATTTGGATTCCAGGACCATTCAGAATATTTTTTCCAAGGAATGGGATAGGTTTAGGTCCTTAACAGACCTTAGATGTTTACAAGAACAACCTGCTAAGATTATTTACAGAAGGGGAAGAAATTTAAAAGATTTGTTTGAAAGACAGAATACAGTAACAGGTCATGAGGGAGGTAGAAAACATGGTACATTTAAATGTGGGATGTGTGGTCAGTGTAGTTTTATTTCTAATGTGAGTTATATGGAGATTAATGATAGAGATAAGGTCTTATACAGTTCTAGTTATAGTAACTGTAATACCAGTGGAATAGTATACCTGGCTACCTGTTGTCAGTGCCAGGCTTTTTACATGGGGAAGACTGAGCGAAAATTAAAAATACGTATATACGAGCATGGCTATGATATCTGGGCAAGAATTGAAAAAAAAAATGCTTTGCTTAAGCATACCCTGGAATGTGATCAGGCAAAATTTTTATTTTTTGTAATTGAAACAGTACCAAAGGATATCCAAGGGGGTTTATGGGAAGTAAAATTGGAGTACCGAGAGGTTTATTGGCAGGTCACTTTGGACTCAGGTAGATTTCCTGGGTTAAATGATTATGTTTCTATTGCCCCACTGTTAAAACTAAGGGCAGCAAAATTATGATTTTTTTTATAAAGTGAATAATAGTGAAGGTTTTAGATAATTATGCATTTTATATGTATATATGTTGGTTTTAGGCATATTTTAGATATTTATTTTAGGTGGTGAAGTCATTGTAATTATTTATTATGACCACTAGCTGATAGCATATTCATGAGGAAATTGTTTATAGAAATGCTGGAAAATTTATTTATAATAAAATGTTATTTTATTTTTTTTAATTTTTTAAACGATTTTAATATAGGAAGTTGTTTACATTTACTGTCATCCTATCAATTCATGTATTTTTATTGGTTTCTATACAGTTTTCTAATGTAGTTTTTCATGTATTTTTATTCATTTCTATACAGTTTTCTAATTTAGTTTTTCATGTATTTTTATTGATTTCTATACAGTTTTTTTAATTTAGTTAGTATTTTCTAGTCAGGGTTATTTAAGAGAAATGACAATTAAATGTATGTAATTTTATTGGTTGATTAATAATGAAGTTTCTATATAAGCCTTAATTAGTGCTTAATGTATTATTTCTGTCTGAAGAAATCTTTAGAGGGACGAAAACATATGTGCAGTGTCGGCGTTTATTTCATGTGGAAGTGATACTAAAAGCCTTCTGTCGAGCCATGTTTGCAATAGGTGACTCCTTGCAACCCTGTGTTTTATGTTACTGGTTGTTTCTGAGGGTTGTGTCTTCTGTTTTTGCTTGGTTTTGTTTTATACTTTGGTCGTGCTAACTGATTTTATATTAAAAATTGAGTTATATTGACTTTGCTTGTAAATGCTCTTAAACTGTTAACCTAGTAATCTGTTACGAATCTATGAACCTATGCATACAGTGTTCGTGAAGCAGTGGTAATATAGTGTTTTTCCTTTTTATCTGTACAACCATTTATTTTATCTTTTTCTAATTATATTGGTGCTGTCATGAGAATGGTCATGCCTAAAAAAGGCCAATACGACTGCAAGCTTATGTAGATGAACTGAAAATAAATAAAAAAGACTTATTCCAGACAGAGTACCAAGAGCATGTACACACTCACAAACACACAAACACACATTTGAATAACAGGTAATAAAGAATTGATGTGGTACCTGTGGTCTGCAGAATACAGGCAAAATGCTTAATGCTTACCACTGAAACCTGGCCAATACACATATACACACATCTATCAAAAAAAATTGTCAGTGGGATAGCAGGGATAACTGGATTGACAGAGTGTAAGAAAACACCACAATCAAATACAAATTATATACAGCATGACCAAAGCCAAGGAAAAATGTTTGCAAACAGAAACGTTTAAACACATTATCACTAAATGATGGACACATTATCTAAATACGCATTTACAGATTAATGATGCAACAGTTTACAGGGTCATCCTGAGGTACTATCACACACAAAAAGATGTAAATCAGTGAAATAATACAGCACCTTCACTATAACTACAGCAGTAGGATGACAACACAGTAACTGATTGAATACAGCAGCATCTCTACAAATTCTGAGATAACAATGTCAACATGCTAGTAGAAAAATGATCTATCCCTGCCTGTCCATTGCAGTTAAACCTATTTACATAATTATTGTGATAGTCAACAAGTGATGACACAAAATTATGCAATGCATGGTAACATGCTGCAATTAAGCACACCAAAAAATCTTTACTGAAAAGAACTACTGGCTGCCATAAACCAAATGATTTTGTACTTCTATTACCATGCCTTTTGCAGGAGTAGCTGGTGGGCAGAACAACACCGGAACTTAGAGACCGTATATTTATTTTTATTTTTATTATTTTACATTTGTTGACCGGGCTGGTCCAGCTGGATATATTTCCATTTTCAGTAGAGACCTGGGGAGAAAAGCTCCACATATAAACAACAAAACGATTTACAATGTACAAGAAATAGTATTACAATTTGAATAATGGGTAAAAGTATGAAACAAATTACATGAAACATAATACACCTACAAATCATTTTTACAGTATGAATATCTAAGGCAATTACCAATACATTGTTAAGATACATTCATATCCTCGGTTATTCTAGTTTACTCCAGTCAGTTAGTACTTCCCAGGGGTAAGCAGTAGTAGTAGAAAAAGGAGGAAGTATAAAGATAGGCAAGAATACTACTTTCAAGGATATATACAAAACCTAAGTAGTTCAGATTGCTTATGGGTGCTACTACTTCAGAGGGGTAGACAACAAAGAGTGAAAGAAAGTAGGAAGTCTAGAGATAACAGCAGAAAAATCCAGAAGATTAGTCTGGGCAACAGTAAGGGCATAGCCAGTGAGTTTTAAGGTGCTTCTTGAGACTTTGTTTAAAGAGTGGCAGGGAGGGTAGTGAGGTTAGGTCAGACAGCAAGAGGTTCCATTGTTTTACAGCATTATTGGAGAACAAGGAGTCCCCAGCCAAGTTATTAGACTTGATGGTGCTAGCTAGAAGTTTGTTGGAAGAGCGTAAGGAATTAAGATTTCTATAGGGTGCTATAAGGTTGTTCAGTATTGGTGTGTTGTTGGGTTGGTAGAAAATCCTATGGACAATGTTAAGTTGGAAAAGTATCAGAATGTTTTTTAGTTCAAGCCAGTCTAGCTGATGAAGGTTAAGACAGTGGTGAGTTCTATGTGGGTTTCCAGTGGCAAATCTAGCAATACTATTGTAGGAGTTACCTAGTTTAGTAAGATTATTTTTTTTAGATTTGTGTTAATGGGTGCAGCATAAAGAAGAGTTGAAATTAGATGGTCGTGGGCAATAGTAGTTCTGACTGGTGGAGTTAAGAAGGGTTTTATCCTATATAGGGAGCCCAGTTTTTTATTTACAGATTTAATGGTGTTATTAATGTGATTATCAAAGGTGAGGTTATTATCAATTGTGATTCCTAATAATTTGGTGGTGGAGTTGGGGGATATAAGGGTGCCATTATTGGATCAGATGGAGAAATCTAAGGGGGAGGACTTACTTGATTGATGTAAACAGTAGTAGCTTAGTCTTTTTGGCATTCAAAAGAAGGCACTGTTTCAAGAACCATGACTCTGCTGTGTTGAAAGCTGTCTTGGTTAAAGATTGAAGTTCAGATATAGAGTTGGCAGAGCATATGATCATAGAATCATCAGCATATTGTATACAGGTGGCTTGAGGGATAGCTACATGAAGGTCATTGATGAATAGAGAGAAAAGAAGAGGACCCAGAATAGAGCTCTGAGGGACTCCAAGGGAGACTGGCAGGTGGGATGATAGTTGATTCTCCCAAAGAACTGCCTGTTGTCTGTTACTAAGGTAGGACTTGAACCAGAGAATTGCTTTGGCATCTAGAGAGAGGGATGACAGAATATTTATGAGTAGGGGGTGGTTAACCAAGTCAAAGGCTTTTGACAGGTTGATAAAGAGTGCTGATGAGAGGGTGCTGTTATTAAGGTTGTTGTTAATGGAGTTGGTGACGGATAGGAGAGCTGAGGTGGTACTATGAAAAGGCCTGAAACCATGCAGGCAGTTTGCTAGAATGTTATGTTGAGTTAAGTAGTCCATTAGCTGATGGTGGATATATTTTTCCATAATATTTGCTAATGGTGAAAGGAGAGCTATATGCCTGTAGTTAGAATAGTTGTTAGAGTTACCTCCTTTATGTAGGGGGATAATGTGGGAGATTTTCCAGAGATCTGGAATGGTTCCTTCAATTATGGTACAGTTTATCAGGATGGATATAGGATAGACAACTACTTTAGCTGCTTGTTGAAGGTATTCAGATGGTAACTCATCAGCAGAGGGGGTACAAGGCTTAAGTTTGTGGATAAGTTTTTGGATGTAAGAGGTAGAGATGGGTTGTAGTTGGAAAGTTGGCCGAGAAACAGGTGGGGAGTTAGGTAGATCCGAGTTGTCTGAGGCTAGTTGACTGGCTAGAGATTGTATGGTGTCTGTGAAAAAGGTATTAAAGACATTGGCAGTTTGATGGGAGGTATTATTTTCTGACCCTAGAGGGGAAAGAGTGCTAGAGTGGCCAGGACGAAGGAGGTTATTTAAGCTTGACCAGAATTTTGTGGATTATTGTGGCGAATTTGCTGCAATTTACAATAGTAGATTTTTTTGTCAGAGAGTATTGCTTTTTTTTGTAGCATTTCTCAACTGTCTAAAGGTTTGTTGTTCAGAGGTATTTCTGGTTGCTCTCCTCTTAGCCCAGGATTTATTTCTAATTAATATTGTTTGTCTAGTATCTTTTGAGAGCCAGGGGGTAGGTTTGGACTTTATTCTAATAGATTGTTTGGGTGCATGCGTGTTGAGGATTGTTAAGAATTTGTTACTGAAATATATAATAGCCTCTTCAAGAGGGAGAGTTTTTAGAGGGTTCCAGTCACAGGCACTAAGTTCTGTTAGAAATAATACAGGGTTAAAATGTTTGTTGGTTCAGAAAATCCTATAATTGGGGGGGGGGGGGTTGGTAATGTCATTCTTTTGTCTTATGATGTAAGTAAGCATGTGATCTGCCACAGTTGTCTAAATACATTGCAGACCTTGACTATAATGAGGTGATGGCCTTTCCCCACACATCCAGAAACACATTATGTTGTGTTTGCAGTTCTACTCTTCTTCAAAATGTAGAGCAGAAGAAATTATGTCACATTCATTCTGAAGAGTGTAACACATTTGATTATGCCTGGAGTCCACATAATTTTTTGTGCATGAAATACTCCTTCTATAAGTGAGATGTGTTCTAAAAAAGTAGGCTGTACACAGATGGATGCCTTCACTTCTTATTACATTTAATTCCTTCTCTGTAAAGTCAGTCATTTACATAAGCAAACAAGGAAACAACAATTTCAGAATAATAAAGGAGCAAGCAATATCAGGGGGAGGAAACCAAATGTTAGGAGCTGCTTGCAGTGAAGAGCAAAGGTATTATCCATTTCATACATGTTTGTTAAGTTATAGTGCTTGATGTGACATCAAATGATCTGACCATTAAGAGAAATGCATCCATGATGGCTAACAAGAAGGAATGCTCTCCTAACAAGTCCCAAAACAGCCATCTGATAATCAATAATGATAAAACTTGGGCTTCAGGTAACTGCCTATATATTAACTAACCTAAAAAGCAGTTTAATAGCTGTCTCTACCCCTTTTGCGTCTTGTAGGATATTAGGGCTGCAGTGAATGGCAGCACCTTTACATCCGCTCTCCACACCTATGTGACTATGAATGGACTAGAACTGATTACCAGCTAGCGGGGGAAGGGGAATGTGACATCCATCAACAGGATCTGCTTAATTTGCAGCTCCTCCTTAGTAGGCAACACCAGTATAGTGATACCATTATCAGTGGTTATGACAGCATACAGGAATTGACTTTCACACAGAAAATAAAACTCCATGTTGAAGTTCATGACAGACAGTGTGTGTGTGTGTGTGTGTGTGTGTGTGTGTGTGTGTGTGTGTGTGTGTGTGTGTGTGTGTGTGTGTGTGTGTGTGTCTGTGTGTGTGTGTGTGTGTGTTATGAAATTGTTTTGGCATGGTTCACCACCCAGACTTGGCTCTTCTTCTTGAGGAGAGAAACAATCCCAATTTAGTTAATGTTGAAACAAACAAACGTTTCCAGACTAGTTTTATCTCGACTTTTAACATCAACTCTTGGGATATACAACACATTCTAACTAAGAACTGGTACTATATATTGAATAACGAAGAACTATTTGAAAAACTTGGAGATAGACCAAAATTTGTGTATAAACAAGGATGTAACTTAAAAGCAATATTAGAAAGGAATAATGTATCTAACAGTACTACAAGATTAAAAGGGTGTTTTCAGTGTGGGTTTTGTAATTACTGTAGAGAAGTGAAAGTCTTGAACTCCTTTCTGATCAGGAATAGGAAATACTACATTCATCACAGACTCAACTGCGAATCCAAATCCATAGTTTACTTGGCCCAGTGTAATTGCTGTGAGGCATTCTATATCGGCAAAACCGATCGTAGATTCCGGGACAGAATCTACGAACATTTGTATGCAATCAGAAAAAACAAAACAGAGAATGCCCTAGCGAAACACTGTACAAAAAACCCAGGCCATAGTTTTTACTTTGTAGCTATAGATGAGGTCGCACATTCTATAAGAGGTGGACCAGTTTCTTTATTGCTTGAAACCTGTGAGTTAGAATGGCAGTTGATGTTAAACTCTTTTAGTTTTCCGGGTCTGAATGATCATTGTAACATCTCCTGCATTTTAAAAATGAGAAATTACAGAAGATAAAACTTGTACTTTGTAAATTTGGAACGTTAGTTTATCATACTGTTTTATAAGTATGAAGAAAACTAAAGCCATTTTTGTACTATTATTTTTGTACTTTATTATATATATAGTTTCTTTACTGCTGATATTAAGTATTTCCAACTTTTAAGATTTGGTTAGACATTGCAATATTAACAGTTGAATATATTGTTCACACTTTTTAGATTAACAGCTTTGTTTTGGTGGTATGAGTGTTGGTTATTGAATTGTTAACTATATGCCATACACTGTATACTAAAAATATAAAAAACAAAGCTTAAAATGTTTTGCAATATTTACTAATGTGGGGTGCTACTTTTTAAATATGAGACAATGTTTACTTTTATGTCGTTTTTTTATATATAGTACATGGACTATGGATATATTTCCACTGTGTACCTTTAAGGTTTTAACTAATTAGTTGACGTAAAAGGACGTGACTATATATTTGAAATTTGGTGGTACTATTTGAAAATTCAGTTCTGATGAAGCTACAGCTGCGTCCGTAGCGAAAACGCTTTTGTTTTTTATTAAAAATTGCATTCAAACTATCACAGCTTGTTCATTTGGACCTTGTTTTCACCCTCCAGGGTATTTCAACAATTTTGTGGATTTTCTCTGATTACTGGAACTTGGGAGCAGCCGTTTTTGTACCTTCTTAATACAAACTGAGCCTAGGTTTTTCATAACAGCACTGTCTCAACCACCTTGTGTCCTAGACTACCACACAGTACATCATACCAGACTTGGCTCTTCTTCTTTGCATCCTCCAGAACAATGGTAGCAATGGGAGCAAAGGGGTTCAGTGTGTGGCCCCTTCCAATGAACTAGCTAAGCTCCTTGACAGTGGGTACGGTCATTATAATGGCCATGCCTCTATATACTTTATTTAATTTGTACATGAAATTCCAGGAGTCTTTGCTACTTCTGCATTTTCCTGATAGTACATGCAGCCATTGACTATGAGTCTCTTCTTACCCTTTTGAGATTTCTTTATGTGTGCAGGCTGATCCCCAAGCCTATCAACAAAGCAATACATAGACTCCCTCTTTTGGGTGGTGTCCCTTGTACTTTTTACCCAGACCTCTGTGTCCCCTCTGCTACATAGTGTTTCATTACAGGTTACACTGTTTGGGTCAGCAGTAACTGGTTTGGAATAGTATCACATAGCTATGTAGACATGTGCTGCTAACTCTATTGAATGTGTACTTGACTGCTGAAATATATTCCTGCTTTTTAATGCTGCACGCTGTAGCCAGTCAAAATGGAGTACTGTACAAATGAACATCCAGACTCTTTTATTCTGCCCCATTTCATACTGCTGGTATCTCATTCTCTTGCATAATATATCTAGTTTTACTCCTCTCTACCTAAAGATGCCATTTTTTTCCTGCCTGCAGTACATGTGGATGGGAGATGCAAGCACTATGTATTTACCTTCTATATACCTGTGATACACAGTCTGAATAGCACTGGTGTTAGCATATATTTTAAACATTGTTTCACCTTGTGTAACAGGTTGGATGGAGTACAACAGACAGGTCACAGAGTTTAGGTCTCTGCAAAGCAATGGCTGTCTGTTTATTTTGCTTTGATAGTGGCAACTTGCAATTTTAATATATATTTCTTGTCATAATAGTAATTCTCACTGCTGTTTGCACTGGCCAGCCTAATGTGATATTTTCTGAGCATGTGTCTATTTGTTGTTTGCTTCAGCTTCCTGTTTTCCTTCTGGTCCACCATTGACACCCTCTTAAAACCAAGAAAAACATAGGCTAATCCCTTTCCCAATCTGTCCGATCAAGATACAGAATTTAGCTTCACCGCATATTTGATAAATGCAGCTGATGCTCTAATACAATGTCACCCACATCACTCCTCTCTGTCCTTTCTTCCTGATTTTGTAAATTCTGTATTTTTTAACCTAAAACCTCTCCAGTTAAAATTATCAAAAATCGTCCTGGCAAGCATAAACTTCCACTATGGCTGCAGACAATCTCCCTGCTGAATACCTAAAACTCACTGCTAAACCTCTCTCTCTCTCTTCTTATTTTCATACTCAGAAATTGCTGTTCTATAACTGGTCACTGTCCCTATTTTATGGAAACAAGCATATCTTAGAAGATTCATATATAATCAAGCCCTTTAATACCTTCAAGTTAACAATCTTCTTTTATCTACAGAACACGGCCTTTGTCCCGACTAATGTATGACTACATCCTTGCCTTCTTTCCTCAACACTATTTGTCAAGGAAGGAAGGAAGGAATGAACATAAATATATTTCTTCTGTCCTCCTTAATCTCTACAAGGCATTCAGTATTGTTTCTCGCGTTAAATTAATCTAAGCTCTTTCTTCTCTAGATTTCTTCTCCTTATCTCCACATAACTGGTTTACTAGATACCTCTCTAATTACACTCCATCAGTCAAATAGCACTCTGCCTTCCTTACTTATTTGCTGGTATGAACAGGTATCCCACAATGCTAAATCCTTGGTCTTTGACTATTAAGTTTATTTACAAGTAATCTTTTTTATTTTCTCTCTCTCATTATGCTAGGCTTATCCAATATGCTGCTGAGGATATTCTTATCTGATCTGCAACCACTTTATCCTCACTACAATACATTACCCAATAATTACTTACTTCCATTGAGACCTGGTAAACTCACTATCAACTGCCCATAAACCCTAAGAAAAATAAACTAATGCTCTTTACTCCTAGCTTAAGCACAAATATTAGGACTAATTTTACAATGTTCTCCTCCCAAAACATTCAGCTGGAACTAGTCTCCCAAACCAAACTGGTAGGTGTTATTTGTGAAGACAATTGAAATTTGATGTTCATATTCAGAATGATGGAGAAAATCATTGTAAACACAGACCTACACAGAGCCTCTAGCTTTCTCACCAAACACTCTTGCAAAACCACAGCTACATCCTACTTATAGGAAGTAGCCTACACTTTGCTTCTCCTGTTTTTACAAATACGAACACTTCACAGATATGGAAATTGGAGACATGCTACAAAAAATTGCTAAATTTGCAACCAAGATGTCTAATTTAACTAATCACTGTCTATCCCTCCCAAAATGAAATTGCCTTGGATTCTCAAGCTATCTCATCTTCTGCCAGTTAAAACATGCCCATGACATACTCTAACTTCCTAAGAAGCATACTTCACTTAATTATTTACTACACTGCTA
This sequence comes from Protopterus annectens, assembly GCF_019279795.1. Lineage (NCBI taxonomy): Eukaryota > Metazoa > Chordata > Ceratodontiformes > Protopteridae > Protopterus > Protopterus annectens. Next base: position 1,466,566,192 of record NC_056737.1, read on the forward strand.
CAATCCTTTAAGACCCCTCTGTTCTATGGATGCAGACCTTGCCATTGTCAAAAACTCATAGAATACTTTAAATGACTCCTTATAGTCTGCATACATATCAAAGATCAGGAACTCACTCCCAACTACCATTCTCAAATATCATCCTCCAATACTTCAAAGTCAAACTAAAGGATTTTCTACTACACTTTTGGCTCTGTTGGTGTGCCTGTTTACCAGAGTAAGCTTACTGTTCCATAATCTATTATTTTCCTCTTTGGACTATTTTGCAAATGCTGGCTCTTCCTTACAGACAGTCCTTCCAATCAGTTTTAGGCAGAGTGTGTGTGTGTGTGTGTGTGTGTGTGTGTGTGTGTGTGTGTGTGTGTGTGTGTGTGTGTGTGTGTGTGTGTGCGCATGTGTGTGTACTGAGTGACAGGAACGGAGAGAGGGAGAGAGAATAAAAAGAAGAAACTCTATGATAAAGAGGGGCTATTTGGAGAGAGGAAGATATAGGTGAGAAATCCATGTAAAAATGTGACTAATGGTGAAAGAGTGTGCATGTGTGTTTATATGTGCTACCTTCAGTCTTTTCAGGAGGTACCCTGTACTCCCTAATCTTTCTTATATAATTATTTCTATATTATTTAATACAGTCTTCCAGTCTTCTCTTAATATAACCTATCCATCCTCATTTTCTTACATACTATTTTTCTTAGCTGTCCTTTCTATAACTATATAACTATTACTAATGTCCTTAATCCAGTTTATTTCATCATTTTAATTAAACTGCTGTCTTTCTCATTGCTTTCTTTTTTAATATATGTATACATACACACACACACACACACACACACGCACACACATATATATATAAAATATTCATATGTATATTTTATATATATATATATATATATATATATATATATATATATTTTTTTTTTTTTATTGTCAACTTTGCTGTCGTCAATGTTTAATTTTAGAGAGATACTCCACAGGCTGCCAGTAAAAAGTAATCTGTCATGGCCCAGTCAGAGTAATCAAATGAAAATAAAATAGAATAAATATATTTCAGTCTCCTTGGCTTGTAGCACCGCTGCAGGTTGTAGCAGAGTGTTGTGTAATGTCCACCATATGTGACAATGCTGCCAATTTCAGCTAGTTCCATCATTTACAACTGCTAAAACCAATACACTAGCACAGGTGAAGGATCTCTGTTTGTGACGTTGGAAACCTGGGATACAATACTGGCCTGGAAAGGTAAAGGTCCACCTGGAAACTGTGGATGGATATGTACACCTAATGTCCATCCTACCTACCGGGGGTGGTGTGGTGTGAGGGACATAGGGGATTCCATCACATGGCCAGTCCCTGCCAGAGGCCAGGGAATGGTAGAGGATCACATATATGCATATGTACAGTAAGGAGGAAGGCAGATGGATCAGTGAATCATGTATGGAGAAATGCACATGCACCTGTCACATCAATGCCCTCTAGGTGGGAGGTTGGTATATTGGTTAAGGTGTTTACCTTGCAAACACAAGGCACAGGGTTTGATTCTCACATGGGGTAATTGACTAGGCTTAAAATGGCCCACAAGAGCTGAACCTAGTAACATATAATGCCATACAAACCCCTCTAGCTGCAAAACCAGACAGTGTTGCAGAATGCAAGGATCTTTTCTCCATTTCCCAAATGATAACTGCTCTAACCCCTGTCATCCTAAACTGGCAGAAAATGGTCTTGTCTAAAGAGGTTGATAAGAAGTTTGATAGGAACCAACAGCAACAAAATGGTCAATCCTGCAGTGGGATCCCAAGTAAATAAATACATTAAAAATGATTAAATGAATAAATTAATGAGTATGATCATATATGAATAAAGATCTGCCCATTGTGTGACTGTATATTTGTTTTTAGAAATATACTGTCTTATCCCTCCATCACATACAGAATGTCTCATTCTCAGTAGAGCATTACAAAGAACATATGTCACCTCTACATGGTTACCAGAAGCCTAAGGACTGCGGAGTATCCTATCCAAAATTTCCCTTACTCCCACTAGAATCAGAGAGATTTACCTATGAAACATTGGTCACAGACCAATGGGATCTCCTCACTCAAAAGAAATCCAACTGATAGAATTTACTATTTACAGAAAGAAACATCTTACTAGAAATTCTTTCATAAAAGGAAATGCAGTACCTTTTTGACTGACTATAAATCTGAAGAAAATGTATAATACAAAATACATGCAGTGACTAAAGCTGACATTAGTAGCATAAAAAATGCACAATGCATCATACCGTCTTAAATTCGTCTGCCCTAATTATTGTTACTAAAGAATCTGTCATTTATATCAAGCAGCTTTCTTTCATGTATGGAAGTCATTAATTCATCATGCTTAAATCAGTTGTGTTTAGATGCAATTAGTGCAATCCATTTTTCTTTTTATACAGACCCAGAATTTATTACACTGTTTTTCTTGAAATCTCCTTATTAGTAAAGAGAAGCTATTGATACGACAGCAGAAAAAACAATGTTTTAGGATGCTTGTATTCATGTTAGTAGAAGATCAGGTTAAGGTATGTGTCTGGAGAAAGCATGTTACACATGCAGGCCTCCAACTACAAAGTACAATAAGACAATCAGCATAAAGCAATGCATGCATATAATGCCCATAAAATATATTATAGACGACTCATTTCTGTCAAGCATTTCTTTCTGCAGAACACCTAACTTAATAAAACTAGTTTCATGTTTTTTTTTTAATATACTTGAAGCTTTAGTGCAAATTGCTCTTATTTTAATTAGATATTTCACCTGTATATCCATGCAAAAAGTATATTGTTCATGATTTGTGTTACTAGCGAAGTTATAATTATTAATTCCTTCATATGAGACAATTTATACCATTCATGCTTTTATATGAAATGCTTTCACTAATCTAATACAATGGCAGTCTTATCAAATAACAGCAAATAGTCTTTACTACCGATTAGGCATGGATGTTTATAATAGTCATTCAGAACCAAACCAACACCAACATGTCCACTGCTCTTTCTTTCTGTCAGTCCTTTGGCCTGGTATGCCTTCACAACTTAACATAAGGCAGTGACATTGTTAAACATGAGCTAATATTGGAAACGACAAGTGATTTTTTTTAATGATCTGTGACTGACTTCACAAAACTTATCCTTTTTTCCCTCGAGGAAAATAAGCTCAGGAGTTTTTCTAATTTCAAGAGTTGTTGGTCAAGCTAATTATCATTTCTTGACTTGAAGTGTATATATCATCCTCTGTGTCACAGAAAATGTACTAGCTAAAACATCACTCTTAATTTGCAGTAGAAAGCAATTGCATTAGCTGGTATTCTCGTAATTATGTTACTTGTGCTTCTCTGATTTTAAATTAGCTCTCCGGAAAACATTTTAGTAAACCTTTGAATAATAGTTGCTGTATATGTTGTGGATGATTCCATTAAAAAATTAAAAGGAACAGAAATGAGTTTTAAATTGTAATAAGAAGCAAAATCATTGAAAGTTAATTTCTGTAGACAGAATACTGAATGCAAGTCTAAATAACATTAGAAGCATTCAAAAGAAAAAGTTTTGTCCAAAGGAGAAGAAAAAAAAATAGACAATGAAATGCTGTGCAGTTTGAGAAGAATCAGTATTGTAATTACCTTCAGGTTGTCTGTAGGAATGGTACACTTGGAGATGGGTAATAGTATGCCATGAATTAATGAGTGTCACTTTGGCATCTCCAGACGTTTTGTGAGCACGGTAGAGTGCCTTTGTTTTCCCATCTGTCCAGTAGATGAAGTCTTCAAACAACGTTAGTGCAATCACTCCTGGAATATCTTCATTAGGGACTGTAATAGGAGATGCAAAGATTAATACTCAGGCTTGGAAGACTGCCAGTTAAAATATTCAGGTCTACATTGGCTGACAGACAAAACTGCTACAAAATGTCTTGTGAATAATTGCTGTGACAACCTGTCAGGCCCAGAGGGTTCTTTATTACCAGTTAAGGGAATTCTGCACTGGATGAATGCTCTCTACCTGCTAGGGCATAGTGCGCATGAGAGCTGTGAAGAAAATGAATGAATTCCTGCTAACAAGATACTTCATTCACATTTCAGACAAATGACATGCTTAGTGTTAAAAAACCTTAAGCAGTATTTTATCAGTATTACAGCATTAATATTTATGTGCATTTCATAGCTGGGCAGAAAATAATACTCTGAATGTCGGCCACAGAAGTAAAGCAAATATAATGTTACTGAGGGCTGTGGGTATGCTGAAAAATGTTTATTATCTCTCAGAAGTGTATACTTAGCAATAAACAAGCAGAGAGAAAGTGATTTTTCTGAGACAACTGACTCTGGCAGAATTCTTATTATAAAAGCTAAAAACCTAACCTGCCTTTTGGATAACAGCTGAAACTAGTACTGTTTATTCTTGATGTATCCTTGATTCTTTAGAGTTAAAAAAAAATCTAAAAGTCCCATACTCAACTAAATTCTGCTCTACTCATTTTATGTCAGTGCCCGGCAAATTCATTTTAGGGCTTTACTAAAGTACTCGACATCTACACCGCTTAGATTTCCTTGCCTAGAATAAGACTATAAACATCACACACACAATAAATGAATATCTTCAAACAGACACACAGTGTTAGAATGTAAGGGAATCACAGGCTCTAGCCCTCATTAAAGAGAAAGAGAGAGATGGGAACGTTTATGATCTGAAATACATTTTATATGCAGATAATAAAATGACATACTACACTAATGAGATCTACACAAACAAGCAATTTGGTTAAAAAACTTTACAACCGATCAGTTGTTTCATCTGCACAGGGAGGGACAACTTTTGCAGATTTAAGCAGTATGTTCAGTCAGTCTAATACATGCATACATGTATATACACACACAAACATACACACATAAAATAATGCACATTCCTTTTTTACAGTATATTCTGCATGTCAGCCTAAAAAGAATTTAATAAGTTAAGCATACATAATATCTTTAATATCAGTATATCTGGTACTTTAAATCTATGAAAAGCTAATGAGTTTCACTATAATATCAATAGTCTGGTTCCTGCTAACTGCTGCAAACTGTGGGACAATAAACAAGTTAATTAACCAAATATGATGAAAAAAATAGTGTTAGGTGCGGGGGCAACATAAAGTCTTTTTTTTTTCAATGAAATGCATGTGGTGCAAGACTGTAATACAAGAAGATGTGGACAATGAAGGAAAGGTGGCATGCTGCAAAGAACTGCAGGCCAATGTACAGAAAACGTAACGAGTTTGGTCATTTCTGGCTGCACTTTGCTAGAAAAAGAAATGATAGACAAAGAAGTGGGAAATGTGATTTTGAAAAATACAGAGGTAAGGTTAGTGGCACGTGATAGAGCAAAAGCATTTGATAAGTCAGGAGGCAATGTAGAACATTTTAGAGTCATATAGGACTGGAAAAATGTGAATGTGCTTTCTACACCAAGGTTTTGGTAAATGGATGGATGAGACTGAGAGAGAAAAAAATCAGGAGAGGACTTCAGCAATGATGTCCATTGAGTATGTGCCTGTTTGCACTGGTGGTGAATGCAGTAATAAAAACATGTTTTATGGAATGACAGAAGGAAGATAGCAGGTGGAGAAAGGCACAATAATCCATATTTGTATGTCATATGCAGATGATCTGGTTATTGTAGTTAAAAACAAGATGTGGATGATCGAGAATGTGGTAAAGGATGAAAAAATATTAAAATATTGGATTACAGTTAAAGAAAATGAAATTAACGGATTTGGTGGAATTAAGAAAACAAGTATAACATATAATAATAGAGATTAGATAAATGTATTAGGAGTGAAGTCTGGAAAATACAAAACTATAATAGGAATATGGAGAGTAATATAGAAATAAATACAAATATTGTCTTGGTAGAGTTTTAACTTATAATTTGAAAGGGGTGTAAATGTTAGATACTTCAATATTAGGAGAACTAGCATACTTGGATGAGGGGTGTACCTGGAGAAAGAATTGTTAGTGATTTTTTTTATTTATTTTTTTTTATTGTTGTGTCAAGATTGAATCATGTTAGAATGAAGAAGGTGGTCTGAATCTAAAAAAATACTGTTGCACACTTTGCTTCCGTGCATCTTTTTTTGAGTAGTAAAGACTGTAAAAGTGACAAAGCGAAACAAAAATGGTGATGGGTATGCTATATGTGAAATATGGCATATGGAAATGGGAAAAGAACTGGTAAACAGGAAAAGATGAAAGGAAAGGAACAGAAACATTATGTTAAAATACATAAGTTAAAAGTTAATGAAGCTGATGGAGAAATAAACTAATGGTACAACATGATGAATTAATCTATAATAAAAAATATAGGAGATGGAGATGCTTAAGTTGAAATAAAAAGCTGGTTAAGGAAGAAAGGATGGTGACAGAGAAAAAAAGAAAGGAGAAAGACAATAATGTTATTGTAAGATAATGTAGTACTGAAAAATATGTCAGGTGCAAATATTGCTGAGATAAAAATGTAGATATATAAATACTGTGATTATAAAAGTGAAAGTAACTATAAATAATGTATATGTCAACATGCATATGTACAAAAAGCAGCCCCCTGCTCTTTTGTAATAAGCACCATGGAATAGTTTACATCCACCTGAGCTACCACCTATGCAAGCAGATGGGACCTTATGTTAACATTTTACCTGAAAGATGGCACCCTCAACAGTGTAGCACTGCTTTATACTGCACTGCAGTAACTGTACTGGAAAATGAGTTCAAGCACCTGGCATGAGAATAGATGTCATAGCTTTCTGATCTTCTAACACCCAAGGCAAAAGCTAAAATGAGAGCAAAAAGTCATATGAGTGGTCTATTTATATTTTTATGTTATTTCATTACATGTAGTATTCAATATTGCTTTGTTTGTATAAGTGCCCAATTGAGTGAAGTACTTAATAGGAATGGAGTGATGAAATCTGTTTTATTTTGTAGATATATAACTTACCCACATTGTGCAACCCTGTAGAAGTTAAACGTAGGGAAGATGCTATAAGTATGACCCCTGTATGGGATGTGCTGGAGTTTTGCACCCATTTCACTGGGTTCTGGGTAATACAATGTCACTACCACTTTCTGTTGAAAAATTGTAAATAATGTAAATATACTGAAAATGAAAACATGTACTGTATAAATTGCCACAATGTTCTCGGATAGTGAATTAACTGCTACTGCATTATAAGCACAACAATAAACAACTGAATACATGTATGCACAATTGGAAACAACTGAATACTTTGAGCGTTCTTTGAGAGCCTGGGTTATCACTAAAAAAGGACTATAGACCAGATGGCATACTCAGTCAACAAATGTTTTTTTTTCTTCATTTGTGTGAATTAAAACATTTTGATACAGCTTATTGTTCTGAATTAGGAAGACAGGATATATTATTTTCATTTTATAAAAAACTATTGAAGCAGGATGGCCATATTGGTTTTAGCAGATGGATATTATGTTGTTTTCTTTTTATAAGAAACTATTAAATCGGGATGGCCATATTGGTTTTAGCAGATGGATATTCTCTTGTTTATCTATAACAATGCATCCAATTTGAATGCATTTTACTTTTGATTGTATGAATGATTTTAACTTGTATAAACTCTTCAGTTTAGTGCCTTTGATGCACTAGCCAAACTCTAAACAGGTTTGACATATCTTTAAGCTCAGAACACATCTCAGAGTCGTCTGTCTCAAAGAATGCAATGAAAGAGTAAAGAGATATGGTGAATATTAAGATATACTAGCTCTAAGTGAGCAGGAGGAGATTCTTTGGAGTAGCTATCATTTATAATGCCACTTGTCACTTACTCTTATGTACCTCAGTAAGGACAGAAGAACTAGTAGTCACCTTCACTGATCAATTTTAACAGATACAAAAACCTGCCAACCTTGGCAAGGTCATTATACCACACAGTCTGATACAAAAACGTAATTGTATCTGTATGTCTACTATGCCTAATGCAGAAGACATTCAAAAGTCCAATAGTAATGCTTGGCAGAGCTAGAAAGGCTGTTTTTCCTAAACTTTATAAAGATTTTAAGATAAAGACAAAGAAAATAATATAATTTATAATTCACAAAAATACATTTTGCATACATCTATATAAATCCAGATTACACTATCCCAAATGCTATACCTGAATTACATAGGAAGAAGGTTACAGTGCTCAGGTAGCCATTTATTTCAGACAAAGAAGATGAGAAGTACTTCATGGATGTCATTAACATATACATATATACATACACATATAACATACTTAGCTGACAGATGCTCATTTAGCTCATATTCCTTGTCAATAACATTCTTTATGGTTTGAGTAAACCATTGAACCCTTAGAAGACTCCTCCTCTCTGACTAGATGTGCATTTGTACTTAAATAGCACTGTTTCAATTTTCACCTTATACAGTCCTGAGGTGCTGATGATTTCCATTTATCAAAATCAGTTCTTTTGCACCACTGAAGGAAAGCAAAACAAAACAAACTTATAAAATATCAGTAGTAAAAACATAGAAGCATAGAAAATATTAAATGAATGGCCCAAGAGACTTTTAAAGCATAGCCAAACAGAAAAAAAATGGGAAAATCCCCTTGCAAGGATTAAACCAGCAGCCTTGCATGCTATAGATTGGTAGCATACCTTTCAGACAAATCAGTATGCATAGGGTCTTGGCACAAATACACAACAGCAACAGTATTACATACAATTCTTAGAAGATAAACTTTCTAGTGGGCCAAGACAAGAAGATTCCATACTGTTCCCAAACTGGCTGAAGCTTTGGTCAGCTTCAATACATGGTAGAATGGGTGATCCACAAACATCCTTACCTCCACCATGCAAAACTGCACAAGTTGAAGACCTTTATCATCATTCTGGGGGAAACAGCTAAACATGCATTACTAAATGGCAACAGACATGTAAGCTAATTTCAGGACATTCATTTCTGCAAAGACCTTCACTCATAAGTCTGTACCACAACCCTGGGGAAGTTCTTTGCTTATGCCTGCATAGTATCATTAACAAAACCCTACCTAGGTTGCAAAAAAAGTCAGTATACAAATCACATTTCCCATTCATGAAACTCCACAACACTAGCTATGTGGGAACCTTTACCTGGTATTATTAAACCGCTTTGTATTGAGAATAGTTATTTTACTGAATGTATCAAACAGAAAATTGTACCAAAAGGGTTGAGGGTTTGGAAGTACCCTAATAATGTTGAACCCGGTACATTATTTCATAAGGAATTGATAAATGCTTTTAATGAATGTGGTTTGGAAATACTTAGGCTCATTATAAAAGAGAACAACAGGATTTTGGAAGATCTTGAACAGGAAATTGTGATATTAGATGGTTTTATTAAGAATGATATGCTCTTTGAAATTAAATGTGAAAAAGACAGATATTTTAGTATTAGATCAGATATTGATGCTAGAAGCACTGTGTTGGAACAAAGGAAGATAAACAAATTAAAAAGGGATGTGGAGGACTATCAAAATAATGTCAGTTATCCAAAGCCACCTTCCAGAAAATGGGAACATAATAACAGAATTAGGTTTAATAAGGGTACTGAGTACAACAATGTGAGAACAACCCATGGTGAAGTATATCATAGGGGTGACTATGATACTGAATTTCCACCCTTGACGAATGAGGTTCAGCATTATAGTGGTAATAAACAACGTTTTCAAAATTTTCAGCAGAGGGGAGGGAGAAGGGGGAGAGGGAGGTACTAGATAGAACTATATGCAGCCCCACCCCCACACCTACCAGTACCCCTACTCGTTTTGTGGTTCCTATTCAGACTATGATTTTTAATTCACCGTGTATGGTTCATCCGGTGTTGGAAGATGGGATTCTACAAACAGGCACAACCCATTCATTTAGGAATTTTTCAATATACAATTTTAGTAATATTTATATTAATAAAATACATTTTGATGTTCTTAGTAAAGGTTTTAAATTTATTCCCAACAATAAGGGTGATCTTGTTCAAACCATAATAGATATGAAGTTGTTCCTTAGGAAGATTAATTTGCAAGCTACTTTAACCCCTAAGGTTTGTGAATCTGATTCTCAGTTTTCTATGTTCACAAGAAAAAGTATATTCAACCCCCCTTATCATCCCCAAATAAAGAACTTGGATATATCACTGGAAAAGAAGATTAGAGATGAATTTAAATACAATACAAAATAATATAATCTTACAGAGGAAGAATCCAAGATTTTGAATGACTTGAGGTATAACAACCAAATCAGAATTATGAAGCCAGACAAGGGAGGAGGGGTGGTCATAATGGAGAATATTATCTACGAAGGTAAAATGAGTAATATACTTGGAGATGATAGTAAATATAGAATAGTATCTCTACAGGAGGTATACTTGGCATACCAGAAGATTGATACCATACTTGACAACATGGTATTGGAAGGTATTATTGATGTCAATTTGAAAAAATTTTTTCATGTACCTAAACCTAGGATTCCTATTATCTTTGGTATACCGAAGGTACATAAGAATGTTTGTGACCCTCCATTAAGACCAATAGTAGCAGCTGATGGTTCTAAAACGCTTCCCTTGGCTAAATATGTGGATACTATGACAAAACGCATTTGTAATAGAAATAAGTTTATACTAAAAGACTCCTGGGATTTATTAAGGCATATTACCCCCGATTTGTTGACTAAAGACCTTATTTTCATTACAATAGATGTTATTGACCTTTTCATTTGTATACCCCACTTAGAGGGGTTGAGGTGGTTTGAAGACATGATTTTTTTGGATAATACACTGACACATTCAGAAAAAACAGCAATTGTGGAATTAGTTGATGTAGTATTGAAGTACAATTTCATTTTATTCAATGGAGAATACTACCAGCAAATAAGAGGCGTAGCAATGGGTGCGGCATGTGCCCCCACCTACGCTAATATTGTGCTAGCAGCATGGGAGTCAAACTTTGTGCTGAATTCTGTGTACAATCAATACTGGTCGCTTTATCGGCGATTTTTGGATGATATTGTGATCTTTTGGACAGGAGGTGGTGAGAATTTCATGGAATTTTTTAATTACATTCAGAACACCACCAAGTTTCTTAAGTTTACATACACCATGTCCACTGATAGGTTACAATATTTGGATATTGAAGTATACAAAAATATGAACAATACCGATTTTGAGACCAAAGTTTTTAGGAAAAGTACTTTTTGCAATTCCTTTTTGCATTACACTAGTGCACACCCCCACACTGTAAAAAGAACATTGTCAAGGGTCAGTTTGTGAGGAGGTGTCGCATGACTAGTAGGAACGAGGATTTTATTAAGGAATGCAACACTCTGGAGGGGATGTTTTTGGCTAGGGGTTACCCACTGGAGTTTATTATAAACATTAGAAGAGAGGTGGAGCAGAATAGATTAACTAAATATAAGCCAATAAAGGGTATATTGTTGGATAACATTAATCCATTGAACAATGCTGAAAAACTGACGGACATTAACGAAAGTAGTAACACAGTGGACCGCCAATACAAATCAGCCCTGGTAATGGAGTTTAACCTATTCAATCTCAGAGTGAAAAAGATTTTTCAGAGAGAGTGGGATAATTTTATATCGTTTTCTGATGTTCTAAACATTAAAAAAAGACACCCCCAAAATAGTTTATAAAAATGGCAGAAGTATAAAAAAGTTATTGGAATACAACAAATTGGATAATAGTAATAATGTTACAAATAAAGTATGTGTATCAAATGAAAGGAAGGGAACATTCCAGTGTGGCCATTGTAATCAGTGCCAATATGTTAGTAATAATAGTGAGATGTTCTTGATAGCTAAAGGCATTAATATTAATAGCACAGGATACTACAACTGTGAGTCCCAGGGAGTGGTATACCTGGCTAAGTGTTCACAATGCAATTCATACTACATAGGTAAGACAGAAAGAGCGTTGAAAAAAAGAATTTATGAACACACTTATGAGATATCCAGAAAAAAAGAAACAAAAGCTCTTTATAAGCACACGCAAATATGTGAGGGTTCAAAATTTGCTTTTTTTGTGCTTGAGCAAGTTAAGAAGGAAACAAGAGGAGGCCCCTGGGAGGAATGGTTGGAATTTAAAGAACTATGGTGGCAAATATTATTAGAGGCGACAAGTTTCCCTGGTCTAAATGAGCACATCTCACTAATCCCTGTGTTAAAATTGAGAGCAGCTAGAATATAAATGGTACTAGCAATAGCTCCCTAAGAACAGCAGATGGTGCTATTTAAGCAAAAATATTTATGAGTTTTTAACAATTGAATGAATTTTTTAACTAATGATTGTGATGATTATTTCTTTATTTATTCATTGAGAAGTTTCAAATGTTATATTAAAATGAACACAAGACATAAAGGTAGGTTTTTAAAAGGTCTTAGTAAGAATTACAAATGTTGAAGCTTGTTTTATCCTAATTCTGTAATATAATGAGTCTTTTTTCTGATTGTTTTGATGAGAACATGACGTTATGAATTTCCATTGGTGGTTTTAAATTTTATGGAAGTATTTAATGAGCCATTTGTGATGAATTATTTGTCTGATGAAGTCTCATGTGCTTATGTGGACAAAAACGCATAGAGTTGTTTTTTAAAAGCGTTTACGTGTTTGGAGTTTTTGCAATAAAGTGTTTTTCGGCAGTTGGTGAACTATATCCGTGTTGTTGGACTTACGAGATTGGTAGCATACCTTTCAGACAAATCAGTATGCATAGGGTCTTGGCACAAATACACAACAGCAACAGTATTACATACAATTCTTAGAAGATAAACTTTCTAGTGGGCCAAGACAAGAAGATTCCATACTGTTCCCAAACTGGCTGAAGCTTTGGTCAGCTTCAATACATGGTAGAATGGGTGATCCACAAACATCCTTACCTCCACCATGCAAAACTGCACAAGTTGAAGACCTTTATCATCATTCTGGGGGAAACAGCTAAACATGCATTACTAAATGGCGGCAACAGACATGTAAGCTAATTTCAGGACATTCATTTCTGCAAAGACCTTCACTCATAAGTCTGTACCACAACCCTGGGGAAGTTCTTTGCTTATGCCTGCATAGTATCATTAACAAAACCCTACCTAGGTTGCAAAAAAAGTCAGTATACAAATCACATTTCCCATTCATGAAACTCCACAACACTAGATATGTGGGAACCTTTACCTGGTATTATTTTCCCCTAAGAAAGATCTTACATAAGGCCTAGGCACATTAAAGCCAGTTAAGACTAATAATTGGCCACTATCATGCACTGCTTTCAAGGTGAGGATTTTCTATCATTATCTATGAGGTCTTCAAGATACACATCTGAATAATTAATATTGCCCAGTTGTTTGCACAGACCCATTGTCATGAAAGGGTGCATATGAGAAGAAGGGTTCATGTCCTAGCATCTTCCATTGTCCGGTCCATCTTCTGTCAGGATGCATGAAAGACACTTACACTATATTCTTTGTCACAGCTAGGATTATATACTGTTAGAGGCCTCTACCTGGGGGACTGCTATATGGTTCACAATTTTTAATAAGAAATTCAGATTTACCACCTGTGCATATAATTACGGTAAGAACTATGTGGTCCACCTACTTGTTTTGATTTTCATAACTTAGCCATGCTCACTAGTGTTATTAGATCTGGTTGTAACCAAAAGTAGCTTGTCAGTAGAGTGCAGAAGTCTGTTAGGAGAGCAAAATTATACAGCGTCGGTAAGTTGAATTGTAAATAAGGTGATGTGCAGTAACAGGCCAGGATAATGCTATATATTGTTGAAGTTAAAGCTTTGAAAGTCGAATATCAGACAGTAGTGAGATTTATATGGTTTAATGTTGGCAACTTTAGCTATTTTGCTATAGCACTGTTCCAGTAGGCTAGTTTGAGCTCAATTTATGTTAGCTGGAGTGAAGGTAGCATAGAGTAAGGTCGAAAGAAGAAAAGTTGATGAGATGCATCTTCTGGTATCACTGGTAAAATAAGTTGCTTCTTTGTATAAGGCACCCAGTTTTTGGTAAGTTTATTAACAGCTTCATTTATATGCAAGTCAGAATTTAGACTGTCATTGATGGTGAGTCCTAGAAGTTTAGTGGATGAAGCTGAGATCTTTCCTAACTGAATACATTGCTGATGTTGTTTTATTGACTGAAGCTGTGGCTTGACCAAAAGTAAAGTTTAAAAGTTGCAATTATGGTCAAACAGCGATTGTATGATTATAAATAATTTCAGTACAAAGTGTATTCAATTTTTATTTTGGAACTGAACATGATTTAGTTAGTGATAACAGAAATGTTATAGAATGTCTTGAGGACTTTTATAATCTATATGCTATTGCAAGAATGCTAACCTTTGAAAAACTCACTGACTATTTATTTAGCAGCATTTCTACTAAACTTGCTTTGTCTTATGCTGGTAGTTGGGGTTTTACATCTGATGTAAGAATATTGCTAGCTGGAGCTTTATTGCATGATATATTTGACCACAACATTGTACTGTATACTAGGTGTTCAATTACAAGATATAACAAGTTGTTTTGCTATATCACTTAGGAAAAGTATTGTATCCAACACTGTTTACCTTGTTTGGTGAACTTTAGGGAAAGGATTGATAGACTTAATATAAGTATTTTTTAAGTGTTATAAATTTCATACATAAAAACACTTTAGGGAGTAAACTGATGGATTGATTTTAATCTGAATGTTTTTATGTATGAAATTTCTAATGCATATGTTCCAGATTGTATTTTAAGTTTTCCTATAATTTAACCTAAAACTGACTAAGCTTAACAGATGCTGCCCATGGCACATCCCCCTATATGATAAAAGCAAAAAACTGAAGTCAATATTACATCGAGTGATAGTGTTGCCTGAGAATATTTCCATCACTCCTGATGTGTAACAGAGCTTGCAGGTTATAATATTCTTTTATACTTATTTCCAAAGCTGTTTGCATTTGTTGATTTGCAATTTGTAAATGGGCGTTTTCATAATCAGTTCATGTCCAACATTTTAATAAATGACACAAAATGATATTGGAAAAAAAAAAATAATAGGTAGATCTCTGAGCATCTGGTTAGGACAGTTATATTATTCTTATTACCTTGACTGCTGTCAGGCAATATATACATATTTATTTATATATATATATATATATATATATATATATATATATATATATATATATATATATATATATATATATATATATATATATATATATATATAGTCTATATTATAACAGAGAATGCTTAAAAAATGAACGCTGTATAATTGACCCTAAAATGGCAAAATGGTAAAATGCCAAACACACGGAACAGCAATTTTTTTCCCCCAATGAAAAAAATCACTGCTCCTTAAAAAAAAACAAACAGAAAATAAAGTGGGGGGCTTTGTGCCTCACACTCCCCCTACTTAAATATACAAACTCTGAGATCGCACCACAGTGGAGGAAATGGCAAATTCCCAAAAATGGGCCAGTGATTTTTTTCCCTGGGGGAAAAAATTGCTGTTCCGTGCTTTCAGGATTTTGCTGTTTCGATTACAGAGGGTAGATTAAACAGAGTTCACTATTTTAAGTGTTCACTGATTTAATAGGAACCCTATATATAGATTGCCCATACATGTCAAGCAGAGTGCCTCTTTGGACCTCTCCAAGAGGAACCTTGACGATTGGATGGGAGAAAGGAAATTCACCCCAGGGATCACGTCAGTCGCCCTGCTAGACATGGGTCCAGGAAAGTAAATAATGTGGGAAGAAATAGCCAGGGAATTGTTATGGCTAGGCTTGTATAGGCCCTAGGACTGATAGCCTAGTACCAACCTATGAACCTATGAACCTATGAACCTATATATATATATATATATATATATATATATATATATATATATATATATATATAGATACTAACTCCACAATCCAAGTGCCTTTGACAACAGGGAATATTCTCACATATAGCAGTTTGTATACTTCCCTGTAATCACAATTTAGTTTTCGCAACTCCATAGATCAAATTTCTGGTCACTGAATATAAAACAGGGACCCTGGTTACAAGTGAACTTCTCTGATCAACTTTTAAAATAATGACATCATTCCATTGTAAAGGTTGAAAGAAGACCCATTCATTTATGAATTTATTTTAAAAAGATACTTTCATTTCATAAAGTTCATGAACTACAACTCAACTGGAAATGCAAGGAAACATGGACGGTGAAAACTGCATATTTTATTTAAAATCTAAATTAAATGTGTCTCATAAAGGATGGATACCCTTTAAGGAGTGAACATTCTGTTGAAATGAAATCATTATGCTATTATTTTTGTCTTTTTTGGACGCAAATGTAGAGTTAAACAGAACTACCGAATGTCTTTCATGCCTTAGTGCATTATAAATTAAAGTGCCATATGTTCTTAAGTAGCTGAGCTTTGGCTGACTATACTATTTATATAAAAATTAATTAGAATTAATACTTCAGTGATTAAGATATTGCTTACATGTCTAGATGGCAAGCAATGCTAAAATAATAACTGTTAGGCAACAGAAGTTCTACAACTGTACGATAAATCAATGGATAGTTCAGTGAATTTTACACAATAGACTGCATAACTCAAAATGCTAGCTAGTCTTAGGCATTTGCATCATTTCATTTGCAGTACACTTTTTCACATATTAAGCTCTGTTTAAGTCAAACTCCAAACTTGTATTCATAATTTTTGTTTCATTTGCTCGAACCTTTTGGCAACTCTTTTAGATATATTATGAATGTACATCCATTACTTTGTAAACTGATAAAATCTAAACCTCACCAATCTCACTAAGGTGTGGAACATTTTCTGGATCCCATCAGAAATATCAATGAAAAGACACTGCAGATATTCATAATATTCATCACACTTATGGCAAACTAGTTTTTCATCCGAAAAATATGACAGTTTCATTTTAAGAGAGAACATGACATATGAAGGAAATGTCCCATATCAGTGTGGAAGTCACTGACAGATAGATGGTTACTCATAAAATTTCTAGTAAGAGACATAATTAACAATAGCTGGTAATGGATATTGTCAAATCAATTTTATTTACTTTTAATTGCACAACACTGCAGGTTTTCATCTGTGAGATTGTCAAAATGATGCAAACAGTGCACCTATCTCTCTAAATCTATATCTATGTCTGTATTGTATATACATATATATATATATATATATATATATATATATATATATATATATATATATATATATATATATATATATATATATATATATATATATATATATATGGATCAGTGTCATTTCACCGAAAATCCATTTCGCTGAAAATTTCTGACATAGGGTCCAAATCGCCTAAAATCCATGTCACCGAAAATATTACTGACAGTGTATCTGCCCTTTTCCCCCACTGTAGTGTGATCTCAGAGTGAGAATATTAAAGTAGGGGTGTGGGGGGCATAGACCCCCACCCAGTACAGTTTAATATTGTCTAGTATTGTTTTATATTGAGCAGTCCCTATTAAAAGGGTAAGTAGTTTATAACCTGAGTAGATGGGGGCTACTCCCCCCACACCCCCCACTGATCACATACACAACTAGCGATCTTTTGAATTCTAGGTTGAAGGACAAGGGAAAACAGCAGGTAATATGTATTATCTATATTCTACCTAATAAATTGCCAGATGTAGTAGTTATAGTGTATTATGTGTGTGATGTTTATTGTATTTCTGTAATGTTTTTGGAAAATATATTTCAATAAAAATTTATTATGGAAAAAAAAATTGCCAGATTACCAAACTTTTCTGATAAAGAACGAACTGTAACTGAAGAAAAGAAAACAAAAGAAAGAAAAGAAAAGAAAATCCCCCAAAAAAGACAGTAAAAACTTAAAAAAAGTCTTTATGCCAACAAAAATGGCTCTTTATTGAAATGTTGGCACTTGAAATGCCAAGTGACCCCGAGCCAAAAATGACAGAAAGCCTAGGAAAAGACTGAATCTCAAAGATCCTTATTCTCCTTTAAATGTGTTTTTGCAAGGGCTAGCCCCCTACCCACATGAACTTATATGCCCCCTACCCACATGAACTTATATATACGTTTACCTCGCTTTAGCAGGTCTTGACATTTCAATTAGCTATCCAAAAAATGCTTCCACAACATGAAGACAATTCAACTTTATTTTGAATGTTTTCATCCAATAAATTAGAAGTACACATTCAGAAAATAACCACACCCAAAGAAACTTGTTTAAATAGTATATGAAAATCACACGACCGTAACTATCAAAATTATATGACCAATCTTACAAATAAATAGAAATAAATTATACATTTAAATAATAATATCAAAGCTTAGCTACCATTAATTTAGGTAGACTAGAAATAGACATGACACTGATATTAAAACATAGCTGCCAACTTAATTTTCTCTTCTCTAATTTGCCTTCCCATTCTGTATCCTTCCAGTACAAAAAAAAAAATTCTTAAATCCAGCATAGTCAAAGGAATGTTCAACATGGCACTGTTACCATAATTTCTCATAAGAGAATATGGATAATCATAAATGTGTTGGCACAATCATTATTCAGTTTTACTCACATAGAATGCCTCGCTGATTAAACATTTGGCGAGGTATACAATCCTCATTAAGGTGCAATCAAAGTGCCCAAGCACACCAGTTTTATAGGAGTAATCACAAATAGTTTTCATAGAAGCTCACAAAACTATATATTTACAATGTCTGCAACTGCTACATTTGAACATAGCAGTCAGTCTCAGGCTTCTTCTGGGTATTTTATTTCCACTGTTTTCCAGAATGGAATTTAAATTCTCTTCTGTTTTTAAAAAATAAGGAAAACATGTGCATTAATTCCTGCATATATTAACTACCTTGATGTTACTGTCTTTAAAGAGAAAGATAGATTAATTACCAATTATAAAAAAGGAGGTACAAAATAATGTTTATTTACATTATAGAAGTTTGTACCCCCAAAAAAACAAAGAAAACAAGGGAAATTAATGACAGCCAACAATCCAACAATGAAAGATCCGTACTTTTTGAATGAAGGTATGAGTACATGTAAGAATTTTTTAAGTAGAGGATATCCAAAAGGTTTGGTGTCTGACAAATTTATGGAAGTTTGCAATATTAGGAAGCAGGACAATGTTGCAGTTAAGGAGGTCAGGAAAGTTGACTTTGGTACCTCAATGCAAACAAGTAATGGTGTTGATGCTTGAGCTATCAAAGGCATCATTTCTAACAATTGGAAAACCTTCAGCAGTTGTCCTGAAATAAATAAAGTATTAGGTGACCATCCTGTATTTGTACAGAAAAGGGGCAAGTGTTTTAAGAATTACAGTGGATATAAAAAGTGTACACACCCCTGTTAAAATGCCAAGTTTTTGTGATATAAAAAATGAGACCACAATAAATCATTTCAAAACTTTTCTCACCTTTAATGTGACCTATAACCTGTACAATTCAATTGAAAATCAAACAAATCTGTTAGAGGAAAAAATATAAAAAATAAAAAACATACAATAGGCTGGTTGCATAAGTGTGCACACCCTTAAACTAATACTTTATTGAAGCACCTTTTGCTTTAATTGCATCATACTTTTAGTTATATGGCCTCATGCAGCCCATTATGACTGAGATCAACAGTGCCCATGGTATTTTTAGACGTATCGTATGCAAAACTCTATCCTGTCTGTCCTTTATGCAAAGTATAAGGCTTTCTGTGGTAATAAAGAAAACAATACTCACTTCGGATTCTAAGCATCACAATTAAAACTTAGGTTTCTAATTCTGGGATCCAGCATATGCTAGACAAAGTAATGGATTTGAGGATAGGATATTTTATTGGCATTTGTTTTCTGAAGTACAGAACTGATCTCCAAGGATCTTTTATTTATTTAACATTTGTTGACCAGGAATGTCCGACTAGGTTCCACAGAGCCTGTTTTCAGCGGAGGCCTGAGGAGAAATGCTCCAGATGCATGTCTTTGGAATGTGGGAGGAAACCAGAGTACCCAGAGGAAACACAAGCGAACACAGGGAGAACATGCAAACTCCACACAGAAGGCACCCCAGCTGAGAATCAAACCGGAGAACCTCTTGCTGTGAGGTGACAACATTAACCGCTGCACCACTGTGCCACCCACAGCTTGGGAGTGATGTCTTGTTAAGTGACTTGCTCAGATTCATACAGTTAGACAATGAAGGATGAGGGATTCAAACCTTGCACCACTGGACTACATGAAATAGCTCATTAAAAGGTCCTTAATCTTCTTAGCAAACTGCCAAATTTAATAATTATATGTATTAGCATCACTGTGTAGTAGTTAATGTTAAATAATTAATAATAATTATGGAGCATAGAGCAAACTACTATTGTTCATCAAAAAATGAAACTGAAAAGCATAAAGTGTCAGACACTGACATAATCAAAACATGAACTTTCAGTGAAAAACAGCAATTACTTTATAGAGTACACAGGCCATGTAAGCCACATGTCCATCTGTTGCTGAAGAAGTCAAGACATACTTGATGCTATCATAAAAAAGAACGTGAAAGCTTCACCCTCACAGACCTCACAGAGTATTGATTTTTAGATGCCAACAAAACCTACCCATTAAGCTAATTAGAAGAGAAAATACTATGCTGCTAGTCAGGTCCCTTTTGTATAGTTTTTGAGTTTGTCCATTAGTTTTTTTTAATTGGTTTTCCTTCTTTTTGTCATTAGACACTGAATTGTATGAATGAAACAGCATGAGAAAATGTCAGGGTCTTCAACAATTCAAACCCCCTACTTCAAGTAAGATACTTTATCTTAATCACATAACTCTGCTATAGTTATACACAAATATCTATATCTATAGCTATATATGTGTGTGTGTGTGTGTGTGTATACATGCATATCTGTATATATATATATATATATATATATATATATATATATACACACACACACACACACACACACACACACACACACACACACACACACACACACACACACACACACATTTAATTGAAAACGATGACAGAATCACACAAATGGCTATATGAAATCACTGCTGGAGTATTTTTAATCATAAGAATTACCATGCAAATGAGCATTGATTAGTTTTTGTACCTTCTAATGCAATAATATATTGGATCTCTGTCCCTGTAAGTTTGTGTTTATGTGCCAGCTGTGATTCATTGTGTGGGCAGTTTTCACTTTTATCCTCAGTTATGTGACAGTGGAGTTAGTATAGTTAGTATAGTTAAGTAAGGGTGTGTGTGTGTGTGTGTGGAGGGGGTGAAGTTCCCCACATACAAGGTACACAGGGCTATGCAGTTTTGGGGGCTTATCTGTTGAATATGAAGCTTAAGAGTAAATGTCATCTACCTAAGTGTGTTTAAGACTAAATTAGATAAAAAGTAACAGACACACACACGCGCGCGCACACACACACACACACACACACACACACACACACACACACACACACACATATATATATGAGACA
The DNA here is from genome assembly GCF_019279795.1 of Protopterus annectens. NCBI lineage: Eukaryota > Metazoa > Chordata > Ceratodontiformes > Protopteridae > Protopterus > Protopterus annectens. Next base: position 1,466,587,786 of record NC_056737.1, read on the forward strand.
GCCATGGGGAAAGGGCAAAGCTGTCACACTAGTCAAGTTCAAGCAAGGTTTGTGTGGCAGCTGTGGGGAGGGGGTGTGGCAACAAATTAGGGCTTCAGGCAGCAATCAGGAGAAGGATTTTGATTTAGGGAGGGTGACTTTTAGATTTAGGGAGTAGAAAGGAAGCTTAGAGTTACATAGTGATCTGGAACTTTAGTTTTACTTACAGGAAGGGGAGTTTTAAGGTTAACCAACAACTGAGGACTTTAAGTTTAGGAAGCAGGAAGGGAGTTTAAGCTTTTGAGAGAGGAAGGAGAGTTTAGGACTAGGAAGCAATTGAAAATTCAGGTTTAGGGAGGGAGTAGTTGGGTTTTAGATTTAGGGAGCAATCGGGGACTTTAGAGTTAGAGACGGGAATGCTATGGCTAGCGTTAGGGACCTGGTGGGAATTTTAAGGTTACTGCTAAGGTTCTGGTATGGCTATGCAGTTCAGCAGGGTCAGGTGGTGGAAGGGCTAGGTAATTTACTAGAGACAGGCTAGTCGGAGTTAGGACACTTGCCAATTAGAACAAGTAGCAGTGACAGGTGCCATATAAGCTGGGATTCATAGGTAAGTGCAATAATTTAAAACAGAAACAGAGCAAATAAATAAATAAATCCTTAGACTTCATGCACCAGTGGTCCTTAACTGTGTTCAAAGGAAAGCAAAACTGAAATAAACAACACAGAGAAAGTGTTTTTGCTATCACTTCATCAGGCTTAAATAAGTTTACCACATAAACGGGGAAGAAGAGGGGAAGCAGAAAAGCAGGAAAATGGAAAGTCACAAATAGAGGAAAATACATAAGAATAATCATAAAGTATGATTAGAGGAGGGGAGAGAAATTTTTTCTCGTTTTTTTTTTTTTTTTTTTTTTGTAAGGGAGAGCCCATTTGCAGTATGTGGACAGGAAGGGTAGGTGTAGCAAGGAATATTTGTGTATGGGAAAGAGGAAGGTAGCAGGGGCAGACAGAAAATGCAAAACACAAACACAGACTGACAGACAGGGGTGGTATACACACAGAAGTTGAGGTTAACAGTGGACAGACAGATAGAAAAAGAATGGACAGCCAATCATGGCAGCATGGGCCAACAAACAAGGTATGGAGAAAGACAGATAAAAAAGTAGAACACCTGGATGTGGAATGGTCAGGGTTCATGAAAGGGTGCCATGCTGATTCAGAGGACCTCATATCAGCTGTCAGTCACCTCCATGGCTGACATCATGGGCAGGCTACTCCCCTGATGACCTGATTATGGTGGTCTGCAGATCAAGACACTTGAAAGCCTAGACAGAAGGCACTCCACATTGATGAGATGAACTTGAGCCAGAAGAAGATCGAAAGTACTGAGCCAGGGACCCCCTTTCCAGTAGTCTTTGGCAGACAACAGCCTCCACAACTGATGCTGGGAGATGAGAAACACCTCATAGTCTCTGCTAGAAGAGGAGCCTAGGTCCCTCCCAAGAAGTAGCTACAGAGGCCACAAGCAAACCTTCCAGGCAACCTTCAATAAGTTGATCTCCATCCCCTGTTGAGAGGCATATCTTGCCACCACTGGGAGCTCATCCTAGAAAAATCACCCAGTGCAGACAAAGATGACCACTGTTATTCTACCCTCTCTACCACAAGTGGACCTGTATCAGGATAAGAAAAAGACAGCATATCAACACACAAATGGTATATATACAAATGCTGTTGTACAGGGGACTGGCACATATGGCATATGAACCCTGCTGGTAGCAGGGTTGCACCCTCTTTTTACAACATGCTAGTATGTTGAGATCTCACTCCTCTACCACTGCAAAACAAAATTTTCATGCCTCGGTACACATGTGCAGCAGGCAACTATGTAAGAAGAAAAAAAATAATTGTCATTGTACTGCCCCATAACATGCATTCCAAAGGCTCTCTGCAGGAAAACTAAGAAAATTTTGGTCATATCATACTGGAGCCCTGCAGATCACAGCACATGAAGTTGATACACTGGGTCACAGGCACATAGGTACCTACTAGGCCAGTGATCAGTTAGGATCTTCAAAAGCCTAGCCATGCATTCTCATTAAATTTCTAATCCTAGTATTTTTAGTATGATTTCACCCAGATCTCCTTGTTTTATGAGTAGGAATAACCTACTGGCAGGCAGAAAATTACACGTTATCCCTCGCCATAAGGTACAAGGGCATCATCCCAGGGATGGACTTGCAGAATCCATCCACTCATCCAAAATACCCATGAACAGAGTAAGAAATGTACCTTGCTTTTCATGGACAGGAAGATGATTTCAATGATGTTATATTCTCTTTGAGACATCTATCCTTCCAGCATGACTTATTTAAGTTTTAAAAGAGACTGAGATCAATTCAGTGGATGTTTCTTCCACTGCTGGACCTCTGGATATGTAGTAGATCTTTAAAGATGGGGTCAGTAAAGACTCTACAACAAGGCTATCCTTTGTACTCTAGGAGAAAGAAGGTAGCCTCATGCACACAGACCCATGTTTAGACATCATTTGATGTGCAATTTAATGTAGCCATACTACAATACCAAAGTTCATAGTGTTGTATGTAATATGGGTCTAAATTAAGCCCAGGCATTAACATAGAGGTCACATGCTTCCGTATCACTCTGCCAGTTATGGCAAGCATTGACCAGTCTGGGTAGCACACTGAATTTTTACAAGTATTTCAGAGGTAGGGGGTCTAAATGATCTTCTTAGCATAATTGCCAAACAAGCAGGGCTTTATTTCAGCTGTCCTGGTAGCATAGCAGGATTAAGTCCTGAATATGGCCCAGGTTACATGTGTTTAACTAGCATTCCAAATGCTTTTTGAGCACGGCAGTAAGGATGGCCATTCCTATTCTGGGAAATGTAACAAAGCAGCCCTGGGATGCAGCAGCCCTTTGTGGGAACAGGGTGTTCATGACAGCAACTGGTATGTTTTCAATGTGTAAGTACACAGGAGCATGTACACGTGATGAGGAAACCACTGTAGACTCCAGCAATGACACAGGTCACCCAACTGCACCACCTTGGTAATGACTGCTAATCTCACTCCATCGCTAACTCTGCCCCTGCCACCATAACCCTACTCCTTACCTTAAAAGAACCCTTTCCTTAACACTATAACTACACAAAAGAGTCTAGGACACTGAAACGCGAATCAAAAAACATGCAGCTCACTAAAGCTATCACCTTACTTAGCCCTGACTCTAACCATAACCTGAGAATACTTGCTCATATTCCTAGCCTTAATAACAACCAATTACCTTTGTTTACACTCTGAACTCTTAACATTCTGATACTATCCTTCTGAGTGTCAACATTCTGAATGACAACCATATGCTGAGGAAAAAAAAAATACATATATATATATATATATATATATATATATATATATACATACACACTTGGTCGACACTCATATGACAATGAGCTATAGTGTGTGTGTGTGTGTGTGTGTGTGTGTGTGTGTGTGTGTGTGTGTGTGTGTGTGTGTGTGTGTGTGTGTGTGTGTGTGTGAGAGTGCGTGTGTGTGTGTGTGTGTGTGTGTGTGTGTGTGTGTGTGTGTGTGTGTGTGTGTGTGTGTTGTGCAAACGTCTGTGCAAACAGTGGACTGGGTGACTTTCAAGTTGGTCAACAAAGGTAAGTGGTTTTGTGGTAGGGCGGGGAGCTTATGGATGGCGCAATGGTGAAGCGGTAGCATTGTCGCCTCATACCAAGAGGATTTCCGGTTTGATTCTTGGCTGGAGTACCTCCTGTGCGGAGTCTACATGTCCTCCCTGTGTTCATGTGGGATTTCTCTGGGAACTCTGGTATCCTTCCACGATACAAAAACATGCACCTGGAGTGTTTCTACCTGGGCCTCTGTTCAAAATTTGCTCCGTTCCAAGTCAGACTTTTCCAGTAAACAAATGTTAAATAAATAAATTATGTGCAGGATGTGTGTGTGTTTTGGGGTTAGAGTAGTAGTTAGGCAAGATGGTACATTTATTGTATATATGTGTGCATGTATGTTTAATTTTTATGGTCAGAGTTAGTTAAATGGATAGATTTAGTGTGTATGTGACAGAGCATGTGGTTTAGGATTATTGTTAAGGTCAGGTAAGGGAATAGATTTAGTGTGTTATTTATTTATTTTTTGAGTGTGTGAGTGTGTGTGTGTGTGTGTGTGTGTGTGTGTGTGTGTGTGTGTGTGTGTGTGTGTGTGTGTGTGTGTGCCTATGTGTATGTATCTGTGTCAAGTGTCAGAGCTGTCTTGAATTGTGGCAGTGTTATGTAAAGAGCTTTTTAAAAGCAAAGATGCATGTTTAAGGTTAGGAAAGTCAGGTCAGAATTATGGTTAGCAATCATTGGTCAGGTATACCAGAGGGAGCGAATCTTACAAGATGAAGTTTCATATAAGCAAGACTAGAGAATGTCTACCTGAAATGAAGAGATAGAGGCATCATTCTTAAAAGTACAAATGCAGGAGGTAAAAAAATCTTCATTACAAAATAACAGAGTGTTCTCAGAGATACTAGGGATAACTTAACTAACAGGATAATATTGGCAGAACACCTAGAACAAAAGTCAGACTGAGATGGAGACCGTAGAGTGGGCCAGGGTTAGAAAATCAATAAATAAAAGAAGTTAAAAAAATGTTCAAACTAGATAGGACAGAAAAGTCATACAGTTTTGGGAGCACTGCAATACTGTTAGTTGCTAAACCTGATGGAAGTAATGGACTCTGTAGTGACCTTAGGAAACTGAATAGCATTTCATGGTTGAATAGGAATCCCATGCCAGAACTGATGACTTCACAGAGAACCTTGGGAAAACCTGATGTCTTACATCCCTAGACTTAACAAAAGGACCCTGTTAGAATACCACTTACTCCTCCTCCTACACAAAGAAAACAGCTTTGGTAATCCCCTGGCAGCCTCTCTGGCTTACATTAGGTCCTAGCCACTATTCACAGGCTGACTGACAATTTTCTTAAGTCCTACCCACAAATGTCCCTGCATACCTGAATGGCATGGTCATTCCTTCAGAAGACCAGGAATTTCACTTACCTGAGATGCCAGCTATTTTAGAATCTATAACAATAGCAGGCTTGGCTCTAAATACTAAGTAAAGTAATAAAAAGCAATTGAACAACCAGCTGGTAAACATAGACTGTTCAAAACAAACAAGTAAAAGTAGCAGCAAAAAAAGAGAACGGCAACAGTTGTACGAAGTATAGCTCCAGACCACACAAAACATAACCAAGAACTTTAATATGTTAGGCACTTTCACCACTATCTGTGGTTTCCTCAGACCATACACAAATACAAAAGCACATAAAAACACACTTATAAAGCATTCCCTGTGTAACTCAATAACTTGTAAGACCATTCCCAATCAACCAGGTTGCATTAGACACAACCTCTCTTAAAAGCATCATTCCCTTAATATGTATTGCAAAATATTACTTCTAGGCATATTTCTAAAAAACATTTTTTAAAAACTTTTGTTCAGTTATCAAAGCATTCAAAAAGCATCCCCAAATATTACAAGTTTAAAACATATCAAAACATTGCTTATGTTAGCAGCATTCCAAGTACTATATATTTATACTGAACAAACATATTTAGCAAAAGCAGTATCAGATTCATTTGTCATTATATACTTTATATACATATCATACTATACTATGCTGCCTACATTGCTGATATATATATATATATATATATATATATATATATATATATATATATTATTCAGAAAATGCATTTCAATATTAAATCAATCAAAATCTAACTTGTATTCATTGTTTTACTACTTTGATATACCAGACAAATCTCCAATTTAAAATGTACATAATTTACCGATTCCACAGGTCCATGCCTCATTTAAAAGTTCAGATTCTTCTTCCAATGGTAGGCTTATCCATCAAACATGTCTCAATCTAAATATTACAACTCAGTTGTAATATATTCCAATTTCCAGAAGTTTAAAAGTGAAAAAATATGAAGAGAGTGTGCTCATCGTCGTAATGACGGCTACGCACATGCTCAATGACGTCATTGTGCTAAGCATACGCTCCGTGTTGTTTTCTCATACTTCCTCCATTCAATTGTAATGAAAAAGCCAAATATTATAAGTTCTTATAAAATATCTGTTATTAATGAATAATTTAGAATCAACCAGATCATAAGTTAATAGTTAGACCTATATGCATAAGCAATTTCATGTCAGGAGGTGTATATATATATATATATATATATATATATATATATATATATATATATGTGTGTATATATATATATATATATATATATATATATATATATATATCACCATGAAAACAAAACATACTTTAGCACTCCTATCATTTATATTACTCAACTATGTGCAGTATAGAGCACTCTGAACTTTCTATGGATATTACCAGACACTTTGTTACATAGATATAGTAAACATAGATTTAATATACTATCTCTCAGGTAATCCACTTTAGCTGTAAGATATATTTAATTCATGGGTATCTAGATACCATTATAATCCAATATACATATACAGGCAGCTTCATTCATAGATACCACCAGTTTATGTAAAAATAAAGTTTGCCTTTAACCTTTTGTCATTCCTATATAAATCTCCACAGTATACAGTACACAGTACGAAGAGCGCTATATTGTTACTATCAGAGAGAGTGAGAGATACTGTGGATTTCAAAAAAGGTCATTTATTCTCTTGGCCTAGGCCACAAAGACCGGTAACTTTAACATCTAATACTGGTGGGGTAAGAGCATCTAATGAAAGGATAGAGGAAGTTGAAATGATACCTAGGGCATGCCATAATTATGTGGAGAAAGACATAGAGAGAGTAACAACAAAAAACTCCATGACCCCTAAACCAAATGAAGTACAACATCGTATGACTGAAGGACTACTAACTCAAACAGTAATGAGCCCTATGAACATGGCAAGTGAAGTAATTAGCCTAGACAATAACGCTTCACAGGTTGAGAATGAAATACCACCAGGTCAACCTGTAGACAGAAGGAAAGAAAATATGCAAGGTACAACACAAACATTTCCATTTTTTCCCTACGTCAAGAGAGAGGGAGACAACTATACAGGTCCAAGAGCAGAGGCAGGATGAAAAGGAAGCAGCAGCCAGAGATGATGGAATATCCTACTATGAAGAAGATGTAGAACCAGATTTAATGCGGAATATTATCTGGAATATATCACGACAACAGTTAACTAAAGATGAAATTGTAGTACTGCAAAAAGGTTTATCATTTATTCCTGCTCAGGCAACATATATACCAGACACTATAGTTGATTTAAAGATGTTTTTAAGAAGTGTTATGTTAAAACCGAATTTTCCTAATGAAATAAAACAGGGAATAGGAACTTTTAGGAAACCCAGTAGCTATATGCCACCCAACCATCCCATCTTAGAGGCCTTTTGTAGGATGTGTGAGGAGGAGCTGTACAACTCATTAAGTACACACACCAAGAATGATAAATATCAGAATTTAAGGTGTCAGGAGAAGAAGGCCCTAAGAAAATTGATAGAAAATACACAGATTGTTATTAGAACTGCAGACAAAGGGGCTATGACAGTAATTATGGATAGGGAATACTATTATAATTCATTTCATAGTATGCTTCTGATGATGAATTTATAAGTCCATCACTATTGATTATATTCAAGATAGATATAGAGTCATTAGAATTATTATTAATGATTTTATGATCAATTATGGCATTACAATGAAACTGGTTCAGTTTCTAACAGCTTAATATCCAATTATACCTTCATTTCAAGGGCAACCTAAGATACACAAGGACCCTCAATTTCTACCATTTAGACCTACTGTTGCAGGTAGAGGGTGGATCACTGAACCATTCTCCATCTTTGTAGAAAGGAAGGTTAGACCTATCCTGGAGAGAACACAAGTAGTATTAAAAGATTCCAAACACTTCCTAGAGAACTTATACATGCATAGTCAAACATCAAGTATGAGTGGAACAGACTATTTGGTCACCCTTGATGTAACATCGCTTTTCACATCTATACCAAATTGTGAAGGTGTTGAATACTTACAGAAATTTTTGAACCAAAATAGCGAGTATGGAGGACAGCTTATAGATATGATATGTAGGTTCATGGAGGTTGTTTTGGAGAATAACATGTTAGTATTTGATAGTAAATACTACTTTCAACGCGAAGGTGTAGCCATGGGAACTTGCTGTGCTAACAGCTATGCTAATGCTGTAATGGCTCAATGGAAAGTGGAACAGTTATTTCCCCTAGAAATGTATAAGAATCATGTGAAATTCTATCATAGGTTTGTGGATGATATTTTACTTGTGTGGGGTAGTACCATCTCAGCACTGAAAACATTTGTGAATGATGCAGAAGCTACTACTAGTTTTTTTTGAAATTTACGATGAATTATTCACTTGAAGGGCTGCCCATTCTTGATATATTTGTAACCAAAGGAAGAGAAGGTATGTTTGATACTAAAGTCTATAGGAAAGAGTGTTATCGTAACACACTGCTATATAGGACAAGTATGCACCCTAGAAGAACTTTTACAAATATAGTGAAAGGGCAAGGAATGAGGGTTTCACATTTGAGTAACCAGGAACCCACATTTGTAGAAGGATTAGTAACCCTTGAAAATAATTTGTATGATAGGGGGTATAAAAAGGATGAGGTAACTAGTACACTAGGAGAGGTAAAGACACTTAGAGAAGGAAGAGCGAGGCCATACTTTTCACATAAGGTAGATCGAGTTTCAAACAGAACTGATATGATGGTTAATAAGAAAGCAGTTAATGTCTCTATCTCGTATACTAGTGATGTGAGGAAGGTGAGAGATGTATTTAACAAACATTGGCCGCTTCTTATGACAGACAAGAGAATAAGAGAAATAGTTGGTGAGTACCCTAACTTCACCTTCAAAAATAGGAAAACTCTGAAATGTACGTTATGCTATCCCAGGGATCTACCTGGAGATGACTTGAATACATGGAAAGGCACTAGAGCATGCACTAGTTGCAATATGGGTCAATCTGTTAAAAATACTGATGTGTTTGCTCATCCAGTCACTGGTAATAGATTCAAGTTGAATGTAGCAGTCACTTGTAATAGTATGAATGTTATATATGCAACACAGTGTGATTGTTGCTTACATTTTTATGTAGGCAAGACGAACAGGACATTTAGAGAATGTAGAAAGGAAAATATTAGTAGCATAAGGAATAGGGATTCTGTGAGTGCTCTGTCTAAGTACATAGAGAGCAGTGGTATATATCACAACTTCAAATTTATAGCATTAGAAGACGTTATTGCCGGGGAAAGAATGGGTAACACTAAAAACTTAACAGAAAGAAGTGAGCGTAGGTGGATACTAAAACTTAGAGCAGATAAGGAGAAGGGATTGGATGGGAAGGTGTCCATTAAAAGTGCCTTAGAAGCACATGGAATACCTAGGAAATAATGACAGATATATAAGAGATGGCACCTAGAGGTATATCCACTAGACATGAATACTGTAGAACCTTACCTGACCACCTGGAACGTCACTTACATAGATATGATTGGAAACAGAAGCTATTCATTATAAGAGTACGAAGTAAGAATTTTTGAAAATCCTAAAAATATTTTTGAAACATTACGTATCTAAATGTGTTCGGAAATTAGAGTTATTAATTATGAATTTATGCCATTGCCTGCCTATAGTACATCCACCATATATTTAATATGATGTGAGTGGTGACATACATACTGCTTATATTCATACTTATATACAGTATATTTGAGTTATTAGACACATTCCCATGTCTCTTATATGGTATCTGTATGCATTCCATCATATAGATGTGTTGTATGATTATATGAAAAGACCTAGTTCCATATAGTATATATATTTAAGTTAATGAATTAATTTATTTTTATATGCGTGTTTGAGCAGACTACTTAAATGGAGTGTATTGCATTTAGGCTATTGCGTACGTGTGTAAAAATATCTCTGATAGTAACAGTATAGCGCTCTGCGTACCGTATACTATATACTGTGGAGATTTATATATGAATGACAAAAGTGGGAAGACAAACTTTATTTTTACATAAACTGATGGAATTTATGAATGAAACTGCCTGTATATGTATATTGGATTATAATGGTATCTAGATACCCATGAATTAAATATATCTTACAGCTAAAGTGGCTTACCTGAGAGATGGTATACTAAATCTGTGTCTATTATATCTATATAAGAAAGTTTCTGGTAATATCCATATAAAGTTCAGAGTCCTCTATACTGCACATAGTTGAGTAATATAAATGATAGGAGTGTTAAAGTATGTTTTGTTTTCATGGTGATATATATATATATATATATATATATATATATATATATATATATACACACATTCCCTGGCATGAAATTGCTTATGCATATAGGTCTAACTATTAACTTATGATTTGGTTGATTCTAAATTATTTATTAATAACAGATATTTTATAAGAACTTATAATATTAGGCTTCCTCATTACAACTGAATGGAGGAAGTGTGAGAAAACAACACTAAGCGTATGCTTAACGTAATGACATCATTGAGCATGTGCGTAGGCGTCATTACGACGATGAGCACACTCTCTTCATGTTTTTTCACTTTTAAACTTCTGGAAATTGGAATATATTACAACGGAGTTGTAATATTTAGATTGAAACATGTTTGATGGATAAGCTTACCATTGGAATATGCTATGGAAAGAACCTGAACTTTTAAATGAGGCACGGACCTGTGGAATCGGCAAATTATGTGCATTTTAAATTGGAGATTTGTCTGGTATGTCAAAGTAGTAAAACAATGAGTACAAGTTAGATTTTGATTGATTTAATATTGAAATGCATTTTCTGAATAATATATATATATCAGCAATGCAGGCAGCATAGTATAGTATGATATGAATATAAATTATATAATGACAAATGAATCTGATACTGCTTTTGCTAAATAGGTTTGTTCAATATAAATATATTGTACTTGGAATGTTGCTAATACAAGCAATGTTTTGATATGTTTTAAACTTGTAATATTTGAGGATGCTTTTTGAATGCTTTAATAACTGAACAAAAGTTTTTAAAAATGTTTTTTTAGAAATATGCCTAGAAGTAGTATTTTGCAATACATATTAAGGGAATGATGCTTTTAAGAGAGGGTGTGTAATGCAACCTGATTGAAGTTAATGAGTTACACAGGGAGTGCTTTATAAGTGTGTTTTTATGTGCTTTTGTATTTGTGTATGGTCTGTGGAAGCCACAGATAGTGGTAAAAGCGCTTACCGTATTAAAGTTCTTGGTTATATTTTATGTGGTCTGGAGCTATCCTTCGTACAACTGTTGCCGTTCTCTTCTTTGCTACTTAGTAAAGTAAACTGCATATGACAGATGCAAAGAATTTGGGGTACCTCATATGAACAGGAGAGGTAAGACCACAGATTGGAAAAAAATGGAGGCCATACATAATGTCCTGTATCTACTACTAACAGACAGGTAAAGGTTTTCACAGGACTAGTCGGGAACTATAGGATGTATTTCATCATTTTTGTAAGTATAGCCTGTCCTTTGACAGATCTCAAAATGGGGAAAGACCCTATGAAGTTGTTATTTTGTCTTGAGGAAGACAGAGCATTTACTGGATTAAAAGTGATAAACCCATATTAACAGTTTATCTCATATACAAATGCGATAAAGTCTGATGGCAGTGATATCTCTAGATATTCAAGGAGAGGACCACCCTGTGTGTTATACCAGTAGAAAACGAAGTAATACAGAAAAGAGATACTTAGCAACTGAAAGAGTGCACACAGCTATAAAGTGGGCTTTTTAATCCTTGAAATATTACTTGTTAGGCAGGCACTTTAATCTGGTAACAAGCCATGCCCCTTTGCAATGTTTTAGTAGACAAACGGATGATAATACCACATTGTGCTGGTGGACACTACCACTCCAACCCTTTAAGTATACACCATTGCACAGAACTGGCCTAGCCAGTAGAAATCCTGATGAGTTCTCTATGGCCTGCAACTCACTGTTATGATTCCAGGCCCTTAATTTTCTGTTGGAAGGCTGGTGGTTGTAACATGTTAGCAATAAAAAATGTTTATATGACTTTAAATATGTACTCAGACTATATAATGCAGTATGGAGTGACTGAATATTCTGACAACAAGAGTTTAACTGACAATAAAATGGGTTCTTAGGAGGTTGCTTGATGGTGGCACAGACGGTCATCTAAAGGAAGGCCTGGAAACATAGCGTGAGAAATCCCAAATGGATATCACTTGTGAATCCTAACCAGTGACCTGTGAGAATATTTGCTTAAAGAACAGGAAGAGGCCTGCACCTTTTAAGTTCCAAGAAAGACGGTGTCCTGGGTGACTATGTGAATGGAACATTGATACTAGAAATTACTAAGGCACTGTTTGCTTTATTTTAATCTGAAAAGCCAAGTTGGCTAATATTTTGTTTTCTTTAAAGATTGAATAACATTTTTTTTTATCCTTCATCCAGTGTGTTTTTGGACTTAGAAAAAATAAGGGGCAATTTATGAACAAGGAAACTGTAATTATATGATAAATATTATGGAAAAAATAAATGACAAAATATGAACAATTATCAAAGTAAGAGTAAAAAACTAAATTAGAGGTGCAGAGACGCAAAATAAGTAAGCAGTGCAGCCATCCATGTAACATAAAATATGTAGTCAGTGTTGTGCGGCACATGATTTTTGATTAAATTAATGTCAGGTGTTTAACATTTGTGTAGCACTGGAAAGGTAGCCAGTAGTGAGCAACACATACTAGAAAGGGAACAACTATTTAGGTAGATAAATAATATTGGAGGCACTGACTATATTTTGAAAAAAAAATAATATTGTTGAACATAGATAATGAATTTGTTTTTCCAGAAGAAACATTTATTGGAAACTACTTAAGATTGTATGTTGTGAATGCCTGTAAACAACTAGATACTTTTGTTCATAGGTTCATAAGATGTTACTAGACTAACAACCCTAGAGTCCTGGCAAGGCTAGCCATATTTATCCCAAGTTGCCCAAATTGTTGGTGGTTAGATGAGTGAAGTTTGCAGAGGTAAGGGTCTATGGTAGTTAATACCAATTTCCTTTGTCCAGGAGGGACATGGGTGCCACTCCTGGAGTGAATTTGCAGTCACCCATCAATTGATCTAGGTTGCAATTGAAGAGGGTCAGGGAGGGGGTCTGTTTTGCATGAACTGGAAGCTTATTCCAGGAAGTGGTGGTCTCTGGGAGATATATATATATATATATATATATATATATATATATATCTCCAGCATAACCTGTTCATGGCAGAGGCTACGTTAAGATCCCTGGAACAAGTGACCATCTTGCGGTTTGATTTAGGAATGTGCAGCATCTCCATCAGGGCTGGGTCAGAGACAGCCCTGTAAGCCAGACACAGGCCACCCCTTAGCAAGCAATCCATAGGAAACAGAATACAATGACAGGGCTTTCAGTCTTTCTGCATATGAATTGTCTTGTCTACCCTGTCATTTCTTGATGAGAAACCTCTGTGGTCTCTCCAGTTCCTGCAGGTGTCAGGTGAGGTGCATGCAAAAGGGAGCATTGTACTCAATTACTGGTTTGATGAAGGCTGAGTATAATTGAATTATAACATACTTAGGTCTAGATGTGATGCTTTTACTTATATGTTGTGCCACATAGAAGGATTTCCTTACTACTGTGGATACATTGTGATCAAATTTCAGATTGCTGTCAATCTGAGCACTCAGATCCCGTACCACTGGGTCTAAACTTAGGGGGATGCTGTCTATAATGTAATTAACAGGGGTGTCAGCTTTCCCAAAGGGAATAATAATGCATTTTTTTTGTTTAGCTTTAATCTGTTACTTTGGCACCAATCATTTGTCTGCATTAACCCTGTCTGCAGTATATTAACATTACTATGGGACTCAATGATTGCCCACAATTTGCAATCATCGGCAAATTTGGTCAGCCACAGGCTTTCAAAGTTTGCCTGGCTTCTGAGAAATAAATTCCAAACAGTAAGGGGCCCAGCAGAGAGCCCTATGGCACATCACTGGTGACTGGTCTTTTGCTAGAGGTGACGTCACCCACTTTGACAGTGTGTCCTGTCAGTGAGCCAGTTAGCTATCCATCTGGTAATGTAGGGGTTAATTTCCAAATGGGAGAGTTTCCTATAATACCTGAGTGGGGAATTATGTCAAATGCTTTGACTAGGTCAAATTAAGTGGTATGCACTGTTTTATTCTTGTCCAGAACCTTGGTGACTTTCTTAAAGAAGTCATCCATATTTAACAAGTATGATTTGCCTTTAACGAATCTGAACTGGGTTGGGTCCAGAGCTTGGAGATTACCTGTGTCCTTGTTAATAAAGTTCATAAAGATTCTTTCCATGACCTTGCAGATGAGGCTAGTCAAGCTTATGGGCCAATAATTCCAAGGGTTGGCTGATGGTCCCCCTTTGTGCAAAGGGACTACTGTTGCTGTTCTCCATTCCACCAGAGCATGGCCAATTCACAGACTGTGGTTAAACAGGCATCAAAGTGGGTCTGCTAGGTCATGTTTTAAGTTGTTTAAAAGGCAACCCAGGATATTGCCTGGCCCTACTGATGTCATGCTTTAGGCCTTGGAGAGGGCTGAGATGACTTGTTCTCTTGAGATAATAGGCTGAGGAATGGTGGCAGGTATACTTTGGGGGATGACTGGAGAGGATGGGGTGGTGAAGTTTTCTCCAAATCTGTCTGCTAGCAGGTAGGCTTTTACTTCCAGTTGAGTATGGGTGGTGCCATCCATGACCGACTCAGAACATAGCTGGTTATTCCCTTTTAGTTTACAGCTGCAGTAAAAGAATGCCTTGTGATTATCCTCAGAGAGGGAGGCTATTTTGCTTCATAATGAGCTTTGGAGGACTTAACAAGATCTTTAATTTGTTTGTGTGTTTAAGCTAGAGAGGGATTTCTTCCTCTGCTGTGAGAGGCTGTCTAAAAATATAATAAGAGGTGCCCTTAAGTATAATTTTCTTTTTATGGTGATGTTTCATATCTTGTATTATTATTGGATGACAAGCCACCAGAACTGAAATTCTCTAAGTCAGATACCACTGTTTGTTTCAATGCAAAAATATCTGTTATCTTTTTTGTCAGGACTATTATTCTCAATACTCAACAGTAGTAAAGTTGTGCAAGTCAGTCATAGTGTTATCAGAATAGTGTATCTATTTTTACTAGATAAGATATAACAAATGATGCATAGTCAACTATGATCCACAATTCACAAGCTAAGGACTGCCTTCTTTCATAAAGCAAAAATAATGTACTTACAATACCTCAAGTCCTACATATTTACAGGTAATGGGCAAGTACATTGTATAGCTCAGACTATAAGACATTGAATAATTCAGCATGACAGTGTGACAACCTTGAAAACTAAGATTGATATTCTTCCATTCAGGAATTTAGATGTACACTTTTGTAGTCTACAGGACATTCACCAGCACAGTTGCAAATGGGTAGACATCTTGAAGCTAAATTGTCTAGCTTGTATTCTTTATTGGTCCCTTTAAATGCTATTAAGCTACTGAAGGAAAGCTAGAACTGACAGAAACTTTTTGAAAACACTAAAAAAAAAAAAAAAAAAAAAAATCACCAAACTGCAAAAAGGAGAAAGCTAAAGAATGAATAATACAGATTTTGGTCTTTGTGTGGGATGTACCTACCGCAAATGATTGATGAAGCAGAACAATCAATACCATACTGTGTCCACAGTCGAGATATATAGACAAAATCAAAAGCATTGACTTAAACATGCTAATCTGGAAGAAGTTTAGCTCTCAGAATTTTCAAATGCTACCTTAAGGCATTGAGTTACTGCAAATACCCCCACCTTTTCAATATGAAGCCATTTCTCAGTGTGTTTCCAAAACTCACTAACAAGAATTGTCAAGTCGGAAAGTAATCTGTACCGATACTAATGCTACAATTATTATACAACCCTTACTTCATACTGTGCCATAGATCAAAACCCAAGCCACTGAGAGTACATATTTGAGATATGAAAGACTGATAAAGAAACCAGTATAATACAGTAGAAAATAGGTGGATCAGAAATACATTATCCTATTACACACCAGGTGTCCTCAAACAGGTTATTAATGTGCAGGAAAAGGCCGGTATCAAGTTCATGGCTTCATGGCACCATGTTAAGCTGCAGTGAACACAGTCTGAAGGCAAACAGCTGGCAGTTTAGTTTCCCTCAATAAACAGTCTTGTTTGGAGGCTGTCATCTAAAAATAAATAAATAAATACATTGCAATAAGCAATTACAAGGAGCTGAAGTTTTTCTTTCCCTCTCACTAGTCACAGCACTTTAAAGCTACATTTAGTCAGGGCAGCTTATGCTGGGCTGCAGTCCTCCCCCAATTGTAAACTAATTAGCTGTGAGTCTTGGAACTGTGCATGCATGCTCGTTGATTTCCGGAACTGCGCACGCATGCTCAGTGAGTTCCTATCCATACTGCCGTTGCACCAGTCTAGATTATGAAGAGAAGGCATCAGTGTACAGATGCCCAGAAGTCTATGCAGTTTGTAACCACACAGACTGGAAGGAGATTAGACTGCAATGTCTGCAGTCACATACATGGATGGATAGCAACTGATTGGCTCCCAGGAAAGGAATTTGTATTTGGCACTCTCGCTACAAGGAATTGGGTACAGAAGCTGCTGCAAGGGAATATACAGTGTGCGTGTGTGTGTGTGTGTGTGTGTGTGTGTGTGTGTGTGTGTGTGTGTGTGCATGTGTGCGTGTGTGTGTGTGTGTGTGTGTGTGTGTGTGTGTGTGTATAAAATGCCCCAGTTAAGTATACCTGGTGGCTAGAGTTACTCAGACTCAAACCCTGTACCTTGGGTACAGGTAGCAAGAGCCTGAATTTTCTATCCACCACCACCAATTATGAAAACTGTTCAGATTTTTGCCTCATATTTTTGTTCTGTTCTGTTCCTCATAAAATCTGTGATTTTCTGGATTGTTGTTATCAGTGAAGGATTGATTTCACTAAATAATAACAGGCATTTGAATTTCAGACTTCATATTCTTCAGAAAATACATGGTAACACAAAACCTTTTATTCTAGCAATTTTCTAAATTTATAAGATCAATATTTGAAAATTGTGCTGTATTTTTGTGGCTGTATTCCCCTATTAATGGCTTTGTCCAGGTTTTTTGTGGTAAGAGGTTGAGAGCTTATGGTGATAACCAAATTCACTGAATACGTTTGGGGGCTGTATTCTCCCATTATTGGCTTGTCCACGTGTTTTGTGCTAAGAGCTTGAGAGCTATGGTGAGAACTGAATTCACTAAATGATAGCAATTTAAGTTTCAGTCTTCCTGCCTTTCAAGAAACAGCTGATTTGGCATAGTCGTATGTTGCTCTGACTCAAGTGCACAGGGTCCTGGGTCCAAGACTTGGCAGTGAAATGCATGGTGGTAACACATTTTATTCTAGCAACTTTACAAGATTATACAAGCAATGTTTAAAATGTGTCCCTGGCTTTTGGGCTTTTGCCCCCCAATAAATTTTGGCTTTTCTTCATGTGCTGCAAAGTTGAGAGATATAGTCAAGTGTCGAGTAGATTTTACTAGGACCTGAGAGCTTTAGGGAAAGAGAAGTTTAGTGCTGCTTATGGTGAGTGTGCTTGCGTTGTCAATAGCATAACAGGTTGAATACTTACTTTTGATCCAGAAGGCTGTGGATTCTAGTCCCACAGTATTTAGATGCATTACTGATACTGTAGTGTGTTGTACTTTAAAGGGGGTGGATGCTGCAGTCCTGAGAATGTCCTCTTTGTCAGAAATACCTAGTAACTATGAACCTGTTATCAGTTTGCCATCCATTCCCTATTGCAATATTACTAGCTTAACATTTTTTTAATGTAACATAGGCAATTTGTTCCTCAAGGGCAACAGACACTTTATTTGTAGATGAAACAATGAAATATAAACTTGTTTGCTAGCAGCAACCTCTTAATTAGTTAGAGATCTCTTTAATGTGGAATAATTTAGATGAATTTCACTTCTGCAAAGATTATAAATTTTTACTGATAATCATGGATTGCAGAAGTTTGAGTAGACTTGTGATGGAAATGTTCTGAATTGGGCAGTTTTGTCATTATTGGTGCATGCATTTTGCTTCATACTGGAAAAATGTTCAAAACAATAAATTTAAAATGCCCTCTAACAACTGTACTGCATTATACAAGGAATATAATTTAATATAATCAGGAATGTGTATATTGATGATCTGATCAGCTCAGGTAGCCCCCTCCCAGTTCTTGGTTGGGCGTGTTCAATTAGGAACCAATTAAATTAACTGTCTACAAGCAAAAACCTTTTTGCTACTGAATATTTTCACTGATTAAGTCTGAATGCTACTGAAAGTGATGAAGACGGATTGAAGAAATCACTTTTCTTAGATCTTTGATCTCGACTGATATTCCAGTAATGTATTTAAAAACTAATTTATTTTTTCATGCCTCACAACCTTTTTGTTTCCATCTAGATATTAAGTAAGCTGTCATGTAGCCAATGCATTGAAATATTTTTTTTTCTTCTCCACTTCATTTTGTCTTGATTGGACTCTCGTAATGATTGTTTGGCACCCAGGGCAACATATTTAACTAAAGTCCCAGTTTTTGTGTTTTTGAGCATAACTCCACCCCTTTCTAGTTGGGCACACCCCTCCATGGTGGCCCCACCCATTCTGCTGTCTCCTGCAGCACTCCTTTGATTTGAAGTCACCAGCTGCCACTGCATTTAGCTACTGTGGAAAAAGAAATAAAACAAAGCTATTGTAGTTAACTGCATTACAAGGACACGCATGAGTGTGTGTGTGTGTGTGTGTGTGTGTGTGTGTGTGTGTGTGTGTGTGTGTGTGTGTGTGTGTGTGTGTGTGTGTGTGTGTGTGTGTGTCTGTGTTTGAGACAGAAAGAAAGAAGGCGAGTGTAAGGGAGTGTGTATAATACTTCTTAACTTCTTTTCTCAAGAATTCTGTATAAAGCCAACAGTAAAGCATGACAAAGATCAAATTAAGGGAGGATTTTAAATATTACCCTAATTCACTTAAAAAGTTCATAGAACAAAATGTTTTGCATCAACATTTTTTCTGAGGAAGAAGAAGAATGGAAATCAAAATATTTTTTCAAGGGACAGAACAGGAAGAGGCAAAGTCCGGGAAATATTACAGAATCAGGGACAAGTGGGTATATATTTCATTGATCTGTACATATTTTTCATTCATTTATTGATAAGTAAACATCATACATGCTGGCATTCATAAAATAGCTATAACTACTGGACATATGTGTGTCTGTGCGTGTGTGTGTGTGTGTGTGTGTGTGTGTGTGTGTGTGTGTGTGTGTGTGTGTGTGTGTGTGTGTGTGTGTGTGTGTGTGATTCTACCATTGTGTGAGACACTGTCTCTCTCTAAATCTTCATCCGTTAGTTTATGTATAAAAAACACACTGTGTGTGTCTGTGTGTGCTTGTGTGTGTGTGTGTGTGTGTGTGTGTGTGTGTGTGTGTGTGTGTGTGTGTGTGATTCTACCATTGTTTGAGACACTGTCTCTCTCTAAATCTTCATCCGTTAGTTTATGTATAAAAAACACACTGTGTGTGTCTGTGTGTGCTTGTGTGTGTGTGTGTGTGTGTGTGTGTGTGTGTGTGTGTGTGTGTGTGTGTGTGTGTGTGTGTGTGTGTGTGTGTGTGTGTGTGTGTGTGTGTGTGTGTGTGTGTGTGTGATTCTACCATTGTTTGAGACACTTTCTCTCTCTAAATCATCATCCGTTAGTTTATGTATAAAAAACACACTGTGTGTGTCTGTGTGTGCTTGTGTGTGTGTGTGTGTGTGTGTGTGTGTGTGTGTGTGTGTGTGTGTGTGATTCTACCATTGTTTGAGACACTGTCTCTCTCTAAATCTTCATCCGTTAGTTTATGTATAAAAACACTCACTGTGTGTGTCTGTGTGTGCTTGTGTGTGTGTGATTCTACCATTGTTTGAGACACTGTCTCTCTCTAAATCTTCATCCGTTAGTTTATGTATAAAAAACACACTCTGTGTGTGTGTGTGTGTGTGTGTGTGTGTGTGTGTGTGTGTGTGTGTGTGTGTGTGTGTGTGTGTGTGTGTGTGATTCTACCATTGTTTGAGACACTGTCTCTCTCTAAATCTTCATCCGTTAGTTTATGTATAAAAAAACTCACTGTGTATGAGTGTGTCTGTGTGTGCTTGTGTGTGTGTCTGTGGACATTAAATACTTATATATGAATATTTTAGATGTAAAATATGTCCTCCATTAGCAAATTACGTAGTCTACAGCTCTATGAAATGTTAGGCAAAAGAACTATTTTACATCAGAAATTGAAAACAATAGTATACCAATAGTAAAACAATTAACAAGCTTTGTTGTGAGACTAAACAGTTTGCATTTTTTGTAGGCCTGATGATACTGTGGCTCTACCTTTAAAAAAGGGAGTTACCCGTAACTAGGTCTTTGTGACAAGTAACTTCTTTAGTAGTGCATTTGAACAAGAGATTGTTCAAGACAGTAGCCTGAATGCCAAAAGTCTGAATTACATTTAAATGAAACCAAATGGATTAAAACTATTTGACTAAAAATTCACCACAATGTAAACATGATAATACATGTTTACACACAAGTTTGCAGTTAGACAGACTCTGCTGCACTTTGTGATGCAGGGAAGCTGCTACAGTCCACTCTATGCATTAATCTGATGAAAACCAGGGGGCGTGGTCTCACAATTCACACCAATGATACAAATAAAACTAAAATAAAAAATGTGCACACAAATGAATCACTGAACTTGCCAAGTAAATCCAAGTACATTTCAGGATCATGTGACAAACAAACTTTCTTGTCCTGGGTCATGATTCTACATAATCATCATCTAACAACAGGCCTCACGTTGAACAGACATCAAATAGGGATGTGGGGCCTTGCTTCCCAGGCCCTTTTTCTATTTCCATTTGTAGTTGGTGCCTTTCATTGCCATCTTCTCCATAGTAGCTCTACCCTGCATAAACTATGAAACACATGCTGACAGACACATGCACACATGCACAAAGGACTGGTAATATTTCCCAGTACTACAGCTTTCCGTACTGGCCCAAGATGATCACTGCCATCACTCCAGATTATCTAACTGGAAAACTCCCATTTCTGTTTCATTCTTGAGAAAAAATAAAAGCCAAATAACAATAGAAACAAATGATAAAGCATAACAGTGTAGTGTGGCTAGTCAGAAGCAGATATATGCAGCTAATCATATTCACAACCCCAATTTGGAACATTCCTTTGACCAGGTTGACAGATATCATCATAACCTCAGTAGATACAGAGACAATGATAGATGAAGGGCTAGCATCACCCTCATCTATTCTTAGACTTTACTGACATCAAGGGAGCAATTGAGAAACACTGGTGCATTATTAGCGAGATCAAGACTCTGAATAATATCCTTTCCCAAAATCGAAAACAAAAACATAAGGTACTATGGAGAAAGAAGAGCGCCAATTAAAAACTCGCAACTTAGGAAAGGCAGCTATCAATGTGGCCCACCTTTCTGTAATTATTGCAGATTCAAGAGCAACCAGGGCATTTTCTTTTGTACCAACAACCAGAAGAAATATTGGAGCACAGTTTAGAGTAACTGCAACTCAGACAAAGTTGTTTACAGAGCACAATGCAAGCTTTTTCCAACTTTTTATGTTGAAAAGACTGTCAGTAAGTTAAAGACCAGGATGACATGTCACTGCACAAACATGCATCAAGGCAACCCTACCAACTCTCCAGGCCAAACAAGCTAAAGAAAACATTGAAAAGAACCCCTTCACTTTTCTTGCATTGACAGGATTCACTATGAGGAGCCGGGCAGCAATAAAAATGACAGACTAAAGAAGAAGGAATTAGAATGGAAGATTTGACTGAGACCAGGAAAACCACCAGGCCTAGATATATATATATATATATATATATATATATATATATATATATATATATATATATATATATATATAAAATTGAGTGTATGTGCATGTATTCCTAAGTATATGTGAGTAAATCTGTTTCTGGCTCTGAGTGTGTGTGTGTGTGTGTGTGTGTGTGTGTGTGTGTGTGTGTGTGTGTGTGTGTGTGTGTGTGTGTGTGTGTGTGTGTGTGTGTGTGTGTGTGTGTGTGTGTGTGTGTGTGTGTGTGTGATTCTACCATTGTTTGAGACACTGTCTCTCTCTAAATCGTCATCCATTAGTTTATGTATAAAAAACACACTGTGTGTGTCTGTGTGTGCTTGGGTGTCTGTGACTGTGGACATTAAATACTTCTATTCTGAATATTTTAGATGTAAAATATGTCCTCCATTAGCAAATTACATAGTCTACAGCTCTATGAAATGTTAGGCAAAAGAACTATTTTACATCAGAAATTTAAAACAATAGTATACCAATAGTAAAACAATTAATAAGCTTTGTTGTGAGACTAAACAGTTTGCATTTTTTGTAGGCCTGATGATGCTGTGGCTCTACCTTTAAAAAAGGGAGTGTCCCGTAACTAGGTCTTTGTGACAAGTAACTTCTTTAGTAGTGCATTTGAACAAAAGATTGTTCAAGACAGTAGCCTGAATGCCAAAAGTCTGAATTACATTTAAATGAAACCAAATGGATTAAAACTATTTGACTAAAAATTCACCACAATGTAAACATGACATAATACATGTTTACACGCAAGTTTGCTGTTAGACAGACTCTGCTGCACTTTGTGATACAGGGAAGCTGCTACAGTCCACTCTATGCATTAATCTGATGAAAACCAGGGGGCGTGGTCTCACAATTCACACCAATGATACAAATAAAACTAAAATAAAAAATGTGCACACAAATGAATCACTGAACTTGCCAAGTAAATTTCAGGATCATGTGACAAACAAGCTTTCTTGTCCTGGGTCATGATTCTACATAATCATCATCTAACAACAGGCCTCACCTTGAACACACAGCAATTAGGGATGTGGGGCTTCATTCCCAGGCCCGTTTTCTATTTCCATTTGTAGTTGGTGCCTTTCATTGCCATCTTCCCCATAGTAGATCTACCCTGCATAAACTATGAAACATATGCTGACAGACACATGCACACATGCACAAAGGACTGGTAATATTTCCCAGTACTACAGCTTTCCATACTGGCCCAAGATGATCACTGCCATCACTCCAGATTATCTAACTGAAAAACTCCCATTTCTGTTTCATTCTTGAGAAAAAAAAAGCCAAATAATAGAAACAAATGATAAAGCATGACAGTGTAGTGTGGCCGGTCAGAAGCAGATATATGCAGCTAATCATATTCACAACAACCCCAATTTGGAACATTCCTTTAACAAGACTGACAGATGTCATCGTAACCTCACTAGATACAGAGACAATGATAGATGAAGGGCTAGTATCACCCTCATCTATTCTTTAGACTTTACCGACATCAAGAGAGCAATTTAGAAAAATTGATGTATTATTAGCAAGATCAAGACTCTGAATAATATCCTTCCTCAAAACCAAAAACAAGAGCATAAGGTACTATGGAGAAGGAAGAGCACCAATAAAAAACTCGCAACTTATAAAAGACACCTATCAATGTGGCCCACCTTTCTGTAATTATTGCAGATCCAAGAGCAACCAGGGCATTTTCTTTTGTCCCAACAACCAGAAGAAATTTGGAGCACAGGTTACAGTAACTGCAACTCAGACAAAGTTGTTTACAGAGCACAATGCAAGCTTTTTCCAGGCTTTATGTTGAAAAGACTGTCAGTAAGTTAAAGACTAGGATAACATATCACTACACAAACATGCATCAAGGCACCACTACAAACTCTCCAGGCCAAACAAGCTAAAGAAAACATTGGACAGAACACCTTCACTTTTCATGCATTTACAGGATTCACTATGAAGAACTGGGCAGTAATAGAAATGACAGACAAGAGAAGATATAATTAGAATGGAAGATTTGACTGAGACCAGGAAAACCACCAGGCCTGAATACCTCATTTTCCATTAGCTATGTGCTGATCCTTAGGAAATTGGACCACCACAACTATATATATATATATATATATATATATATATATATATATATATATATATATATGGTAACCCGGAGCAGCTTTTATATAAAAAAAGAAAAAGAAGAAAGAAAAAATGATTAAAGATATAATCCAACAGCCTAAACAGGGGTATCTCTTATTTGGCTAAATAACTACCAAGTGAGCTCCATGTCACCCACAAGGGAGTAAATCAACCATGGATAATTAGCAATATCTAACCTATTTGATATGAACAATTCTAACACTGGAACTATTAGCTGTAGGAATCAATACATGAATGTAGACCCAACTCCTGCAGGCAGATCTGTGGAAGTTATGTGAAAGCACAGTAGAGTCAGCTCCAGAAAGTTGAGCTCTTGTTCTGCCTTTGCATTTATTGATAGGTCAACACACCCAGCATTTTTAATCCTTTTTGTTTTATCAGTTTATAATGGTTTAAGTTGGGAGTGTCAGTTTGCTGGAAGGTGGTATCCATGCATAGGCAATATGTAGATTGCTTTTATAATAAAGAAAAATAACTGTAGTTTAAAAAGTGGTAGATTAAGGCACATTTTTAAATGGACTTCATTTTGCTTTTCCACTATAGTTTACTGCACTTATGTTTAACATGTTTTAAGTAAATTTATTATCTTTTATTAGATGTAATTGAAACATAGGTGTTATGTCTTTGGAAATTGTTAGATATGTTTAGGAATGTACAAATACACATGCACAACTATTTTCCAGTTAAGAGTCTAGAATGTGCAAACAAAAAAGTAAAAGATTTTGTTTTATGTCAGCTCTAATCTTTCCAGGCTGAACTGGGAAGTTACGAAGAATGCTGTATAATTAAAATGTTACTGGTACTGAAATTTACAAGGTGAAAAACAAGAAGGATTCATGTGCAGCACTAAGCAAAAAGCAAGGCAGTCTACAGAAACCCTATTTGATTTGTTTGTGTCTTTCGGCTTTTCCCGGTTAGGGGTCGCCACAGTGGAACTCAGGTCCGCTAATGATTGGCAGTTGATTTTTACGTACCGGCTTGCCAGGCCTGATGCACAACCTTCAATGAAGGTAAGCCCATTCATGCATGTCTCCATGCAGAAGACACTCTATCTGAGAATTGAACCGGACAGCATCTTACTGTGAGGCGACAACGCTACTGCAGCACCACCACCGCGTAATTGTAATAAAGTGTCACAATTTTGCATACATGTCATTAATAATCTGCTTCCAGGTAAATACTAAAAGTAATACAAATCTCAGTTACAACCAATAAATGAGCCATGGTATGCAGTTCAAATACATTATGCAGGTCCCTTGCCAAGCAGCAGTAAACATCTTTTTAAAATGGGTAGTGGCAATTCCTTCTAAAACTATGACAGCATAGGCAACAGCAGAAACTTTATAAAAAATATTTTCTATTATTAGGGATGGCCAAAAGTTATCAAATCAGACAATGGTCCACAGGTTGTTAGCAACCTAATAAAGCACATGTGTAAGACCAAAGTGTCACAATCTGGTAACAGCCAGAGAGCAGGCATACATTCAATTCACACAGCATAAAGTATATAAACAATACTGCAATAAAATGCTGTATAATAGAGGAAAAAGGGCACTTTTCAATTTTACACTGACTGTGTAAACAGTACTGCAGAAAAGACTAAAATAAAGGTACAAGAAAAAAAACATATTGGTCTGTATCAATAATTCAGTAATTGTTAAAAAGACAACCATGATTTTATTGTACCATAAACATGTACTGTAGTAAAACAAAAATACCAAAAGTACATTTTAATGTTTCAGTAATGTTTAATTTGAGTGTACATTCCAACTACGTATGTACAAATACAAAAACATTCTATACAAACAAGCGTATGTTGTACAATAAATGGTTCAATTTGTAAATAGCATTCTTCAGTGTATAAACCATGTTTTCTATCTAAATGGACACTTTTGCATTCAAGTTTTAAATTGTTCACAGAAATTGCTCCTCAATTCATTTATATGTATAGTAATAAGTCAAAGCTTAACATTTGTGACATATGTGTTTTTTCATAAAACAAGACTGCAATGCCTTTGCAATAACATTCACAAGCATTGTCAATGTAAAATCACTGTACAATGCATCACTATAAAGAGTTATATTCGGCAATAGCAAAATACAGCTCATGAGTGTAAAACATTTTTACAGAATGGTCTTCAAAGAAAAAAGTTGTTAAATTAAATAATTCATCCAGTTCTAATAGTAATAGTTGTTATCATTGTGTTGACAATATAAAACTGTGTTAACTTGCTGCATCAAAAAAAACCTAAAGGTTTTGTTTCCTAATGTGTTTCATGTAATCAGTGTTTTTAAACAAAACAAAGGGAATTGTTAGATGTGTTTAGGAATGTATAAATGCACATGCACATCTATTTTCTAGTTAGATGCATATAATAGTCAGTTAGATGCATGTATTTCTGTTTGCTAGCATACATACATTAAAGGGTTAAACTGTTCTTAGCTGAAAGCAAGGAAAAAATCAAATAAATAAAGGGGCATTCATTCATTCATGCAATGTAACATGAAGTTTGCTTCAGCTTGAGACAAGCTGAATGTTCAGTGTCTGGAACATGTTTCAAGGACTACAGATAAGGATCTAGGTGCAAGTGAAGAACTGTTACGTAATTCACCTTGAAACAAGAACAGAAAGGAGCCAGACTGCATGACAACAAGTGTGGGGGTATCCAAAGACAGTTTTCACACAGACCAAAAAAGACTCCCTAAATACCAAAGTAATGACTTTGAAAGTTCCCAAAAGACTGTTTTCATAAGAACGTATATATGTGAGATGTAATCTGATTTCTAGGGAGATCTGTCAGAGCTGTTTTATGGAGAACATAATTTATGCTGCATTGAAAAGAAACCTGAGGACATTAAACCCTGCAAGCTAAACAGTATTGTATGTCTTGTCTGTTATATAGACAGTTACTTTAACAGTTATTGTGCACAGTTTAAAAGGTAAATAATCTGCAAAGTTTATGTGCAATCATCACACTTTGTTTTTTTACAAGGCATGTAGCATTCAACACAGACATCTAAACATCTACAATTAATTTATCAGAAATAGATAAAACTTGTTTGGCAAGGCAGTGTTTGATTGCACCCTCACTGGTGATTTATCCCCCACCAATGGGACCATTCCTGAGGGCAGACATTTCTTAAAGAATACCCCCTCTCTTGTTGTGTCTTTCAACTTTTCCTGGTTAGGGGCCGCCACAGCGGAACTCTAGTCCGCTAATGATTGGCAGTAGATTTTTACGTGCCGAGTTGCCAGCCCTGACGCACAACCTTCAACGAAGGTACGCCCATTTATGCATGTCTCCACACAGAAGACGCTCTAGCTGAGAATCGAAAAGGACAATGTCTTACTGTGAGGAGACAATGCTACCACAGCACCACCGCCGCAGACTCTGAACAAATGAAATAGGTGCATGTTGTTACATGCTTTAACACATTATCTGAGCAGCACTCATCTGGCTGTAAACTTGTATTTACAAGTAAAGAGAGATCTTCAGACAAGAAGCAGCTTTGAGAATCCTACTTTCATTTTTATTCACCTTTCTTTTGTGTGATACTGCAAAGAATCTTTCCACCTCTATAATCTTTTGGATAATGTGGCAATTCAACAGGGACACTGCTAGTTTATTTTTCCTATAAACTGTGAGTTTTTACACCAGTGAGATTTTTCACAGAGGTTTTTTAAGTTGGTTCAACAACCACAGGAAGTGGATTTGCATCTAGGATTTGGTTTGGAAGGCACTATTTGTTTGGTTTTCTTTTGTTAAGTTCTCAACCATTTCGGCTAAGGATTGTGCCCACATCCTCCTCTGTTCATCAGCTACATCACAACCATGGCAATAGGGACCAACAGACCATCTTGGCTTAATGGGTTTCCTTTACAAACTGGCATTGGACCTTAAAAAATTCAGTGAAGTTGGCACTGAAAACCATGAAGTTAGTGAATCCAGAGAGAACAGTCAAGTATCCCTGGAAAAAATGCTTAAAATACTCAAAATCCTGCAGTGCGAAGATGATTTAAATCACTGCCTTAGTAAAAAAAAATATTTCCAGTGATCGTTGGCTTGTAAAAAAAAAAACATGTGGCAAAACATGGACCAGAACCTGATAACAGACTGGAACAAAGCCTTGGAAGAAACAGGACTGAAATTAGTGGAAATGTGACATAGGCACAACCAGGAATAAATGGAATATACCCAAAAGGAACTAATGCAAATTGAGGAAAACGTGGTCAAACCAAGGGCAATAGAAGAAGTAAGAGAGACAGTCAACACCTTTGAAACCATGATCAAAGGAAGAAAAATTAGAAAAATCCATTGAGACATACTAGATTAAAAAGATCCAACAACATAATCCAAGTATCATTTAATGCATCTATATCATATAATCAACAGCTTAGCTTGTTGAATGCCTAAACATCAACACCTAAGCATCGAAATCTTATAATATCGAATGGCCACACACGTGAATTCTTTCTTCTGGAAGGAATTCGCTAGGCCATCTGGAAACAAAATAAACAAGAAATCCCAAACATAGTTGGGGGCTCTGCCCTACACACCCCCGATGTGAAGGGCTGTTCCCCCCAAACACCCCCTAACTAAATATACCAACTCCGAGATTGCTCTACATTGGGGAAAGGGCAAATCCCCAATAACAGCAAAGTGACTTCTTTCCAGAGGAAAGAATTGGCATACGTGGCCATTTGCTATTCTAAGCTTTTGACGCTTAGGTGTTGATGTTTAAGCATTTGACAACCTAAGCTGTTGATTATGTAATAATAACCCAATTTAACAAGGATATGCAGCTACAGGCCCCATTACAGACAGCACTGTTCATATTCCTCAGTATGCAACAACACAAATGGACCCCAGAAAGCAAGTAATGAACATCAGAACTTTTCCATGTGTCAAAAAACAAATGAACTAGACCCACTGTCATGGACTCTTAAACCAAACCCAACACAATGGACCACCAACTTATACAAGGACCAGCAGAAAGAACAGAATCAGACACCATCCAGCATTCCACAGCAGAAGAAGGACACTACACAACCTACATCAAAAGCTCACCACTCACAGGACCAGTACCAACTATAACTGGACAGATCACCACAAGGAACATACCACCAGACAGACAAAAGTTAGTAAGGGAAAAGAGATCTGAAACATCTCTGGCACCTCCTCAACACCTTCAACAGCAAACAAGATTGGATGAAGAGAGAAAACAACACACGATTTGGAACCACTCCACAAAGCCACTAAATTAGACTGAATACAAAGTCCTGAATAAAGGACTGACCTTCAAACCACACCAAAGGAGCGAGCTGGTAGGCACATTCATTGATCTGAATCTCTTTAGAATGAAACTTAACCTAAAAATATTTTTTCATGACAAAAACAGCATGACAACAGCAACCTCACTGACTCCAATATACCCAATATCCCTTTAAGAAAAAAAAAAAAAAAAACTAACAATTGTTGCCCCCCCTCCCAACCTCACCATCAGCACTTTTGAGAACAAATGTGAGGCAGACATCCAGAAGATACTGAACAAACCTACTAGGAGGAAATTCTACAATCTGAACAAGGAGGAAACCAGAGCACTGATCAACCTAAACAAGGATAAAACAAGGAGAATGATGAAGTTGGACAAAGGAAGGGGCATTTTGGTCATCAATGCAACAAGTTAAAGCACTACAATCCTGAACATGCTCTCAACAACCCTACGTATTATGAAAACACAGATGTGGGCATGATTGCATATGCCTGTGAAGAGATGCAAACTGAAATCACAAACCTTAACAAGGAAGGACTTAGTAATATATTTACATGAATTTCTGACAGTCACACACCCAAGACTCCTAAACTTTATTGACATTCCCAAGGCCCACAAGAATCAATTTGACCCTTCTTGCAGACTGGTGATAGCCAGTGGTGGCTCTACCACCAAAACCTATCTCTATATATCTGAATGTGCAGTTCAAGCCCCTAGCCAAAAGTAACAAATCATTCTTACTGCATTCCATGGACTTCCCGAGAAAGACCGAGGAAATCCAAGTGATGCATGACTCCATCCTGGTCACAATTGATCTCAAAGCATTGTACAAAGTCCCCCCACATGATTGCTGCATATAGGTAGTAATCAAAGCTAATAACAAGGAGTGGGAAGCCCTGCCCAAGGAAACTGAATCCATAGGAAGGCTGGTAAAACTTCTGATTAACAATAACTATTTTCAATTTGAAGATATATTTTAAACAAACCACAGGGATTGAAATGGGAACAGACATGGCCCCCAGCTTGGATGACACCGCAATGGGAAAGTGGGAAGAGGAATATGGTACAATTCCTCCTTTTATCAACAGATGGCCTGTCATCTCCACTTTATCGATGACATCTTTATTATTTGGAATGGGAACCAGAATCTTATTAAGCAATTTCTGGAACACATCAACAATTCCACAATGTTCCTCCACTTTACCATCACCCACAGCCTCCATACAATTAATTTTTTGGACATCCAGATTAGTAAAAATCTGGAGACAGTATTACTCAGCAATGACTTGTACAGAAAACTCAACCGAGTCAACTTGCTACTCCACTACAGCAGCATGCATCCATGGAAAACAAAGATGAATGTAATTAAATCACAAGGAATAAGAATAGCAAGAGTGACTAAGAAAAACGAATCATTCACAAAAATATCATAGAACTACAAAAAGACTTTATGGTACAAGGATACTGTAACCATGTTATGAAACAAATCATAGAACCCCATCATTATTCATAAAGAAAGCAATGACCCCAGTTTGGAGCACTCCTTTGACCAGACTGACAGATATCTCAGTAACCTCACTAGACACAGAGACAAGATAGATAAAGGACTAGCATCACCCTCACCTATTCCTTGGACTTTAACAGCATCAAGAGAGCAATCAAAAACAACTGGTGCATTATTAGCAAGAACAATTATTTTTATTAATTTATTTATTGACATTTGGTAACCAGGAAAGTCCAGTAGGTCAGAAACTCATTTTCAGTGGAGACCTGAGGAAAAAAGCTCCACAATGAGTAAAATAGCAACATCAGATTACAGAAGATAGGTAGTTATAAAATTTTAGAAAAAAAGAATTTAAACTATATAAAAATATAGACAACAATTATCACATCTTAGCAAACTTTTTTTTACAAATTCTGTAGCACCTTCTATTTAACATAGAGGTGAAGGTAAAGATATCTTGCAGAAAAAAAGACAAATTTAATTCAATTTAAGTAATTTGCCTAAAAACTGAGATATGCACTAGTACCCACTTGCTATATATTTTTTTTCATCAGGGAATGAGTTAGGGAGAAATAGTAGGTGAATTGGTCATTAGCGATTGGTTATAGCTTTGAATAGAGGACTAATACGGAGAAGATTATCTGACATTAAGGGAGCAAAGGCATGTGGGGTTGTAAAGATAGTAGCTTTTTAGCTAGGCTTTACAAGCATTACGGGAATCTAACAATGTAATAGGTGTTGGTGAAGCATTCCATAATTTAGCTATGGAATATGAGTATAAGCTTTGACTTGCTCTTTTGTTTGGTTTTGATATGATCAGAAGTTGTTGATTTGTGGACTGTAGATTTCTAGAGGAGGTATAGGGTTGAAGAACTGACAGTAGAGCAGGGCATTTTTCTGGGTTATATACTAGCTTGTGAGCCAGAATTAGTTGGGTGTAAGTAAGCTATTGGGAGAATTCATACCAATTAAGCATTTTGATAGCTTGGCAATGATGGGTACAGTGTTGCAAGTTGGAGGCAAATTTTGCAATTTTGTAGTAGCAGCATTGCAGTTTATTAAAGAGGGAGCAGTGAAGGTTTGTGATGATGGGAGTACTGTAAAAGAGGAAGGGAAGTAGTAAAGGGTTGGCCAACTTGATTTTTGTGGGTCTATCCATGTACTTTTGATGCCTGTAGAGTTTACTTAGTTTAAAGTGAGTTTTTTCTATAGTGTTAAGAATGTGTTGCTCATAGGAGAGTTTATTGTCTGTTGTTTTGCCAAGTAGTTCTGCAGAATGAACAACCTGAATTTCTGTTTTATCTTGGGAGTAAAATTTAAAGTCTTGTGGGGTTTGGTGGAGAGAATAAGTAGTTTTTTTTTTGGCATTTAGAAGTAATTGAGAGTCATTATGCCCAGTTTTTATGGATCTGAATACTTTTTTGGTTAGTTTTAGGAGATCTTGAAAGTTTTCAGAGGAAGATATGCTTGTGGAATCATCTGCATATTGGACAAGTGTGTTTTGCGGGGACACTAGATGTAAATTGCTTATGAAAATACTAAAGGATGAAGGTCCGAGGATGAACACTTGGGGTACTCCAATTTTATTTAGCAGATAGGTATATTGTTTGTTTTGCCATTTCATTGATTGTTGCTTTTTTGTGTAAGTAGTTAGCAAACCAGGACAGCATATGCAGGGAACACCCTATTTCTGACTGTTGTTGAAGTAGTTTGTTATGTGGCACTGTGTCAAATGCCTTGGATAAGTCCAACAGGTCTACTGAAGTTATTAGACCTGTATCTAAAGCCTTGTTTATGGTGCCTGTAAAGGTAAGGAGGGCAGTGGTTGTGCTATGGAATGGGTGGAAACCATGTTTTATTGGGGCAAGGAGGCTGTTGTCTATGAGGTGGTTGAGTAGTTGACTGTGTATACACTTTTCTAATATTTTGGAGAGTTGAAAGAATAGAGATCGGTCTCTATGTATTATGGTCATTTGTATTACCGCCTTTATGGACTGGAGTTATAATTGAATTTTTCCAGATTTGTGGGACGGTTCCTTCAGAGATGAATCAGTTTATTAGAATACTGATGTGGTATGCTGTTGCATCAGCAGCAATTTTCAAGTATTTTGGAGGGAGGCTGTCAGTGGATAGGGAACAGGGTTTCATTTTTTTTTAAGTTTTGGAATTAGAGAGGCGGGAACAGTTATTAGGGAGAAACTATGGATTTCTGGTGTTGCTGCAATGGTAGTTTCAAGTGATGAAGATGGTTGCTTGCCTGATGTTTGTATTATTGTTGGTGTTTGGATTTGAGTTTGTAGGGGGTTCAGGAATGGGTTTAAAGATGGTGTCAATAAAGTAGGAGTTGAAAGTGTGGGCTATATGTTGCGGAGTCATGTCAGGGGATGGAGATGGATTTTGAGTGGTTCTGGGATTGAGGAGAGAAGATACAGATTTCCAAAAATTACTGGGGTTGTTTTTATGGATGGATAGCTGTTTTGGATTGATGACTAGTTTTTTGGCTTGGTTCCTGAGCTGTTTAAAGTTAGATTCATTTGTCAGGGTTTTGTTACTGTGCGAGACTTTCCAGGCTCTATCCCTAGCTAAAATGAGTAGTTTTGTAGGTTTAGTTAACCATGGAGCATGGCTAATTTTGATTCTTTTTTTTTGTGTAGTGGCATCGGAGTTAAGGGTACCTAGAAAGATTTTGTTAAAATACTTAACAGCTTCATCTAGTTGTACAGAATGTAAAGGGCTCCAGTTATGGGCTTTTAGAATGGTGTTAAATGTTGCTGGGTTGAACTTAGTGAGGTTTCTGGGTTGTTTTATAGATCTGGGGTTTTGGTAACTGGGTTTGGGTTTTATATGTGAAAGCACGTAGATGATCACTCAGGGAACTGGGGAGGTAGTCTGAGTTAATGAATTTGTGTGGATGGGATACAAGGATCCAGTCAAGGGTTGTTTCAGGTTATTTTGTACTCTGGTGGGACATGTGATAAGTTGCATGTATTTGTAGAGATTAATGCTATTTGTTGGGGAGTTTAATTCTAAGTTTTCCAATTTATGTTTGTATTCCTTAGTATTATAATTTCAGAGGATACATTGTGTGTGTTGTCCAGGAGAGGAAATCTTCAAGGGTGGGGATATTATGCCCTGGTAGAATATATGTGGGAACATGCAAATCTGTTTATTGTCATTTATTTGTAGTACTGCTACAACTGTTTCCAGATTGTTAAAGGATAGTATGTTTTCTGGGAAAGTTGCAATAGTTAATGAGTTGCAATAGACTAGCGCTACCCCACCACCTTTCTTTAGAAGCCTCTCTTTTTGTAATATATTGTAACCTGTTGGGACTATTTCTGTGTCTGATATATGTGTCTTGAGCCAGGTCTTGGTGATGGCTATGATGTCTGGGGAGTATTGTTCTAGCCAGCTATGACATACATCAAGGCACCCCTACAAACTACTTGGTCAACACACTAAGGAAAACATGGGACACAACACCTTCACATTTCGTATCACTAACAGGGCTGGGCTTTGCTTTCCCACTACAGTTTACTGAACTATGATTTTTTGAGTATATTTGGAATCTTTCATTAGATGCAATTGAAACATAGCTGTTAAGTCTTTGGAAACAGGAAAAACTTGCTTGGCAAGGCATTGTTCTAGACTGCACCCCCTGTGGGGATCCATGCCCCACTGATGGCACCACCCCTGAGGGCAGACTTATCTTGAGGAACAGCCCCCTCTCTGAACAATTGAAATAAGTGCATGTTGTTACATGCTTTAACACATTACCCAAGCAGCACCTATCTGCCTGTAAAGTAATATTTACAAGTAATCAGAGATCTTCAGACACGAAGCAGCTTTGAGAATCCTACTTTCATTTTAACCACATTTCTGTTGTGTGATACTGCAAATTAACTTTCCACCACTATATTATTTTGGAGAATGTGTCACTTCAATAGGAACATTGATAGTTTTTTTTTGTTATGTAAGATATGAGTTTTTAGACTGGTGAGGTTTTTCAAGGAGGTTTTTTAATTTGGTTCCCCAACCACAGGAAGGGGATTTACCTCCAGGATCTGGTTTGGAAGGCATTATTTGTTTGGTTTTCTTTTGTTATGCCCTTAACTGTTTAGGCTAAGGATTGTGCCCACACCAACCTACCATCATCAGCGACAGCACATAGTAACAGGGACCAGTAGACCATCTTGGGTTGGTTTCTAATCACTATTCAGAGTACATACCCTCTTGCAAGTTAATTAATATGTAATATATAAACAGGATAAAAAGTACTTTAATCAAAAGTGAATATATTGGAACGCTTAGTTAAAAGTAAAAACAGAAATAAGTCTGAAGAGAAAGTATTGCTAAAAGAAGAATCTGGTTAATAGATAAGATGTGTTAACTATAGCAAACCAGAAGAGCCACTGGGCTCTATCTACACTGTCTGAAGTTTTAGCACATAGCAGACAGAAACACTAATGCAGAAATAAACGAGACTTGGGAATAAACCAATTTGTCCAGAGACTCTTAAGTGGTTAATTGTTAGAGTAAAGGTGGGCACAGGGGGTGTAAATGTTTTGGGGGGGTTATGGGGTGTTAGGGTTGAATAGGAAGTGAAAGAGTTTAAGTAGATTACTGGACAATGAAGGGTTAAGTCTGGATGGATGAGTGCTGTGGTGGAAGTGAGGTAAGTGTAAGGAGGGACTAAGTGGGTTTTATGTGAGTGTAGCTGAGTTGGGAGGTCAGATTTAGATGTGAACTTGCCGCCTGCCCTTCCTCCCTCTTTTTATGGCATCATGGCTTTGATTATTTCTTATGTATACATTAGTTGGTTAAGTGGAGAAGAGGGGCAAGCCTCAGCTGTTCCCCCTCTGGTGTTGGGCTTTGCATTCAAGGAAGTTGGTTGGGGATGGAAGTCAGAACTGTTTTAATAAGTTTAGATTAGTTTAGATAAGTTAGTGTAAGTGAGCAGCTGAGGTAACGCTGCTTATTTTGGAGCAGGGTGAGCGGGATATGCTGCCCTGGTGAATTGTTACATGGATGTTCATACTGTGATTAATAAATCTAAGAATGTTGTTCAATAAAGTTGCGATTAAAAAGTTTTAATAAAGTTTGTTAAATGTCATTTTGGTGTGGTGTGAGATATTTGGGGGGACTGGGACAACTCACTTTTACAAAACAGCATGCTTGATCTATACTTAAAAAAAATCTTGGCAACACTCATTGTAAACATATTTGATCTTAGCCAAAAGAAAGTTGATGACTGCCAGTTCAGCTCTGGAGAATGATGATCATGCCATGGGAAGATGTCCTATAATGGATTCACAATGTAAGACATACCATTAAAATCCTTCTTTCAAACTTTCCTTCCTTCAAAGAAGTACAGTCATGGTACATTCTGGAAACTTTATATGCAGTAATGCACTGAAGTACAGTCATTGTATATTCTCAAAACGTTATATGTGGTAATGTTCATAGGTTCATAGTTTCATAGGTAGGTACTAGGCTATTGGCCCTAGGGCCTATATAAGCGTAGACAAAAATGTACCCTGGCTTTCACCACCCAGAAAAATTACTTTCCTGTGCCCCTGTCGAGCAGAAGTGATCCCTGGGGTGAATTTCCTATTTCCCATCCAATCATCAAGATTTTTCTTGAAGAGTGCTATGTTTTGCCGAAACTATTGTTGTCATGTTTTAGTTAGTGGGTTTGTTTTTCTTCCTTCTAGGTAACAATCTGATGCACAAACAAAAGATTTGGAGCAAAAAATTATTTACTCATTGTAGCTTCCTTCCCCAGAAGAGAAACTTACAAAGTCAAGATATTTTATATATAGTTGTACTTTCCAGAAGAAAAACACAAGTAAGCACAGTTGCAAATCTGATAAATTGTGCAGAATGACAAGCACAAATGCTGTATATGTTTTGATCACATATGCACACTCAAATCCTGCAACCTTATTTTGGAATAAAAATAATTACACATTTTGTAAGGTTTATGGGTGGTTAACAATATATATTTTTTACATTTAGATCAAGAAGCTGTGGTAGATTTCTACACAAACATTGCAACCTTATACCTACCCTACTAAAACTGTTGTACTTCATGCAAACTTGGAAGAATAGAGAAATATTCAGTTTTGCATCAGCACAAATATATTTTCCAGTACTTGACAACTGTGTAAAGAATATTAATGCATTATTAAGGGGGGGGGGGGTTATGGCTTTGGGTATTAGCTAGTTGGTATCATGTTTCACATTGGCTCCCATGGGGATGCATGACAGTCCCTAGGATACATAAATAATCTCAAATCCAGTGTAAACTGCAATGACCAAAAGTGGAAGCTTACATAAACACATAAAATCTGATTTAGAGAAAATTTTAACTTCAGTAAGGAAGTCTTGGCACAGGCACTCCCTTATTCACTCTCCTACAGACATTCTTAAATTCATACACACATATGCACACTCACATCCAAAAATGCACATATAGACATGCAAGCAACATGAAACATCTCCCACCCTCAAGTGATCACACTTATGGACAAACTCACTCATTTACACATACACACACACGTACGCTACCAACCCCTTAATTAATCCCCCTACAGAGAACAACTAGGAAGAAACACAGCCATACACATGCATACATTTATCTGACACTACTCATTCCCTTGCAGAAATACACAAACACACACACACACACACACACACACACACACACACACACACACACACACACACACACGCACACACATATTCTCACACACACTGCACACCACAACATCTACACTGCATCTTACCTGACCTTACCTACAGCTCCACTTCCTGTTGCCTGCCCTTACCTGTGACAATGTCTCCCCCCCCACTGGCCATAATGGAGAATGCAGACTTTTGACTATGCTAACCATGCAAATTTTTGCAGCTCAGTGAACCTCTGAATTCTAAGACTAAGCATCCCCCTTCTGGCAGGCATTTCTGGGGGAGAGTACATGCATAATGAATATTTATCACGTTCTTAGAATGCATAAATTGCATTTAGCCTAGCGATACCGATGACATATCAAAGTAATTCTACTGATTATATAGAGTTATTGAGGTGGACCTGTCTCTGAATCAGAAAGGCCATCTTGGAATGGTTGGCCACTCTTGTTAGAGCTTACCACTTACAGTAGCCCTTTCTGTATCCTAAGAAATTTGTCATGCTGCCAAAATATATACTAAAGTATGGCATTGTGTAAGAGATACATTCTTATTTCAGCTATTCACAACATTTTTAATGTCTCTTCATTTAATCATTTTGGCATTGAGTACCTTATTTTCTTGGGCTTAGTTAAGAACTCATTTCTTTAGAAAATAGTTAAGATCTGTCAGTTTATCTCTGACGTATCTGTTAAATTTGGTGACTGTCTTTTCTTTTATTCCATGTTTACTGACAAAAGGGGTTATTTTGAAACTCTGCATTTTTAACCGTTATCTGTCCACCTCATCTATTTTATTTAGTTTAAAATTCCAATTTCTTGTCTTTTTTTGCTCCATTAAGGATCAAAAAGAAGTTTTTATTCTCCCTTTAGATATTCTGTGGATTAATCAAGCTTCTGCTACTTCTTGCTATGTGCACATGCTGTATGAAATTCTGTGGTGAGATAGTCTGTTCACAAACATCTTTTATATCTCCAATGTCAGGTGGGGCTTTCTCCCCAAGAACTTTAATTTGATTAAAGGGGATATTGAGGAATGATTGAGTGAACAATGTTTTCTTCTTTATTTTGTTTTCTATTAAAAAGATATGCTGAACAAAATCATGTACTGCCTGGGGGAGGGAGGCACACTTTTGGGAAATGAACATGTTTACATTTCAAAGTCAGTCACAAAGCTGGTCAAAATTTTCAAATCACTATGGATTCTGCATTCATAGTTTGCTCCTTGATCTTGCAAAAACCTTTCACATAATCCTACCTCTTTGTATTAGAAAAAGTAATATGAAACTAAAAAAAAAAAATCAAACCTTCTTGTAAATAGCTACACAACTGATTGTGTAGTAAAATCAGTCAGTAAAACTCAAGAAGAAATGTCTGATGAATCAGATATTAATATCGAGCATTAGTTTTACATATCAAGTCTTGGCAACAAAAATGTTGATAGTAATATGGTAAGATTTTCAGTCATATCGTAAGTGCCTACATTCATAATTTAAAATTAAGATACAGTAACAACCAGATGATATGCCAGGAATGCATTGTTAATAAATGCATTCTGGAAAAATCAAGCAAAGTCTGGTTAACACATACAAAATTACCAAAAACAGATAAGCACTATAGAGAAAACAAGAGACTGAGGTAAAGTTATAGATAATGATCTCATTTCTGTTTTATTTCAAGAGTTTTATTAAAATCACACATATGAAATTAATAAAACTGACACATAACTGGTGTAATCAGTCATGCAGAAAGCATTAATCTGCCATCCTCCCCCCCGCAACAACTGTTGAAGTATATAACAACTATATACATTATTTAAAATGTCCAGCAAATAATATCTCAACAATATCAAATCGGGATCAAGCTAGCAAATGAATAACATACAGCCCATATGCCCAAGTGATATTATAGATCACAAGCATACTACCCATATTGGTCGGAAACTTGTATGCACTTTGAAAGTATTAACAACCTTTGGGGACCTCACTGAGGGAGTGAGCTGAATTCAAAGAAGATGTTCCCTATCTGGTGGAGTATTATACTTCTTAAGAATTCAATTATCTTGATGAAACCAGCAAGACTCCAATGCACCTCTAAAATGGGCAGATAGTGCTCACCCATATTGCTGGACCTAAGCCCATAATCCATAATTCCCAACCCAATGCCAAAGAATGAGTTTCACCAAACAAAAATAAAATAAAACAAAATAAATTAAAATAAACAACAGGCTACTGGTCCACCCAAAGTGTTTAATAAAATCTAGGGCCTCGGCCACAAGACCTTCATGGAGTAACAAACACCACAAAATACACACATTTATATATAAAATCAATTATATAATTAACTAATTAAACAGTTAAATCAAATACTACCAATTAATTTCACAGTTTATACCTGCAGGCACTAAAGTATTATACTTTAAAATCAAGAGATTCCTTATAAAGAAGTTGTTCTTTCATAGAAAGGCCAGCACTTATTCTAAAATTATTTTTTTCAAGAACACTACCTTGCAACAACATAAAATCAATGTTATGTTTTTGCATGAAATATACAGCCACAGACTTCATGTTGTTTTTTGATATCTCTAATGTATTCTAGAAACCTCACTTTAAACATTATTT
The DNA here is from genome assembly GCF_019279795.1 of Protopterus annectens. NCBI lineage: Eukaryota > Metazoa > Chordata > Ceratodontiformes > Protopteridae > Protopterus > Protopterus annectens. Next base: position 1,466,628,167 of record NC_056737.1, read on the forward strand.
TTGTCTTTCCAATATAAAATAGGTTACATGGGCACTGTAAAGCATATACAACCCCATTAGTATTACATGAAAACAATCCTGTTGACATAAACTTTACATTATTTATCATCTTAAAAGAACAAACTACATTATAACAAACTGCACAAGTGTTACATGGAAAAGTGCCAGTAATAACTGGTTGTCTTACTATATCAAGATTGGGGGAAATAAATGTACTGTAGACCAGCATATATTTCAAATTGTATCCACGTTTGTATGAAACACAAAGAGACCCCCAAAACATGTTAGCTAGTTCATAATTCTTTGTAAGAAAATTCCAATACTATTTCAACCCATTACTCATTTTGTCACTCAGAACATTATAAGTTGTTACAAAATACATTTGTTCTTCATATCATTGTGTAATCTATCACTACTTTTACATAAATACTTATTCCTATGTGACTGTGATTCATTATTCTGCTTTAAAACCTTAAAAAAACCCTCATTAATCACATCATAATCATAACCTCTATTCAAAAACATGTTTACCATTTTGAATATTTCATCATAAAAATTGTTGTCTTTATTACAAATTCTCAGTAGTCTCAGTAGTCTTAATAATTCCCCATAAGGTGATGAAGATTACATTTTCCATGTAAATATTGCCCTTCATCCAAAAATTTTCTATGTATAGAAGCACATATTTCACCAGTATTAAAATGTCTCAAAGACAGGTCCAAAAATACTAGTTCAATACCATATTGTAGCCTATCAAAAACTAAATTATACCTTTTAGATTGTAAATCAGAAACAAACTGTGCCATTTTGTTTTGGCTGGCCTTACAGATAAATATTAAATCATCTTTATATCAGTAAGAGTGCATTACATATTTGTCCATAAACTGATGTTTAAACAAAAAATTACTTTCAAATGAAGCCATGAACAAATTAGCGTACATGGGGGCAAAAGATGCCCCCATAGCTGTACCTTGTACTTGCCGATAAATTTCATTATCAAACATAAAATAGTTGTTGAAAAGACAAAGATTCTACAAGCTCTGCAACATAATGAGTTAAAGGACTATGACCCAAAAACTGATATAAAGACTGAATACCCTCTATATGTCTGATGCTTGTATATAAAGTTCTTACATCTAAAGTAACTCAATACATGTTCTCTTCCCATTTTAACACAGAAATCTTATTAAAAAAAATCAAAACTATGTTTAATATAAGAGGGAATTTTGAGAACAGATGGAAGAAGAAATTGATGTAATAGCCCAATATTATGTAAAAAATATTTACAAGCTGAAATAATTGGGCGGCCAGGTGGATTATTTGAATCTTTATGAATTTTGGGCAAACAATAAAACATGGCAAGATTACAACCAACAACTGAAAAGTTTCTATCCACATCCTCTTTGGATAAATATATCTTACACCTTATTTAGCAAATCTTGATAACATCTTAATGCTTCATTATATGAAGTAGAGTATTACTCTTCTCATAAACCTTGTTGTTCATAGGTTCATAGGTTGGTACTAGGCTATCGGCCCTAGGGCCCATACAAGCCTAGCCATAACAATTCAATGCCTATTTCTTCTCACAATATTTATTTCCCTGGACCCCTGTCATGTAAGTGTTCTAAACAAATACTTACATATTGTGTGAAATGCAAGATAACTACTTTGTTTTCTTTATCCAAGAGTTTAATAACCAAGTTCTTCACATTACTAAGCCCATAATCCATAATTCCTAGCCCAATGCCTAAGACTGGCCAAAAAATCAGTTCATCTTCTTAATGAGGAATTTTCAAAACAGGCAGACCTTGGGGTAACACCAGAACACATGCATGTTATCAGCCTCCACTTTTTCACATCTCCAGCAATTAGATGAACTATATAGTTTCTTGCTGATCTGTTTGACTGGGGTATAATACAACATAAACACCATCTGGAACATAGTTCATAGTATTTGGGCTTTCTCTTTAATCTACTGGAGGCCGGCCTGATGTATGCCAACTGGGATTTCTTGAGATGCACAGTTTCTTGTGCCCTCCATCTAGTAAATACAAATCACTTTAATATTTTTGTTTTCTTCTTCCACATGTACTTATAAATCAAACGCACTCTGCCAATTTTTATACTTCAACTTGTCCGGCAGTATAACACTGTCCTTCATCTTATGCAAATGGATGCAATTATCCCATTTACTTCTTAACTGGAAATAAGTAAACCATTCTTTCTGAGCTACGTCAAACTCTTCCCTTAGAGGTTAAACGTATTTTGAGGTAAATCATAGTTTGATTACAGGTGTTAACTCCAGCTGAACATGTCTCTACCTATCCAGAGGTTTTGGAGTTCTCAGTTACATCTTTATTAACTTCTAGGTGGAGACATATCATATCAAGTGGCCTTCTGCTCCTGGTTAAACCGCTGAAGCTTATGACACCTCCATAGAAAAGTGTAATCCAGTTCTGCCACATTGGCTATTGAAAGTGAATTATAGACTAATTAGGGAACTTTACAGTGCCGCCAAGTTAACACTCTGTCTAATAAGATAGTGGAGTTGAAAGGCAAGGTCATATCTTGTGAGATATGTTACCCCAAACCTCAACACAACCCTGAAATATAGGCAACCAAAGAAGGGATTCTTCTATTCTGCAGCCTCCCCAGAACCTCCTAGTCAATTTGCCCATGTCAAACACTGCCTTTAGGACGATTTGGGGGTATTTAGATGCCTTTACAAGATAAAAGAAAATGAGGCATAATCATGGTTTTGGTTTTCAGTGCTCTAATCTTACCCTGTATTGTTTGAAATCCTAAGAGTTTGAGCAGAAGACTCTGTACTTTGCTTAGTAAAGTTCCCCCAATTTGTCTCCATTGTATTTTGGACTGAAGCCCTATATTTTAACCTTACGTAAGAGGCTTCTGGAACTACTGTGAGTCTGCATCTCCCCGTAAAATATGGCACCATTTAATTTGTAATGATGTATGTCTTCGAGGTGCTGCAACTAAGGCCCGGTGCCTCCCCAGACTGTTTAAATAGCTCTGATACCTTTGCAAAGCATCCTGATAAGTTTGTGAATATGAACACACAGTCATCTGAGAACATAAGAAACCTATTGGTAGTTATTTGTTTGATATTGGGTATTCATCACTCGTCTTATCCACTAAGCTATCGCCGCCATTTCCAACAAGAAAAGTCCCAGTGAAAGAGGGCAGACTTGTCAAGTTCCCTCTCTATCATGGTAGCCTTAGACAAACCACCAGTGAAAAACTCTAAATGAAGGTAAAGTATAGGGTCTCTTTACGCATTTTGTAAAGGTGTCTCCCATCTCTCTGTGGTGTAACACATGAAAGAGAAAAATCCTAATGAATGGTGCTAAAGGCTTTTCTGATGTCTAATAAAACCATGCCCTCTTTACGTGCAGCTGTCAAATTAATCCAAAAATGTTGAAATACCTCTTCAGTTATCTACCACCTCTCTGCCTATGACAAAACCGTTTCATCCTTGGATTATTATTCTTGGTAGAACTTTTCCAGAAACAGTGCCAAGGTTTTGACAGATGTTTTTCAAACTAGGTTAATAAGGGAAATTGGATGAAAATCCACAACCCTTAGATCCTCATTGGTTATTTTAGGCAATACTGTTATTGATGCCTGATTGTCATTTCCATCCTGGTCTCCTATTGCTTTGTCATGATTAAACAGCTTTGTTAAGGTCTGCACTAGGACAGCTCTCCTTCCACACACACATTTATAAAATTCTACGGGAAAGCCATCTATTCCTCATGCCTTATTGACATTAATCTTATCCACTCCCTCCGTAACCTGTATGCATAAGAATGTCATATTTAAAGTTTGTTGTTCCATCATGCTTAGTGATTTATCTCTAGCAACCTGGAATTCCCAATCCATTTTAGTTGCTGATGTTGCAACTTTATATGGGCCTGTATAATAATTCAGAAAAGACTCTCTGATATCCTCTCTTGTACTATGACAGGATTCCGATTCACTCTAATGGTTAAGCTTTAAGTTCTGCTAATCTGGCTTAAACAAAACAGGCAATGTACCTACCATCTTCTTTACCTCCAAGCCACCAAAAGTGTCCCACCTTAATAATCCTGCCTTTATCTTAGCAATTTCCACCAGACTGATTTGAGACCAAATAGCTACCTCACAGATTGGTTTAGGATTGAATAGCCACTTCCTGATCTCATAGAGAGGCATGGACCTTTTCCTCTGCTAACCAACTCTTAACTTCTTTTAATTCCCTCATTTTCTGATCTAATATATCCTTCCTAAGTCTGGAGATGATGCATCCCCAATCCATAATTTTACTCTCCTATTGCATTAGAATCAGAATTCCTGTGTATCACATCTGCTATAGGAGATCTGAACTTTGCTTTACTACTAGCTTTCTACCAATTAATGTGTGCCCATCTCCAGTTCCTCTCTCTCTCTCTCTCTCTCTTGGGTTCTGTATCTCAAGATTCACTATGACTATCAATATCAGAGAGAGAGAGAGAGAGAACGAGGGTGCCACAGTGGAGCAGCAGATAGTGATGTTGCCTCACAGCAAGAGGCTTCATGGTTCAGTTCTTGGCTAGGGTGCATTCTTTGCGCAATTTGCATGTCCTCCCTCTTTTTGCATGGGTTCTCTCTCACATGCCAAAGACATGCAGTAGGTGCATTGGATACTCTAAATTTGCCATAGGCATGAGTGTGTGGTGTTGAGGAACTACCATAGCTGGGTAGCCACCCAGCGGCATAACAGCTTGGCTCTAGATAATTGTCACTGTTGAAGTGACACCCTGACACCATTTACAAAAATGGGAAAAAGGAGCCGTGGATGGATGGATGGATGGATGGATAGATGGATGGATGGATGGATGGATGGATGGATGGATGGATGGATGGATGGATGGATGGATGGACTGAGAGGTTAATATCATATACTGTAACAGAATGCAATCTGTTCCTAGAGTGAGCCTGATTAACAATGTCACATGGAAGAAATTCCCTCCATAAATCCAACCAACCTTCTTTATTTCTTCACTGGCTTAAGAACTTTTGACATTGTTTATTCCTTTCCCTATCTGGAATAGTCTGTCCTTCTGCTCACTAATTGTGACATTGAACTTCCCCATCAACAAACTTAAGTTGTTCAGGTTTGTAATTTTCTTTCATAACTCAGAAAATCCCTAAAAATGGTCACAACATCATTTGGGAGTAAAGAAGTTGTCAATAACCTATGTCTTTGTTAACATACCACCCAACATCTAATCGCACTCCTTTTGATATGCATTACTCATATGTTTAAAGACATATGGAACAGTATCAACACCTCTTTATCCAAGCCACTGGTGCATGGTCAGTTACCACTGCTGGGTACTACCTTAAACAAAATTTGTCACCTTCCCTTATTTTATACTTTTTTATTGCAAGGCTACTGTTTGTTCCCCTTCCCTCTTAATTTTTTGCACTATCCTTACTGCTCCTGTTGAGTGAAAGCAACTAATTATATTCCATGAAAGGACCTTTAGTTCAACATTTTTATTAACAACATTAGTCCTGATGTGATTTTCTCTTTTCCCGTTAAATGCATTTTGCTGGAAGTCCTCCCTTTACTCAAGGAAAATCCAGGAATATCCCACAGCTTTGAGCCTAACTAGTCTGTTTGGGTAATAAGTACTAGAAAAATTCACTTATCAGCCTCAACAAAAGGTTGAGATCCCTCATCAAATCCTCTAAAGCTAGCTATGAAAACAGAATTGCAGCAGATAGTAAAGACAACCACAAGGCCTTCTATAGTTATGTAAAGAATCTCCATGGCAATACCCAGATTTGCTCTGAGCTACTGCACAATGGTACCTCCTATACCGAGCCAACAGATATTGCAAATAAAGTGGCGGACAGACTCAGTGCTAATTTACCCCTCCCCCCTCCCAAAGGACCAATCACAATACCAGTAGATTGCCAGGCACCCTATATTACTGCTGCACAGATTAAAACAGCACTGTCCAAGGCCAGGAATACAGCTTCTATGGGACCTAACAGTATCCCTGCCTGTGTTCTACATGAACTAAAGAGTGAACTGGCACCTCACCTGTGTGCCCTGTTCAATCACAGCCTTACCTCAAGCTTTGTCCCTACCAAATGGCGCACTGCTACAGTCATCCCTATCCACAAAGGAGGAGCAACTACAGACCCCGGGAACTATTGCCCTATTGGCCTGACAAGTCTGATATGCAAAGCTATGGAACACATCATCATGGACCTAATAAACAAGGATATAGGGAATCTTGAAACTCTGGATCCTACACAGTTTGGTTTTGTGAAGGGTAGATCATGCCTGCTCAACTTGGTCGACTTCTATGAGTCAGTCACCAGAGCTGTGGATGAAGGTAAGGTGGTTCAGGAATCATAGAAAAACTCACTAAGCTAGGCATCAACCCCTATATCACTAGGTGAGTTGCAAACTGGCTCACAGATAGAACCCACAGTGTGAAAGTAACTGACTTCATGTCAGACTGCTGACCGGTCACGAGTGGAGTCCTACAGGGTTCGGTCCTGGGTCCTCTCCTGTTTGGTATCTACTTCTCTGAAGTCTAGGCAAACACAAAGGGCCTCTGGCTGACAAAGTTCGCAGATGATTGCAAGTTGGGAGCTATTATTAACTCCCCAAGTGATGGTGACATCCTGCAGAAAGGCCTCAATGAGACAAACAACTGGCGTCAGAACCATGGCCTTAAGCTCAATGCCAAAAAATGTGTCTTCATCCCCTTTGGGAAAAACCCAGTTCCCATGAATTACCACATTGATGGTAGTCCACTGAACATAGAAGGTGTTATAAGAGATCTAGGAACACAGGTTGAAAGCAACTTCTCTTTTGACAACCACATTGCCACCATGGTCAGAAAGTCCTTCTATGTGGCACATCTCATTATTAAGTGTATTGCATCCAGGAAGAAAGAGGTCATTGTCTCCCTCTACTCATCCCTCATTAGGCCAATCATCGAGTACAATGCCGCATTTGGCATGTACCTCATTATACACCTGCAACAACTGGAGAGGCCACAAAAGTACCTCACAAAGAGGATCCTAGGCCTTAAACACTTGTCCTGTACAGACAGACTCAAAAAACTCCAACTATTCTCTGTTTCATATCGCCTACTTAGAGATGATCTCTGCTTGACTTACAAAGCCATGTCTGACTCAGATCTGTTAGAAATGCTGCATCTAAAGAAATCCAAATCCCTTTGCACCACACGCTCCAGAGACCTCAACCTCATTACCACAATCAACAGAACATACTGGAGGGACAGGTTCATAACCCAGAGACTGCCCATGCTATGGAATAGACTTCCCATACATGTCAAGCAGAGCACCTCACTGGCCCTTTTCAACAGAAATCTTGATGAGTGAAAGGGAAATAGAAAATTCATGCCAGGGATCACTCCAGTGGCTCTATTTGACAGAAACACTACGAACTAAGGTGGGGTGGCAGGATGTCAGGGTAATCCTATGGGCTAGGCTTGTAAAGGCTTCAGGGTCATTGGCCTAGTACACATCTATGAACCTATGCATCCAAAAGGCTATTTGGAATACTAATGGACCCACTGAAGTGTGATTCTTAATTTTCACTCTGTCCCAGGTAGTATTCTGGTACAACATGCAGCCTCATGTTTAATACACTCAACAAGTTATCTATCCCTGAAAACACTTTACCAAAAACAGGGGTGATGATTGAGGAATTATGAAAAAAAAGAAAATATGAAATTATCAAGAACCTTTAACCTGTGTCCTGTGTTTGGCATACAAGGTTCATAGGTTCAGAGGTTGGTACTAGGCTATCGGCCCTAGGGCTTATACAAGCCTAGCCATAACAATTCCCTGGATATTTCTTCACACACTATTTACTTCCTTGGCCCCTGTCTAGCAGGGCGACTGATGTGATCCCCGGGGTGAATTTCCTTTCTCCCATCCAATCATCAAGGTTCCTTTTGAAGAGGGCCAAGGAGGCGCAATGCATGACATGTATGGGCAGTCTATTCCAGAGTATGAGGAGTCTCTGGGTGAGGAACCTATCCCTCCAGCATGTTTTGTTCATTGTGATGACAAGGTTTAGATTTCTGGAGCATGTGGCTCTGTGGGATTGGGATTTCTTTAAGTGGAGCATGTCCAACAGCTCAGGACTTGACATGGCCTTGTATGTTAAGCAGAGATTGCCTCTGAGTAGACGATATGCCACAGAGTATAGGTAGAGTTTTTTTTAGATGGTCAATATAGGGCATCTGCTTTAGGCCTGTGATTCTTTTAGTAAGGTATTTCTGTGGCCTTTCCAGCTGTTGCAGATGTCTTGTGAGGTACATACCAAACGGGGCATTGTACTCTATAATGGGTCTAATGAGGGATGAGTACAGTGGGACAATGACTTCCTTTTTTCTGGATGAAAAGCCCTTAGGGATGAGGTGTGCCACATAGAAGGATTTCCTGACTGTTGTGGCGATGTGGTTATCGAAGGTGAGACTACTGTCCACCTGTGTCCTTAGTCTCTCATCACACTTTCGGTGTATAGTGTACTGCCACCTATGTGGTAATTCATGGGTACATGTTTTTTTCCCAAAGGGGATAACTATAGCTTTCTTGGCATTAAGCTTGAGTCTATGGCTCTGGCACCAAGCATCTGTTTCTGTAAGGCACTTTTGTAGAATATCCACATCATTTTGGAATTCAGTAATGGCTGCCAGTTTGCAGTCATCTGCAAACTTTGTTAGCCAGAGTCCCTTAGTGTTGGCCTGTACTTCAGAGAAGTAGATGCCAAACAAGAGCGGTCACAGGACTGAACCCTTAGGTACTTAACTTGTCACTTGTCTGGAGCTGGATTTGGAGTCGGCTACTTTTACAGTATGGGTTCTGTCAGTAAGCCAATTGGCAACACATCGAGTAATGTAGGTAATTATGCCCAGCTTAGTAAATTTATCTATGATTCCAGAGTGGGGGATGGTGTCGAAGGCCTTGGCGAGGTCCAGATAGGCTGTGTGGACCGCCTTACCCTCATCCACAGCTCTGAAGACTGATTCAAAGAAGTGAATCAGGTTCAGGAGACAAGATTGTCCCTTCACAAAACTAAACTGGGTGGGGTCCAGTGTTTGAAGGTCACCAATGTCTTTGTTTATAAGTTCCATGATAATGCGTTCCATGCCCTTGCAGATCAGGTTTGTCAGACTGATGGGCCGGTAGTTCCCGGGAATCCAAGGTGGATCCCCCCTTGCAGAGTGGTATAACTGTAGCTGTGCGCCACTCAGTGGGCATGAAGCCTGAGGTGAGGCTATGATTAAACATGACACTTAGGGGAGGTGCCAGTTTATTTTGTAGTTCATGTAGTACACAGCCCGGGATGTCATCTAGTCCCATGGATGCTGTATTCTTAGCTTTGGAGAGTGCGGTTTCTACCTGTGTGGCCGTGATTACCGGAATTTGGCAATCTTTTGGAATTGAGATGGGCCCTTTAGGGAGTGAGAGGGTGGTGAAGTTGGCACTAAATTGATCTGCCAGCATATTGGCAATATCCTTGGGATCAGTAAATTTAATTCCATTTTGTTGTAGCTCAGAACATATCTGAGCATTGCCATTTAGATTCGTGACATAACTATAGAATGCTTTGTGGTTGTCTTTGGAATCCTTGGCAATTTTATTTTCGTTACTAGCTTTGGAGGATATTATAAGGGATCGCAGCTTCTTACTGAGGCTGGTAAGAGAGTTTTTTGCATCCTGGGATTTTCCTCTTTTCTGCAACAGTTTCTTTCTTCTGTTGTATAGTTTGTTTATGGAAGGAGACCACCAGACTGGCTTCCTTTTTTTGAGGAGATCGTTTTGGTTCTATCTGGGATGGCACGATTCATGCACATGTGGTTGTGCTCGTACAGTGCCTTAGTGTAGGATTCAGCAGTCGAACTTTCAGATCCCATCTGTATGGGCATCATGAAGTTTGTCACTTTTGACTTGAGTAGCATAAAGTTGGCTTTGGAGAAGTTTTTTACGGAGGTTTCCTTACTGGGGGTGGGGGGTTGGGTGGGATGTAGATGTCAAGGGTCATTTGCTTATGGTCAGACCTGACCAATGAGAGGGTGACCACTGGTGTGGAGCATCTATCTCCCATGTTGGTAATGACCAGGTCTAGGGTATTGGAGCCCCTGGTGGGACTAAGGATTAGTTGATCCAGGGCATTGAAATTTATGAATTCCAAGAAACATTAGGAAAAGGTGTTGGTACCCGAGTAGTTTTCCCAGTTAATGGCAAGGTAGTTGAAATCACCCTGTATTAGGGTGTTTGGTTGTATCTTAATATTTTCCAGTATGTTTAGAAAGGTGTAGTGAGACTCTTGGGGCATGGTGGGGGATCTGTAGCAAGCTACAATTTGGATTGCAGTCTTACCTAGTGTTAGTTGCACCTGGAGAATTTCAGATGCATTATGTTGGGCAACTAGCTTGGAGGTGTGAATATCCTTGGTGAATACGGACACTCCTCCACCTTTAGTGTTTCGGTCTTGGTTTGGTGGCAGAAAAGTGTGTTAAGAGTTGTAGCCTGGTATTGCAGGGGTGCTCTGTGGTGCATTGAACCAGGTCTCAGTTGCTGCACAGACATCAATGTTCTGCATTTTTTAGGAGTGCCTCAAGAGAGTGCATTTTGAGGTTTAGACTTCTAGCATTGAGTAGCATTACCTTCAGATTTTGCATGCTTGTATCTGTTACAGTGGTGGTTTTTCCATTAAACCTTGCCTAAAAAGGCACTATAGGGGTGGCAAGAGCTTTAGCCAGTATCCTGAATCCCAGGGGTGACAGGTGCAGACCATCTCTGGCAAAGCATCGTGGTTTGTCGGTCATGTTGTCCCAGGCAGACAGATACTAGATCCCTTTTGAATGACACCAGAAGCTTAGCCAATTGTTGAAGTCAATCATTTTGTCCTTGTACTGTGGTATCACTCCTACCTATTACTGATGGATTTACTGCACGTCAGCAAATAAAATGGCATAATAAATACTAAGCCTAGGGATGTAACCCTCTTCTACAACATCAGCAGGACAGTTTTGATGGACAAGTATATCTTGCAGAGGATACTTCTGTTGTGGAACAGTCTGTTCATCTACATAAAACAAAGTTCATCCCTGTCCATTTTTCAAGTGCAACTTAGAGCAATGGAAAATTTATCCCAGGACTGCCACCAGTACCACTACTGGACAGAGGCAGTTCCTAAATGTTTTATCTCATGCATGGGTCTCCTCAAATTATCTGTGGTATGATCCAAGTATTCTCAGTAGAGGTACTACATAATTATCAACCATGCGATATGAAAGGTTAATTTATAATCAATTGGTATTGGTTATTTTGAGCACAAAAAGGGAAACTGACTAGGTTTAAAATGGTCCACAGATTTTGCATACTTGTATCTGTTACGGTGGTGGTTTTGTCCATCAAACCTTTTGAATAGTCCACCAAAAAATACATGAGGTACTTGCTCTAGCACAAAACTCTTGTCTTTCTATTGTGTTGAACAAGCCATTTCTTCATTTTGCCTGACTGACAAGTGATCGAGACATGTCTCCTCATTCTCCAATCCTTCTTCTGTGCTCCCACACTGTGAATTCTTTCAATCTCATTGTTCAAGAAAAAAGGTAGTTTTTCCAGTTGTGAGAATGTAGTCAGAGGAGAGAAAGATGTTAGTAAGCATTATGTGCACTCCAGCATCAATGAGCAAACGGGTGTATGCATTTACACCATAAATGCCTAAAATTTTCAAAATGGTAGCAAATAACTACCCTATGCAGTTGACTGTTACATAAGAGAGCAGTGGTGAGAGTAATACAGTCTGAAAAATGAAATCATTTAAAACACATGAAATATGACTTTATTAAACCTTTTAATACAACAGAATATTAAAAGCAAAGAAATTCTCCAGGTAGTTCACAAATGTTGCAGCTTCTCCTCCCTCAATGAACAGATATTTTTTCTCTGATACTGAAGTTCTTTCAGTTTTTTATTTGCTACCAGTGAACCGCATTCACTGTGGCTGATTACTCGTATTACATCTTTTCTTCAGCTATCACTCCTGGTTACTTTACTTCTCTAAAAACAGTCATACAAGCTTGTACTATAATACTGTTCTGATGAAATATCTTTTGCATGCATCTGACTCCCTATGTGGTTACTTATCTCAGTCAAAATGTTTTCTCTCATACATGTCATCAATGGCCAGGTTAAGTTTGTTTTGAATTCTAATAATACTCAGCCAGAAAATATGAATACTTCAGAATAAAAAAAGAATGGGGCTAACGTTTGATCTCAGATTATGGTCTAATATTATACTATACTGTCCTCCTCTTCTGGGCTGTCACAATATTGTATCTGTCCATTTTACATCCCTAAACCTGCTCTCTACACAGCTTTTACCCCTCTCTACTTATGAATGAAAAATAATAAAAAAAAAAAGTATGTGGAGGAAGACAGAAAAGGGGCTATTATAGTCATCCTCCCTATCAATAGCCCTTCTCTGATATGTACATGTATGCACTACAAATACATAAAATGTGATGGATAGTGGGAAGCTACAGTTGGTAGGGGTCTCTGCAGATATCACAAGCAATTCCCTTTATACTATAAAAAACTTGGAATTTGAAAATGACTTTATGGAAATATCATATAGTAGAAAATGTGTGAAGGAAGGAGATATTATCTTAACAAGCAAACACAAGGAAGCTTTTCTTTGCTTTCATCCTGTTAGCACAAGAACTGTGGACAAAGAGACTAATAAAGGGAGGGGGCAAAGACCCAAAAATAGTGGCAGAACTGAAATAACAAGTTGGTAGAATAACAGAATCTGCATTAGTATTGACTGTCTAAAGGATGGGAAGTCTGTAGTGTGAAACTTAAATGTCTTTCAGTATTTAGTGATTTTTATCCTCTGTGGGTTGCCAGAAAACCACAAATTTTATGAGGAACATACAAAAAATAAGAGACAAAAATATGGACATTCTGCATAAAATCTGGACGGTTAAGTGGTAAGAAGCTTACCCTCTATAACCGATAAAAATGTCTACCAGTAAGTGGGCTCCAACAATGAAACTGTTTCAACATTACTTATTAATGAGATGTTCGAAAGATTACACAAGTTAATGAGTATAAACTTACAAATTTTGATGGGTCATCATGAATTCCTTAGATAATGACATTAAAAATATTTTGGAAATGAAGCAAGCTAATACTGCAACATTTAACAATGGGACATTCCAGTGTGTACTTGTACATCTTGAATTTTTAGTTGTATAACACTAGTTACAAAAATAATGTGACTATCTCTTAATCAGATTGCAGTTATCACTTTGAAATTCATGCTGGTACTTCTTAAAATGTAAACACTTTTACATAAGCAAAACAGAAATACAATTGCATGAAAAAATATATACCAGCATCAGTACATAATTAAAAATGGAAAATTGAAATTGCATTGTATAACACTCTGTTATGTAATGGATCTATTGGGTTTATGATTCGCCTATTAGATTTTGTTTGTGCTTCATACAGAGGTGAGGATTTTGACAATTGTCTGGAATCAGAGAAGTGACAGCTCCCTACTGAAAATATAAGACCAATAAATTTGAGTCCTTTCTTCCACAAAGACTCGGCAAATTACAACTTGTCAGAAAAACAGTGTAATGGAAAACTTTGCAAAGGGATAAGCCACCCAATCCTACATAGATCTACATCAACCACACTTTAGATACTTAACCTCACTAACTCTGAGATCATTGGCAAGCTCTGTGTAATGCTGCCTTACCTTAAAGGTTAAATGAGATTTTGAGTGACAAACCTTTGTAGAAAATGAATGTGCAAAAATTGTTTTAAATTATGATGTTAATTTATTCAACAATGTGCCTGTCTTTTCTATGTAAACAATGAAGTGAGAAGAGTCTCCATAACAGGGAAGTTATTTTTTTTAATGAAAGAGGTCATTTTTTCTATTTGGCATAACACATTTTTATTTTATGGAATTGCTAGAATAGCGGATGTACTTTTGCTTTAAATTTATTGCTGAGTTTACTTGATTCATTAGGTTACCATTGCTTACAGCATCAATTCCCCTTTATTTCATAGCCCAGGATTATTGTTAACTACTCAAAACAGAGCTGAAACAGTTAAATTCTGTTGTCTCTAAACACTAGTTTCTTAATGCTGACTATTTCTTCTGTTTCAGAAATATAAGGTCTGATGGGGATGTTTTGGAATTAATGCATTAATATTCCATATCCTTGGAAAAGTTTATTTCTTTCTTTCGTTCATTATTTTCAATGTAGTTGTCCACCTTCATGAATTACTCAAAGAAGGTGATCTTACACATGATGATAATTTCATACACTAACATGTCAGAAATTAAAATGGTCACATCTTTCTTTTGTGCTATGAATTAGCTATCATCTGTGCATACTGTTATGTATTTTAATATGGCTCAGCTTTAGTAAAATAATATTATTTTAATAATGCTTGGTGAGCTGTTGTGCGAAGCTGTACCCCTAGCTATTTTAGACTCAGGAGCCTTTTCTGATAGACTGATTTAAAGAATAACATATACAAAGCATAACAATGTCTTGTTTACAGAAAATACTGTTTAAAAATAGAAACAGTACTGTTTTCCAGCAAAAAATCTTCTTTGCAATTATAAGTAATATATTCAACATTTTTCAGAAACATATGAAATTGCAATAATTTATACACATATATTTTTCTATACTTTAAACAAATAACTAAATATCTCAGTATAAGCCAGACACATTGTCAGCAGTGGCAATTTATTTCAGTCAAACAAGAACATTCATATAACTACAAGTAATTTGTGTCTGTGTTTTGTTCTTTGGTTGTTAAGATAGTTAAAGTAATATGAACATTATGCTTAGCTACATAATTAACCTCTAAACATTCAACAGCTCTCAAGTTGTACAAGTCACAATGCAATTGCTGTCTGCAATTTTCCCCAGCTTTGTTTTAGACTTCATCTTATACTAAGAACTAATTCATAAATTATTGGATTTTGGAAATATTAGCTTAGATTTGAATAATAGACATGTATCAGCATCATTGGTGCAGTAAAATCTAGAATAGAAAGTGACAGTGAATTTTTCAAGTCTCCCGCCATGACTATTCATGATCCCATCTGTAATGCACAACTCACTAATTAAGCTGCATATAAAAATATGAAAACACACATAGCAATTAACAATGAATAACTTCAATGCATTACATTCTAGACAGTATTTGTCTCCTTTTTAATGTAAAATCCAGCATTATTTCACTTTCAATCATTAAGTGGTAAGTGAGTCACCTAAGACAGAGACCTTCAAATAATGTCATGATGACGTAAATAGCTGAGATCATAAATAAGCACAGCATATTATTGCTATAGGCATTAATTAGTAAAATGCTTACTGATACTGACAAATAACAATGTTTATGTGAACAGTATGGCTGTTTTGAAGGTTCAGTGGTAAAACAGTTCCAAATAAAGTTAGTGGCCAAAACCAGAGTATTGCTTTCCATAATTTACAGATGTGTTGTAATACTACTATAGACAGAAACAAAAATGCATATGACTTACAATGGTTTCTAAACCAGATGTAATGCTGCTAAGAAATTTATATAGTCTGTTACTAAATTCAGAAAGGTGGTGCCAATAAGCGTTTTTAAATAAAGGAAAAATTAAATCATTCCATATAGAACATTAAGTGTCCTGCACCAGAGTGTGTTACAATATAAAGGATTATGATTGGGTCTCCAATCATAATGTGTATATTATGTGTTTGAGAAATGGCTGCAAAGAAATTCACCTCGAAATCAAAGCTCGAGAGGTGAATCATGGCATCCATGTCAAAAACACACAATAAAACATTAATCGGAGATCTGATAATAATACTCTGTAGTACTGGAGATTCATCTACTCCATGTATTACTAATCACAGAAATGTATAATTAAGGAAAAAATAATGCAACGTGTTGTGCCTGCTTTGAAAGCTGTTTCAATGCAGTACAGAAGTGAGTTACATCCTTACATATTCCTTGTCTAAGGAAAGCAGTTTGTTTCAAAATAATGGATATAATGTAGTGAACAGAAGGCAGAAATGGAATTGAAGCACAGTCGTTTCATGTTCTGCTGCTCTTTACTGGCTGGTCCCAGCCATGATCTTAACAGCATGTAGTGGGTGCTAAACAAGCATCATTTTAAGCGTTAAGGTCAGGTTGCGCACTAGACTAGCTCTGAATAGTGATATTACTTAACTGTTATTGGAGCATAATAATGGTGTTCCATGCACTACATAGAGATTATGATCTGGTCTCTGATCATAACCAGCTTGTTATGTGTTTTAAGCATGGATGTGAAGGAATTTGAATCTTGGCATCCATGTTGAGAGCCCATAATGAAAGATTATCAGCAGCCACCCAATCATAATTCCTTGTATTGCATAGAGCTTTATCTGTTCTTTGTACTACCAGTTAAAAAACAGAGTGAGAGACAGCAGGAGCACAAAGTGTTTTACCAGCTTTGAAAAAAATGGTAAAGTACTTTCCACTGTCAAACAGAAAGCAGCACATCTCGGAACTTCTTTGCTTAAGAGTTCTGTACAAATTCAACAATAATGGGGGAGGGGGTCAAGGAATCCATATTAAATTTAATAGATTAACAGGTTTTTGCAACAACATGCATTTTATGAGCAATAAGATATATGAAACTCTAGTGTATGACCGAATATAATCTTCAGTGATTTACTAAAAGATCAAAACATTTATGAGGGACAAGGCAAAAATGTGAGGCAAAATCACAGACATTCATCAAAATCAGGTACAATTGAGTGATATGGGTAGTAAGCTATAATGAATTGGTCTCATGTAGAAGTAATAGCTTTAAAAGATGGTAGGCACTGTTCTGTCAGATTTTCTGTTTGCAAACACTTTTAAAGGTGTTTTACCTTCTGCCACTGCACTTTTCTGGATGGTACTGTCCACTGTTAGTCTCCAGTGTAAGACCCAATATTAATAACAGTACTTAGGTACTTTTGTTAAGTACCCCTAAGCACTGTTAAGATCAGGTGTCACACTAGGGAAGTGCATTTAACAAGTTTATCTTATTCCCAATTTCAGAGCATAATCTCAGTGCTCCATGAACTACAAAGCTATCTTCCTAAAAATGAGGTGAACTACGTTACTTAAGTTTGCAAAAGGGTCTTCATTTTATAAACTCAGAGACAGACTGGAAAATGAAGACTAAAAGAGACATATAGCGAACTTAATAGCTGGTCAGATGACACATTTACTACTCAGCCCATATTTGAATTAAATCATTCAGAATGGCATACACTAATCTGTTATTAGGTCTAAGAACACTAAGATTCATCATTTCCTCACATTCTATACGTTGGCTCAGTTAACAAAGAATTAGGGGAAGACCATTAGAATTAACTTGAGTGAAAGAGAGCAGAGTCAATGAATTTACAAAAGCACTTGATTTATTGGGTCGTCTTATCTATTTTAGTATATTAATGTTGCATATAGTAAAGGCACAGATCATAAATGAGGAAAGATATTTAAAAGGATGGTAAACGCCAGCTGTAGGCTATATCTAAGAAACTCCGACAGCAAATTAAATCTGCTTGATGGCAGAAGATGGTAAATCCATATAATGTGACCTTTGAGTGCATTTGAGACTCAACGTCTCCTCCATCCCTATCATCCTTGTCTGCATTAAACCTAAACTGCCACCTCTCCATGAAATCGGCCAGTTTTTCCAGATCCTTCCTTAACGTCTTGCCACCATTCCTTACTGCTGCAACCTATGTTTGTTTTCAGCTTAGTGACTAGCTAAGTAACTTATCCTGTTCTCTGTTCCCCAGACAGGCCTGAAACAAACACACTAAAGAACAGTGTACCAGTGACAAACCCCTATAATGCACTACTAGTAAAGTTCCCAATTCCTGACATTGTTCTAACATGAATTCTCACTGTCCTACCCTTAAATCAAACAGCAAACCAGTTCCTCATTCTTGGTCCTTACCTTAAGCTCACTAATTTTCCTATCAGCCACCTTTCTGCAAGCCAGATAAAGACCTTGTTGAAGTCAAGGTATGTCACCTCTTCCTTTACTTTACTTTCAAGTTCACAAGACAGTGATAGTACAAGATCATGTTTGATTGGCAGCTCTTTCTGGCTGTGTACTTGAAATGGCTGCTGACCTGAAGACTGTTGTCATCAAGGAACATAACGAGACTTCCTGCCACAAGTCTATCTATAGTTATGCCAGCTACTTCTATTGACACCTGTAGATATGCAGGAGTTTCATCTACACACATTCTGTGTTTTGTAGCACAGGATATCTTTGTAATTCAATGTATTAATTATTATCAAGCTTTATACTTCAGCTAAGAATGCTGGAGCTTTGCTTACATCTTATCATCCATTATTCATTGAAAGCCAGCAGGTCATGGTGTTTAACTTTCACAGTTTGCCTCTGTTAGCTGCCCTTGAACTTTGGGTGTGGGCTTTATCTGTGTGGTCTAGCCTAGCAGACATGCACTGACTCAGCTATTCCACCTTAGTAGTGCTCAGGTGTATACTTAATATTAATTCCTTCATACAATTATAGCTACTTTGGGCTCAGGGACTGTAACTAATGTCTTGTAATGTTAAGGTAGTTTACCTGTGTGCATGCATGGACGCTGATTCCTTCCCTCCCATATTCATGGAACTAACTGTTCTGCACTAGGCGGAGATGTCAATCCATTCTATTTGCTTCCCACTCCCTCCCATACCACATATTAGTGCACATAAAATTGCCATAGCCAAACTTTAGTTTCCATGTAATACTCTCCCTTCCAGTACTTAAAGTTGTATTGCTCTGTCATGAGAAAAGTACTGCCTATAATAACAATGTACTACAAAAAATTCCATCAATCAGTTCTGTACAACCCATACACCTTTCTAAAGATGGCAGCCATTCCATTTCAATTAAATATAAAGTCAACAATTTGGCTAATGCTATCCTGGCTCCTTGCCACATAGTGATGGAAACTGACTATAATCCAGACAGGAAGAGTTTTATTTGCTACCTCAGCACATGAGGATGCAAGCAGAGAGGGGATGTAGGGAAAACACCTGGCCCCCTTACATATTCTCAGGGAAGACAGTTTGCATGCACTCAGGGGCAACGCCATCTCCTTAATGGAGAATGCATAGTCCACAGCTCACAGTGCATAGGGAGCATCAAGAATGCTTGGAGGGAATGTTCATTACTGAACCAAGGAGAGGTCGTCTATGGATAACCCATTACATGACTCTCCCTGTCACATAGCCAGATGCATTCAAGTTAGGGACAGACAGAAAAGAAGAAAAGGCAAACAACCATGGATGACTGTGTAGATGACAGCCCCCCCCCCCCCAGTCAACCCTCATCCTGCTGAAGGGGAACAAATGGGTCAATTGGCCAGAAGTGGGCTAATTGTCAACAGACAGCAGGGACAAAGTGTCACAAAAACATTTCATCAAACACTAAATTTTAATACCTTGCTAATATTATCATGCCCTTGGCATTCAGATGTATGGTGCATCCTTGTACTTACAGTTCAGTATAATTATTTTGCAGTAAAATACAATCTATAGTTAGACTTTGTGTTGCACACAATGCCAAATATTTACTGAAATTAATGTGTTGAAAAAGACATATGGCTTTAAGAGACTTAATTTGGCTAAATGATTCACAACTACTACTTAACCCAAATAAAACTAAGCTTTTTTTTTTCTCTCCAAAGCCATTCTCACATGAATTCAAAATATATTCACAGAACAAAACTCAATTGAAATTGCAACGCAGGCAAAACTTCTAGCATTACTATAGACAATAAACTTACCTTTGAACAACATATACTTAATACAAATAAAAAAAAAAAAACATATCAGAGTTGGCAAACTTTACAAACACAAACAGTTCATGGATGCTTCTAGTAAAATAACACTAGTCAGTACCATACTAATCCCGTCACTCTCTTATGGGGCCCATATTCTTACCAAGCTTCATAGAACCGTACAGAACAAACTAGAATCATGCTAGCATATAATTGCCAAATTTGTAACTGGCATACCAAATTGCACCCACCATTATTTTGCCCACAAAAAACTAAATTTACTAGAATTCCCTTAATACTTGAATTTAGCACAACTCTCTCTAGCTCACAGAATAATTTATAAACGTGATAGCTGCCCTGTTTTAAAACCTATCTTACAGCCTTACATCCCACCCCGAAATCTCTTTTCCACCAACAAACTACTTTACAAGTATATAAACCCAGCAAAAGAGCCAAGCAAAGCCTCTACTCCTATGCCATTGTTAAACTATGGCATGCCCTACCTCCAAATATTAGTGCCTTTGAATCCCTTAAGACCAAATAATTTACATTGAAAGACTACTACCTCAACTCCCACATTTTCCCATGCTCCAAAGTAATAACTAACAGACTTAATCTATCTCCCAGACACCCTTTCTCCTCACCCTCATGCCTCTTCACACCTATATTTCATCCTATCAAATAGCATCTATTCTATAGTATATTATCTATCTTATACCTCTTTTAAGCTTTGCTGAACTACTAGCAACACTATCCTTAGCCTCTATAACTTCTCCTTTCTTCTTACACTATCCTTTTCATAAATACCCTCTTATACCTAGTTGAAATTTTGCTCATCAACCTTTACCATATCTCTCACCATAATCTTTCTGCAGTACATCTTAAAATAACTTCTCACACAAATCTCTTGCTCATCTCTTATCTCTTAATAACCCCATATTTTTCTACTACTTCTAAAATCATTTGATCTCCTGAACATCAAATTCTTACTAAATGTCTGGCCTTATTACTTAAAAAGCCAAAATGTTCTATTTCTACAATTTTAGCGGTTTGTTAATCAAGTTCCAATTCTAAACTGATTTGTTGACCATTATTGCTACAATCCACCACAATGGTAAATTTACTTATATGTAAACCATGCAAGTCCTTATTTGATTGTATGTTTTGGAAATACTGTACTATTAATCTATGTCTGCAGCTTTTCTAGAAAATACATGTTAATGTCTTGTTATAATTGTTTAAAGTTTTATGACTAGACATTGTACTGTGGCTCTTTTCTCCCCTAGCCTCCACTGAAAATGGGTTGCTGACCCAGTCGGACTTTCCCGGTCACCAAATCCCAAAAAATAAATAATAAATATAAATAAGCAAACCCATATATGCATTCTCAAATACCTCTCCATCCAACAAATGTTATAGTACAAAAATATTTTCCTTGTTATATGTCTTCCTTCAAAAATTTAATCTACTGAGAGATGCCAACCCAAATTCTGTCCCTACCAGCTCACAAATCTATATACCTGTCTTTCAGAAATGTCTAAAACTGCTACAAATAAATGCTATTTATCCAATCTTGTCCCAAGTACAGGAAGATCAGATGCAGATAGCCTGAACAATAAATGCACAACCGTAGAATCTGGAGTAAATTTGAAAATCCCAACCTACTTACCATTTCTGAGTCTTGGCTTAAGCAGGAAGCATGCCATTCCAACTTCCTTTGCATTGTACCCTAAGCCCTTGATAAAAGATATAGACTGAAACTGGCAGATATAGCTCTTTTTCTAGTTAAAAATCAAAAATAACCATCGAGTCAAAGTAATCAATAAGACTAACATAAAATATGAGGGCATTTACAATAACTAGTAACTTATTGATCTTCAAGCCAAACGTTTTAGAGGTACTGGATACAATTCCCCACTCACATCAGTGAAAGTATTTCAACACACTTAGAATGAAGCAATACAGAGACCAATTCCAAAAGACGTGCTCTGCAACCATTTGAAATGTCAGGACACACTAAATTGAGTTCTGAAACGTGCAGACTGAATTGTCAAAAGATCAGACTTTGTATATATCAAATGTGTGATGCCATTTCTTTCAATATTCTATTTATTTATTTTATTTTACATTTGTTGACCGGGCTAGTCTAACTGGATATATTTCCATTTTCAGTAGAGGCCCGGGGAGAAAAGCTCCAACATAGTATAAACAGTATTATGCAATTATATAACAAAAACAAGTACAAGTACAAAAAATAAATAATAAGAGGTATATACAATCAAAAGAAGGCATACTCAAAGTAAAAATACAAGTAGGTCAATAATAAACAGTTGTGAGATTGTTTGATAAGCGAGATACATTATAGTTCATTGTTCGTTAACATAAACACTTGTGGTTATAAGTTTTCGGAGACCGGATATTAGCATACAGAGGGGTATATAGAGTGAGATGTAGAACCATAGGCAGTAAAAAGAAAAAAGGAAAGGTGGTTAATTAATTAATTAATTAATTAATTAATTAATTAATCAGGGTTAGTGCAGGGACATAACCAGTGTGATTTTAGGTGAATTTTGAGTTTTTGCTTAAAGAGTGACAGTGATGGAAGTAGAATTAAATTAGTAGGTAGAAGGTTCCAGTGTTTCCCAACAGTATTGGAAAAAATGCTGTCACCTGACAAGTTATTGGACTTACTTATACTAGCAAGTAATTTACCTGAAGAGCGTAGAGAAATCAAATTATTATAAGGGGTAATGAGGTTAGCGAGAATTGGAGTATTATTAGGTTGGTAAAAGATTTTGTGAGCAATGGTGAGTTGGGAAAAAGTTAGCATGTTAGGGAGTTCAAGCCAGTCAAGCTGCTTAAGATTCAGACAATGGTGTGTTTGAAATGCATTGCCAGTGGCAAACCTGGCAATATTCTTATAGGAGTTAGATAGTTTGAGAAGATTATTTTTTTTTAGATTAGTATAAATAGGAGAAGCATAGAGAAGAGTTGAGATTAAGTGAGAGTGGGCAATGGTGGTTCTAGCTAGAGGAGTTAGGAAGGGTTTGATTCTGTATAAGGAGCCAATTTTTCTGTTCACTGCTTGAATGGTGTTATTTATATGCATATCAAAGTTAAGGTTGTTATCAATTGTGACTCCTAATAGTTTGGTAGTTTGTGAGGGAGAGATAAGGGTACCGTTGTTAGATATAATAGAGAAATCAATAGGAGAGGACCTACTGGTGGGTGCAAAGAGTAGAAGCTTGGTTTTTGTGGCGTTTCTTCAAGGTATGGCAGTCTTGGAGCTTGTGTACATATGTGTATATATATATATATATATATATATATATATATATATATATATATATATATATTTGGGGGATGTGGGAAAGTGCAGGTCCCCCCCCACAGTGAAAAGAAAATTAAAGGAGAAGAGCAATTTTTTGAGATTTGCTCTTCTCCTGTGTTTTTGGTCTTTTTTTTTTTTTTTAATGACTTGTCAGCTCTCGGCATTTCAAGTGCCATTTCAATACGGACTCAACTTGCTCTCAATATAAATGACTCCTCCTTACATAAGAGTAAGTCACTTACACCAAAATCAAGACTTGTGGCAGGCTCATACCTAAGTAATCAGGGTCTATATTATAGCATCAAAGTGTCAAAACTTCGAATGTTATAACACCACTGCTTCCCAGACCACTGGCAGGATACCCAAAACCATGAAAGCTGAAAACCTCGAAGTATGAGAACAGCGATTTATCACTGTTCCAGTACAAAACAGGAAACACACAAACACTACAAACTATTTCTAATGTGGGAGGCTGTGCCCCCCACAACCCCCCTACTTAAATATACCAACTCTGAGATTGCGCCACATTGGAGGAATAAGCGAAACCGTGGAAACGGTCCACCAAATTCTTTCCTTGGGAAAGAATTTGATGTTCTGCAGCTTTGATATTGTCAGTCTTTGAGGTTTCCTGTTTGATATTATAACATTCTAAGTTTTTGACACTTTGATGCTATAATATAGACCCAGTAATCATACCTAGAGAAAGTCTTTTGGAATCTGCCCCACAGTGCTGTCCTAAAAAATATTACCATGGGAGACTTCTTGAACCAAGGAAAACAATTGAAGAACTAACTTGAGACAACCATCACAATACTTAGCCTACCAGAGCTAATATCATTCCAAACAAATCAAATCCACAACATGGTAACTCCACACCCTATGATGTTTACAAATACTCCCTGAAAATGTACCACAACAGTGGTTCTACCAAATTCTCAGAGTATTCGCTGTTCCTTCATTACTGCTTGACGTTACAGATGAGGAAAAAACAAAGCTTACAGTTAGTGAGGGAAATTTTTACAGCCTTGTTAATGCTATAATAGAGAAACTCTTCACAAATAGAGTGAGAGGCAATACAGGAGATAACTGTCAGTGGCTTATCCCTGAAAATAAGAAGCAAATAAAAAGTATGAATTGAAAAAAAGAGCACCAAAAACTATAACCATTAATAAAAACGTTGCTTTGCAAAACTCATGAAGAGTTGACAGTAACATTGGTAAAGTACTCTGCTTTTGTAAAAATCTAACCATTGTGGCCACTTTGTCCATATTTTTGTGAAGGCAACCAAACACTCCAGTCAACAGAAAAGCACTTCATTATCATGCATCCACGCAGGACCTGAAATTGCTGGTACCAGTTTTCTGGAAAACAAATTGTGAGTCAAAAAAGAAAATAAAATTTTGCAAACTCACTGTTACAGTAAAAAAAATAAAATAAAAAATGGTTTCACACCCATGTTGCTCTGAATTTGGAATTTAATTTATGATGCTACACCCCTGCTACTTAGCTACTGGAGACTAGTGTATATCATAGTAGTAGGAATGACTGCTACAACGTACTTCCAACTAAGATTTCATATATATTCCCACATTTACACTTGCAGTTCTGCTATTCCAAAACTCACATTTATGCTCCTCTTCATCCTGAATAGTACTTTCATTACATGTTATTTTGTTATAAAATGGGGAGGTTGAGTGATTTGGAGAACAGAGGTCACTGACAGTCATCTTACGAGTAAAATTTATACTAACTTTATTTTCTAGTATAGTGACTATATACACTGGATCTGAGTATTTACTGTAGTTTTGTATGAGTTCTGTGTAGTGATGTGTGTTATTTCTTAGCTTCCTAACATAACTACAGAAAGATTTGTAGTAGTCGTTACATTCAGATGCTAACCTAAGCTCATGTGATGCTTCAGTTGATTTAATAGCCTTTTTATAATATTAACTCAAATGTCTGATATTCTTTTTGACTTAGGATGGTCTTTTGATGTGTGTACTGCAGTGAATTGCTTCCTTTTATTGTAGATGTTATTTATGTCAGTTGACTACCAGCACGGTCTGCTTTTAGATTTCCCAATACATTTTGATCTGGTTGGGATTGCCAGCTCTATACATTTATCTATGTGAGCATACAAATCATTTTTATCCTTTAGTGAATTGCTTCTTTTTATTGTAGATCTTATTTATGTCAGCTGACCACCAGGATGGTCTGCTTTGAACTTTCCAATATATCTTGAGCTGGTTGGGACTGGCAGTTCAATACATTTATCTACTTACATATAAAACTCATTTGCAAACCTATCTGTTGAGGTGATGTCAGGGATGATGTTGTTTTAATCGAATTTCAAGACTTTATCATAGCATCTGATCAAATGTGTGTGTTTAGTCTTTTAAATCTAATATATTGGCTTCAGTTGGTTTAGATAGTTAGAGGGAAGATGTTGCTAGCTTGTGTTTATCCTTAACCAGGGAAGGAATTACCAAAGGATCAGTATATGAAGAAGCTATATTCTTATGCACTAGGTCAAGAATATTTTTCCTCTAGTTGGGTTGGTAATGATCTGAATTTATAAGTTATGTACTCACCATAACTAGGCATCTGTGTTTTCCATTTTCATTCTTCCTCAGTAATGGGTTTAGATCCAATCCTTGGATCCGACTCGGCCGGATATACTAGACTTCATATCCAGCTCTCAAGCTCCTCCCTCTACCTATAATGTCCATTCCCATTGCCTCAGATTGAGTTTGCTGCCTAATCTCTCCTTGTCCAAGAGAGAAGCATAGACAGAAATAAAGAGAGGGTCAAACATGGAGCAGTAGATTCTAAACACACTCCAATAGGTTCTTCCAAAAGAAAAAAAGGATGGAGAATGGATGGGAGGGAAGGTCAGGAAAAATGAAAATGGACAGCACAGATGCCTAGTTATGGTGAGTACAAATCTGATGGCCTTTTACATTCTTCCTCACTAATGGGACAGAATCCACAGCTATGTAAACCTTGGGTGGTCCTCATGGAAGGATACTCCAGAGCATTGTTGAACCAAAAGAGGCTCTATTTCTAGATACGATGTCCAGTTCATAATGTAAAATAAAGGTATGAGCTTTGGACCATGTTGCTACTGCAAGAATGACATCAATTGACATCCTTGACCAAATAGCTGATGAAGTAGCCAAGGATCAAGTTGAATGAGCTCAGGGAGGTCTTGGTGACACTAACCTTTTTGAGAATAAATTAGTGGAATGCAATCTGCAATCCATTTGGCCAGAATAAGCTTATAAAGTGCTTGCACCAGGCAATTTGAAGAAAAGGATAAGAAAAGCTAACTTGACTTTCTAAATTGCTTTGTCATGTTAAGGTAAAAACATAGTTGACTATGTACATCAATGAGATATAGCATGTACTCTACTTTATTGGAAAAATTCCGAAAACAGACTGGTAAATTAATGGACTGGCTGATGTTATTCTCAGAAGCCACTTTAGGCACAAAATAAGGGTTAGCCAGGGTGCGGAGCCTAGATGGCCAACTGAGAGTAGTGAATTTTGAGAGCTCCATAAACTAGTATAATAATATAGGAAAATTTTATTATTTTCAAGTTTGAAACATCAGAAATCTATAGATAAAGTATTGAGCTACATAAATATCAATTTTGGTGGAGATATGCAAACTTTTTCCCGTCAAGTAACTTGGAGATATATTGAGTCACTCAATATGAACAACTCAAGGAATTCTCATCCAGATGCTGCTTTGAAAAAATAACTGCAATTGATGACATCTACCTTACAGGAACTATCTTTGAAGATGGATGGCTTTAAAAATGGCTTAGAAAACCTCAAATTAAATTCTCAAAAACAGACTGATACTCTTAAGGAACTATTACAGCAACACCATACAAAAATAACAAATATAGAGACTTCTCTAAATTACATTGAAGGGAGACTCAAAGAGGAAGAATTCCAAAAAGAATTTCTGCTTAAACAGAATACATGGCTGCTTAACAAAACAGATGACTTAGAAAACAGGGAAAGGATTAACAACATAAGGATCTTTGGTCTACCTGAAAACACTGAAAGTGAAGACATTATTTCATTCTTAAAAACCTGGATTCCTGAATTTTTAGACATGAAAGAGGGATTTTCATTTGTAATTGAAACAGCGCAAAGAGCACTGAGGAAACCTGTTTCTAACTCAACAAATACTCCACCTAGATCCATAGTTATAACATTTCTATCATTTCTGCATAAGGAACTAATATTAAAATCTGTTTGGAGAAAATCACCCTTAAAATACAATCAAAGCCTGATAAGGTTTGACAATGATTATTCTTCCAGAATACTAGAACAAAGGAAAAAAGTATGGCCAATAATAAAAATGTTGACACAAAACAACATTAAAGCACAGCTGGCCTTTCCAGCCAAGATAAAAATACTTTTTGCTAATGACATGAGAACCTTTAATGACTTAATGAAGAAGCTACATTTATCAAAAACAACAACATAGTGTCTATCTCAGAAGAAATGTAATGGATGGCCCCTACTCTTAAAAGAATAAAAGAAACAAATCCTTGGTCTGATGCTAAAAATATGAAACAAAATAATTATTCCAAGATAGCTGTCCCCAAAAAAATAACTCTTACAAATACATCTCTCAAAGTATCAACTGATACGGTACATCACTTGTCATCTGGTTTTATTTTAAAAAAGGAGGGTTTTTTAAACAACTGAGAAACAGTAATAACTTATTCAGAATGTTCAGAGAGTCCAGTAATTCTTCACAAACAAAGGTAGGACAAGATGGGTCACTATTTACATTATATATAAGCCAAACAAAGCAACATATAATATAAACATAGAAGTTTCTATTCCCCTACTTGAACTCAATGAATACTTATCTTGTTAATTTTTCATTCTTTTTACTTATAATAATTTAATTAATTAAGTAATTAATTAACTAATTTAACAAAGTACCATTCATCAGAGTTCAGACTCAAATGTAACAAATTAACGTCATATATAATAGCAGTAACAGTAGAGTGTTTTGATAAAAAACTGCTGCCATGGAGACTAATGCCTTCTTCAGTTAAAGTATGATTTAGAAATGTCATTTATATCCTGGTTGAATAATAGCAGCAAGCTCTTAATACAAATGTCATCATTATTCTGTCAAAATATAGTTAAATTCAATTATGGAAAGTATCACAGCTCCAAGTGCTGTCTGATCAATCCTGATATGGTGTGCGTGGATGCAGCCGTGTCTTGCAGCTAGTACAAATGTCATTATTATTCTGTTTAAACATAGTTAATATCAGTTATGGCAGATATAGCTTTGAGTGCTGTTTGATTAAGCCTGACATGGTGTGTGTGGATGCAGCTGTGTCCTGCAGATGTTGTATGTTGCCGTTTTCGTCTCTGGAAAGCTGTGGGTTGCAGCTTGTGATCAAGGTTTACTAATGCTTGTGTATTCGGAAGAGACATTTGGTGTTTTAGCCTGGAACCAGGGGAAGGGGTTGCCTAAAACTGTGATTTGTGATGTTTTGGCAGAGAATAATTTGTTTATACATCTGCTGAGTGACAGGTGGGAAGGCTAGAAGAAGGAGTTATCTCTTGCTGTGGCAGCTTGTTGGGAAGGTTTTTTTTTTTTATCTGTCTTCTCTCCATTCTTTTCCCGGCTGTTGCCTCACTGAAAGGGAAGGAATTTAGGCTTGAAGTTGCAGTGAAGTGAAGCTTTGCTTCAGGTGCATTGCAAGCCTCTGGTATGGAATACACAGGCACACTAACAGAAACAGACGTTCCCAGGTTGCTATGGTAATGGAGACAGAGTGACTATAATGCTTAATGGCTCTAAGGAGCCTCCGAGATGATTCCCAGCAATGTATATCATAAAAAGGCTGTTTTAAACCATATGTACACATATTGGTTGTCTCCCAACACTTCATTTAGCTCATTAAGTTGATTCTTGATAAAAAAATAAATAAATAATAAGTGCAGTTTTATATTTAAAATGTATTTTGGTCCAAACACATTAAGGACTTATATAAGAGTGGAAGTCTGAGTTATTGTGAAAGACTAAGAACACTTTGTCTTGTGCAGAACCCTTTTCAGTGGTCTGGAAGGTGATCTTGCTCAGACGTGTTAGGCATACGGGGATAGCTGATTCTAGGGGGTGTTTGGGGTTGCCAGGCAGTGCTAGAGAGTCATCAGATTTCCTTCATGGAAATATCTGTGGGAATGGAAGGTGTGTTGAGTGGTTCACTGACAGAGTGGCCACTACATGGAACAGGCTGGTAAAATGGAACAGGACAAATATTGGTTTGGATATTTTAAGAACAGCCTAGAAACAGGCCACATGAACTAGTGAATGGATTCTGCCAAAACTGGATGGGTATTGTTGCCCGTACTTGAAGTACTGGTATGTGTATGTAAGGATGGAAATATAACAAACAAGAAACTAGAAGGGTCTCATAATTTAAAGTCTATGGACTTTATAAACATACTTGCAAGGAGCCAATAATAAGATAAGTATTACAGCATGTGGTCTCTTAAATAACTAAGCAACAGCCAAAAAAAAAAAAAAACACACATACAAAAGTTATGTAATATATGATTTAGTAAATCTAGACATAAAATATATAATTACCATATAAGATGAAGCTGTCTGCTGAATTTAGATATTAAAGACAGGATTTAATAACATGGGCTTATGTATAATTACACTACTGTCTTAACTTGTCATAAATGACATACACTTCATTGAGCATCAAGGGGAAGCATGATGATTTTCTTATATAAGTAAATATGCATAACAAGTCATGTAATTGCTTTAACTTGAATTGTAGATTTTGTAACCCATTTTGACCATATATAATACTTAAGCGGTTACCAAGGTAACTAATGTTTTATACATGACATCAAACTGACAAAGTTGTTCATTAGAAACAACAGAAGCCTGAACTTGAAATGTCACAGAATGTAACAATCATATTCTGAACAAATAGTATTAAATGGACAATAGACAGTTTAATAACATGGGCTTGAGTATAATAACACTACTGTTTTAACTTGTCATGAATGGCATACACTATATTGAATATCAAGGGGAAGCATGATGATTTTCTCATATAAGTAAATGTGCATAACAAGTCATATAATTGCTTTAACTTGAATTTTGGTTTTGTAACCCATCTTGACCATACATAATACTAAAGCTGTTACCAAGGTAACTAATGATTTATACATGATACCAAACTGGCAAATTTGTTCAAGGGGAAAAAATAGAAGCCTGAACTAGGAATGCCACAGAATGTAACTATCACATTCTGAACAAATAGTATTAAATTGACAGTAATCACTCCGTTTAACCTTTGCTGAATGTACAAAATAGAATGTTGCCATTTAAATCTAAAAACTTTCAGTATATGCCATAAAATGGCAATTTATGAATATAAAAAGGGAACTTGTCATTAATCACAATAAGTGAATTTGTAGTTTTTAACCTATCATTTCAATCATTCTATAATAAGAAATAACAAATATGAAAATCTTTATGTGTAGGAAATGGGGGGGGGATGCACTGATAATTAAAATACACTACCTTTCATCACTGTTCACATAAAACAAACTTGATGCTTTAAGGAAGTTAGCAACAAACAAAATGATTACTTAAATGCTGGCAAACAATGAAATATAACTTCTGATATATCCAGTAAAATACATTGTATTATAAACATTAGGTATAAATATTATTACCATCTATTTATATTAAGTAATAAGTTTTGAAATACTTCTTCAATAAGGGTGAATATGTTAAATAACTGTGCGCTAAATTTTTTTACTGAGGTTTTATATATGATACATCCTACTTTACTATGATTAAATTGTTTGTCATCTATCTTGCATGTAAATATTAATTGCTAATACAATAAGTAGACATATATATTGTATTATAATTCTATCTAATCTACAATAGTGCTATATCTGTTCAAAATAATATAAATATTACTTATTCCTACTACAAATATTCTCTATATGATAATTCACTTTATGGAACTCAGATGTTGTGGATTGTCAAGGTATGAGTGATAATCTGATGCACTTAGGTTTATCCATCAGATTAGGAATGATTTTCTTTCCGTGGCTAGTGCAGATCTTAGTTTTGTTAACATTTATTAATTTAAATTTGTTATTTCACAAAAACATTTTTAGTATGTCTGACCAAAACATTACTTTATTGGTAAACACTCAAAGTATAGAACTGATAATTTCCTTTAAAAGCTCAAACGTATACTTTATAGTTATCAGAGGAAAATATTTAATAGTCATAAGAAAACAAAAACTACATAGTCTAAATAACCTAAGATGTAATTAACTTTATTATCTTTATATACCAATGGCTTAAACAATCCTAACAAGAGATCAAATCTACTGAAATATTTAAACTGAACAAAGCACAAATTGTCTTCCTTCAAGAAACTCATTTCAAAACAAATGACAATTACAAATTTAATCCTAAGGAATATATGATATTGGCACAATCCAGTTAAAAGACAAAGACAAAAGGGATAACCATTTTATGGAAAACAAATGTGATAACCCAGAAATCATTTATAAGTATGAAGATAAAAAAAAAATCTAACAACAGATAAAAACTATTTGCCATGGCACATATTATGTATGTATGCAATATAACATAACTAAACCCACTAAAACTTGCATGATTAATTATTACATTGACTCATTTAGAAAAATGATTAATGCAAATATAGATTTAAAAACCTGGTTTGATCTTTTAACACCATTTATAATCACAAAGAACTTTCCACATAAAATATATATAGAAATTATAATTCTTGGGATCAAAAAGGATTTGTTTGTTGGTTCCAATGTATCAAAGAACTAAAAGTTTTAGATATGCAAGTAATAAAAACAACATACAAAGTTCCACAACAGGACTGGCTAACTTTACAGAATATTCTGTCATATTTGCAAGATTTTAGTAGAATAATTAACAATTCTAAATTTAAAGAAATACCTAAATTTACGAAATACATATATGAAATCATATATAATGACGTTGACATGGGAAACAGTATTTCAAAATTTTACAAAATATTGGTAAACTATAAAACAACACCCAAAACCTCATATTGGAAATTTATAACAAAAGGACACTCAATACAGTTAATTGAAGATGTTAAATCAAATATCTTATTATCAACAAAAGATACATCCTTTACACAATACTAGAAAGTTTTTAATTGGAAATGCTTGCACAGAGCATTCTTAACCCCAGATAGAATCAGCAAAATTAGTTCTTCCATAAAAAGAATATGTTGGAGATGTGAGCAAGTACACAATGCAGATTGGAACCACATTTTCTTAGATTGTGTTAAAATTAAGCCATTTTGGAATGGTATTAATAACTTTCTACAATATTTATTTAATGGATCATTTTATTTAACTAAAGCTCTTGTATTATTAAATGTGAATGAAGGTCTTCTTTTGAATAGTCAAACATGTATCTACTATAGACTATACTTGCAATTTCAAGGAAGTGTATAACAAGAAGATGACATACAAGCACAATACCAACTTTAGAAGACTTCTACAGCCTACTGAAGACCACAGCATTATTGGACATTAAAATTAAAGAACTAAGAATGTGTCCAAAATCATTTATCAACAGCCCTTGGGGAAAAATCTTATTGTTGATTGACACTATGCAATAATTGATCAGACAATCTGATAATATATTGGACATACTTTTAAAGTATCTGTATGCATTAAGATCTGTTATAGTGTCTGGCTAATGTAAGTAGTGTACATAGCTATTTAAGATGTTATATATAAATACTATGGAATTCATTCAAATGTATTTGAAAAATAAATAAAAAAAATTGAGGAAAGAAGGGTTAGCCCATAGAGAGATACTATCTTTGTGAAAAATAATGTAAGGGGGTTTCACTGAAAGAGCTTGGAGTTCACAAATTATTTTTGCTGAAGTTATAGCTAGCAGAAAGACACTTTTTCGGGACAGAAATTTTAGATCACATTTATCTGATGATTCAAATGGTTTATGAGCTAAACCTTGAATAACTATCTTAAGGTCCCAAGGTGGTGAGGGATCTTTTACTGGAGTTCTGAAAAGAAAAACTTCCTTCATAAAAGCTTTACATAATCTAGTAGAAGCCAAGGAGAAAGAATTATTTCCTGAGTGGAAATTAGACAGTGATACCACTTGAAGTTTAATTGCATAAAAACTGGCCCCTTGATTAAAAAAAATTATTAGAAAAAAGGAAAACTGAAGAAGTTTGGCCTGAAAACAGATCAATGTTTTGGTTAGAAGCCCATATAGAAAATCTTTTCCATTTGCTTCTATACATTTTCTTGGTGGAAGTTTTTTGTGAAGTCAGAATAATGTCCCAAACTGGGGAAGAGATCCTGGACTGTATGAATATTAATGGAAGAGGAGAAACCATATGGTTAAACTGAGGACTAGAAGGTTGAGATTGTGAATCTCCAATGGATGAGATAGGAGATCCTGATGAGGCTCCAGTATCCATGGAGGATAATGAAGATAAAACCTTAGGAAGGGGAACCAAATTTGTTGTGTCAGAAAGGGGCAATGAGGATTAGAGAGCTCTTCAACCTGCTTGCCTTCTGTAAGAACTTTGGAATTAGTGGAAAAGGAGGGTAAGCATAAAGGAGACTGGAAGGCCAAGCATGATGCAGAGTGTCTATCTGTGACTCCCCCTGATGGGTGGATCAGAGAAAAGTACTTGCTGTACTTGTTGTTGAGAGAGGAGGCAAATAGGTTGCAGCAAAGTGGGCCCCAATGCCTGAAGATTATATTCGCTGCTGACTGGTTGAGAGACCACTCATAAGGAATCAGAACAGATCTGCTCAGCCTGTCTGCAAGCATGTTTGTTTCCCTGGAATGCGCATCACAATTAAAATGTGGTCTGAAGAGCTCAACAATTCCCACACTCTCATGGCCTCTCTGCATTGCGGGTATGATCGGGTTCTTCCTTGCTTGTTGATATACCAGACTATCGACATATTGTCTATTTGAATTGCAATAGTCCCTAGAGGAAGAGATTTTTGAAATGCCTGCAACACTAAAAGGACTGCACTCATCTCTAGAGCACTGATATAAAATTTGGTCTCCTAGGCAACTGCATGCTTTGGACTATCCTTCCCAAGAAATTTCTCTCCCACTCAGAAGAACAAAGAGTTTGCCCAGAAAAAAGCTGTCAGACTGAATCGACCAACAAATGTGGCATATACAGATCGGGGTGAGTTTTATGTGAAAGGACAGGGGTGTAGAATAGACCACTGTACAACTTAGGTCCATTGGAGAATTTGCATAAAGAAATGAGTGAAGGGAAGCAATACTATGGCAGCTGACATTGAACCTAGTGTTCATAGCACTAATTTTGATGGAGGATAAATAAGGATGAGAGAGAATATCCTGTAATTGATGTCTTAAAAAGCAATGCAGGGGAGAGGTAA
The DNA here is from genome assembly GCF_019279795.1 of Protopterus annectens. Taxonomy (NCBI): domain Eukaryota; kingdom Metazoa; phylum Chordata; order Ceratodontiformes; family Protopteridae; genus Protopterus; species Protopterus annectens. The sequence goes on from NC_056737.1 coordinate 1,466,662,934, forward strand.
AGATGCCACCTGAGTCGTAGTATTCAGAAGCATTCTAATGAATTCCTGTGTCTAAACTGGAGCAAGATGAGATTTGGCAAGATTGACTGAAATGCCCGTGGTTTTGAAAATCTAGAGTAAATGGTCCCTGCCCTGTAGGTGTTGATGCCTGGATGGGGTGGTGAGGAGCCAATCATCTAGATATGGAAAGAGCGGTCACTACTGTCATGCATTTGATAAACACCCTGGGGGCTGTGGTGAGTTCAAAGGGCAAAGCTCTGAATTAGTAATGATTGGCTCCCAGCTGAAAGTGAAGAAACCTCTTCAATCAGCTGTCTATTTTTATGTGATAGTATGCATCCTGAACGTCTGTGTAGCACATCCAGTCATCCTTGTGCAGAATTGGCAGGATGGACTGAACCGTGACTATTTGGAATGTTGCCTTTCTCACAAACTGGTCCAAACTGGTTAGTTCCAAAACTGATCTGAAGTCTCCTGTCTTCTTTGGCACTAAAAAGAAGCATGAGTAAGTTCTGAATCCTATCTGGTTGGGCGGGAATGTTTGGATGACTCTTTTTTTCTAGCAGCTTTTGTCTTTCCCATGATACTTCCTTCCTCTGACTGGGTGGAACATTGGGAAATTTCTTCCTGTGACAGTAAGGAAGAAGGGAAAATGGCATGTAGTAACCTCTGGAAATTATTCTTAGCACCCATAAATCTTTTGTAATAATTGTCCAGGCCTCTAGGTGCAAAGAAAAATGACCACTGACTGCCTCCAGAGAAGAACAGTCAAGCAGCACTTCAGCAGTGCTGATAGGGCCTGTCTGAAAATGAATTCTTTAAGCCCTGATTCTACGGGCCTCCTCTGCCTCTAGGGTAGCATCTGCCATTAAAATTTCCTCCTCTGTCTATGGAGGAAATGTCCCCCCATGAATCCAGGAAAGGTCCTTGAGACTTATGGAACCACATCTTCTTACCACCTCTCTGGTTTCAGGAGAAGGTCCGGTGAGTGGTAGAAAACTTGATTCATACAGCAGACAGGGATTTTTCATATTTTCACTGCAGGTAAGTGTATCTTTAACAGATGGCCCAAACAAGGAAGTGCCATCAAAAGGGGCATTAATAAAAGATGTCTTAAAGGGCTCCCCAAAATCATATAGCAGCATCCAGGGATGTCTCCTTATGGCAATACCTGAACCAGTGGCTCATGAGGTGCCTACAGCTGTATGAGAGATTAGCCTTATTGAAGGGTTTGAAATAGACAAGAGAGTAGACAGCTGAGAGGAAGTCCATTTGAAGTCCTCAGCAGACATGGACTGAGAGAGAGAGGCAAACATTTGCTTTCTGAATCTGTCCAGTTCTCTAGACTCCTTGTTCAGTGGATGGACAGGAAAGCTTTGCTTTGACAGCTCTTCCTTAGTGACTGCTGCCACCACCACAACCGGGGCTCCTTTGCTCCAGTAAGGGCAGTCTGAGGAGGGTGGTGAAAAATCTATCCAGGTGCTTGGGTACAAGTTCAACATTGTATGGCTCCTTCCACGTCGGGCAGGAAACTAGGTAAATAAGTTTGTTCACCTGGGGAGACTTACCCAAGACGCAGATGGTCCATCACCAAAAGCCTTCATACACATCGAATTCAGGATGACCAGACATCTTTTTGCTTAAAGATTTTTAGGATATCTCCAAATGAGATGCCATTAGGGGGGTGATCAGGGGGATCATTCTCCCTCATCAAAATAAGTGTCTTTCATGAGAGACTCCATGGGGGAGTCTATATGCCTCTTCGTACATGTCCTCTTCTGAGGAACCTGCTCTGTGGGATGCTCAGGGGAGGGATTGGAAGAGAAGGAGAGTTCATCTTGTGGAACTGTCTGGAGACTAAATGGAACTGCCTGTCCCTGTGGAGTGAGTCTGATGGACTCACAGCATGGAGCCAGTTAGGGCTAGGAGACATATGGTGACTGTTATCTATGAAAAGAGAAGGCCCTTGATACCAACTTGAATGCCAAGAGCCAAGGGGAAATCAATTATCCGCTCTTCAGAGCTTAAGCTTCCAAAGAAGGCAGGTTGTGGCCATCCCTGGATCTGACCCTCAAGGGGATAATCAAATCTGAGCTGTCTAGATCTGAAGCTCCAACAGAAAGAGACAGATCCAACAAAAATGGAGCTAAACCCAATCCCTAGGATCTGGTGCCAACATCTCTGCTCTAGGACCTGCTCTAATCCGAGGGTATCGGAGTGGACACAGTCAGGGAAATCAGAGTGGAGGAAGGAACTATCCTTGGATCCAATCCAAAACCCTTGGACGTCTCAGATCCAGGAACTATGAAACAACTGGTCAGATGAGAGAAGGAGGAACAAAGGACTTCATTGGTGCACTCATGGATCCAATAGGGGAGAGAACTGGAATGAGCCCCATCTGGATTTGAGTTCTGAGGAATTTACACATCATCTTATCCACATCTGCCTCTGACAGACTTCTGGAAGACCCAGAAGACATCATGGAAGGGAGTCAAGAGTGTTTCTTCAGAGTATGAAAAGTTAAGCGGGCAGACAATGGGAACACGTTTCAGTGCATACTCTGGTGTATGGCTTGTACAGACTGAACTGGTCATTGGATCCAAGGACTTATGGTCTGAAGAAGTAGATGGTAAGGAGGATATGACAATAGGAGCCAAACCTCTCATATCTGAAAAAGAAGGCCCGAGAGGTTTCAGATCCTAGGACGTTGGGTCTGAAATTTTTCAGATTTTTTTCAAGTGGCTCTAAGAAAGCCCTTGGGGACTTCAGAGGAGATTTTGTCCTGACAAATATGTGGATTTGGATGTTTTAGAGAGGGATTGAGCCCCAGAAGAATTAGGAAGCAACCCTTTAGGAATCAGTTTATTGTTCCTGTCTGATAACACTCTGGAATTAAAGGTAGTGCAAATGGAGCAGGCCATGTCAAGATGATTTAGTCCTAAACAATAAACGTCATTCTTTTGGGCATCTGAGTGTAGGATTTTATGCAAACAAGAAGTGCACTTTTTAAATCCAGTTGGTTTCTCCGACATAGCCAAGGAGAACACCACAGAGTTAAGGGAGAAAACAAGTTCACGACTACTGTTTTTTTTTTGCTACTTTTTTTACTAGACTAGACAAACAAAAAACAGCCTAAGAAAAAGGGGGAAAAGAATACCCACTATGGTATATAAGTGAATACTTAAAAAGTAAGAAAAAGATACCAACAATGGTACGAAGACTACTCAAAACTGAGTAGAAAGTCAAGAAAAAGGTATGGGAAAAATCCTAATGCCAGCAAAAACTAAAAAGAAAGATAGAGACAGAATAACTACAAGTTTTTTAGAAAAAAAATATCTAAATAAACTGGTACATATCATAAGAAAAAAACTGCTTACTATGCTCAAGAGTGGAAGCTACATTTAACCACAATGGTGGCAAATAAGATCTGGGGCAATGGGGATGGATTAGAGCATTATGGGTAGAGGGAGAAGCTGAAGATCTGAATCAGAAGTTTAGTATATGTGGCCAAGTCAGATCTGAGGATCAGATCTCAATCCATTAGTGATTAAGAATGAAAAGGACAACATCATATCACAGAGTTTTTGATTCCAGTCAACAAATGAAGTTTATATAATTGGCCTATTGAAGTTTAATAAAATGGTCTACCTATACTTCTGAGATGCAACAAGAATATAATTATTTTAATCATTCTAAGCATCTGCTAATGGTCACAATTCATACCTCCTAAGATGCAGTTTAACTCATTCCCTCCAGTACAGCTCTTTTAAGGGTGTACCTTTAATTCCCAGTAGGTGTGGCTTCAGCCTTTAAAAAAAGTTATCACCTTACGTTCTAACAAATACTAATTGACAGAGGTCATATATCAATGCAATTGTGTTTGCCATCATGTATGCTTCAAGATAAAATATTCTGATACCTTGTATGTAGCATGGTTTGGGAATTATTAATGCAAATATGAACAGGCAATATTTGACACCTAGATTCACAGTAGGATGCAACTGCAGAAATGCCTGGAGATGTCACTTGGCTGTAATGATTTAAAATAATCAAAAGATGAGTAAGACTACATAATTTAAAAAAATACATTAATTGCAATGGCTAACCATGTTCTGACAAGGGCATTTTAATTAGCACTACAGATTTTCTGATTCTCAGGTTAGAAAGTGTTACTATATCTCTTAAAATGTAGACTTTATCATGAATTACTGTCTTGTTTAATGAGAAGTAATAAGGTGATTACAGTTTTTTCTGTAATAAGTCTTGGAAACAATTGATGTGGATATGTCCAAACTTAAAGCTTGATTTCTTGTTCTGCCTCTTTTTTGTCACTTGCAAGCATTACTCTGACAGACTTTCGGAAAACAGCATAGTCTGTTTCACCTTGTAACAATATTTGTTCTTCAGAGAAACGTGCCAGAGAAAAAGGCTTTACTGTAGGAACCCCACTCCCACTAACCATGAGCAAGTAGGCAAAAGTTATCTTGGTGATGTAGGAACAGGAAGACAGAGAAAATGACAGTTAAGGAATGAAACAAGGAAAAGTAAAGATTGTGGCATCACACCTGCACATGCTTACCTTTAATGAGACAGTAAAAGTTCACCTGACTGAAAAATTAGCAAGAAAGAGAGAAAGAAAAAACTTTCAAGGCTTGATATAGAAAAGAGTGGTACAGAAAGGAGACATCCTGCAATGTGTAAAGTATGTTTCAATGCAGAGAATAATGACCGAGTCTTCAATAATGACTAGGATGTTATGTGTTTAAGATATGGATGTCAAGAAATTTTCCTCAGGAATGAATTTTGACATCCATGTTGAAAACACACAAATTCAGCGGTTATGACTGGAAAGACCCAATTAAAGTTCTTCCTACTGCAAGGAACTTTACCTGATCTCACGTACAACAAAAGTTAAAAAAAAAAACAGTGTAGTAGAAGGGGTCTATATTATAACATCGAAGTCTTAAAACTTCGAATGTTATAATATCAAACCAATTTGATCAAAACACCAGAAAATCAAACAGTCAGAATAGCAAATTTTTTCCCAGGGAAAACAAAATTGCTGTTCCGACAAACATACACACAACACAAGCACACCAAAATAAATAATCCACACACACATACACTTCACAAAACCCTACACTAAACCATACATTAGGGTCCCTATCGCACACTCACCTTACCTGTTCCCTAACCCTAAAGTCCCTATCACACACTCACTTTACCCGCTCCCTAACCCTAAAGTCCCTATCGCACACTCACCTTACCCGCTCCCTAACCCTAACGTCCCTATCACACACTCACCTTCGTTCACACAGTTACCTTAACCCAGTCTGTAACCTTCACTTCATAGCTGAGGAAATAGTGAAGCTGCAGAAATGGCACACCGAATACTTTCCCTAGGAAAGTATTCGATATTCTGCAGCTTTGCTATTTTCAGCATTCGGTGCATTGAGTTCGATATTATAACATTCAAAGTTTTAAGACTTCGATGTTATAATATAGACCCAGTAGAAGTACGTGTAGTACAGCTTAAAAAGCCATAACACACTAACCTCCAACACTCAGAAAGCAGCCAACCAAGAAGAGCACTGGGAAACACTTCATTCAAAGTGGCCAATGAGCACTATTAAGCACATGATGTGTGCTTAACAGGACTGGGTGGGTGCATAAATGTTAAACAATTATCTGATGTCAGACCTGTCCTGTCACTGATTTCTTTTTTTTTAAACAGTTTTATTGATTTTTAAATAAAGGAAATATATAAACAATCACAAAGGCTTTAACAGGAAAATTGCATTTTAGAGGTGTTAACATAAAAAACTCAGATAACGATATATAACAAATAAAATAAAATTACTAAAACTATATACAAAGGTATCCATTAGTATTTGCGTTAGTTAACTATTTCATATATGTACCACATAGATTCCAGAAGATGAAGTTTAGGCTATACATTATCATTATTAATCTCTTTTCAACAAATTCTGTAAGTTAACCCACAGATGAAAAGTATAGGTCTTTCTAGTTGTTCTAGATGTTATAGTTGCAAGTTGTAAATGACAAACCTCAGTTAATGTATTCTTGAAATCATTGAAAGAAGGAGAGGATTCAAATATCCAATTTTGTTGTAATACTCTTTCTGGCCGCAGCAGGTATTGCCCAGAATAAACAGTATTTGATATTTTTAACACAGTATTATACGGGTGTATTGAAAAGAACTAGAGACCTGGTAAGGGTAAAATTGTCTGTGAATAGTGCTTGTAGTAGATCATTAATACTTTTCCAAAATATACTTGTAGGAGGGCAGTCGTAGAACATATGAGCCCGATCAATGTTTATATATGATTTACATTTGTTACATAAGTTCTGCTTTCCATTAATTTTGTTCATTAATTGAGCAGTGTAAAAGGATCTATACATAAATCTCCAAGAGTATAATTTCCATTTAAGTGAAATAATTGTTTTCCCTGCAGATTCTAATATATTTATTTTATCTTGATTACATGGAAATGCATTATTGGAAGTGTAGAAGTAGTTCCAAAAACTGTATGAACAACAATATGTTTCTTGTCTAATAAGTCTGTATATAAATGATAGTTTGCCTGAATAAGATTGCTTGTGCTGGAAAATTGACTGAAAAAAACTAGTAGTGTGCTGGTATCCTGCTTGATTGCTGGTGGGATCAGTTCCATTTTATTGTGCAAAAATAATCTAAGGGATTGTATAAAAAGCCATAAGGGTTTGTCTAACTGAAATTCATTTGTTATCTGATTTACATTTTTAACCATTCCATCTGAGATTAGTTGAAAACAAAACATCAGATCTTTTTGTTTAAATAAAGTGATTTTGTTTAAATCTGAGGCTAGAAAAATTTTTGGGTAAAAGCAATGGGGAAAACTAGAAAAAAACATTCTTCATATCTGGAATGTTTATATATAAAATTTCAAAAGTTTGTTTGTATATTGTGCATATAGCTATATAAGTGCTTGGATGTGATATGTGTATTGAAGTAGTCTTTTGGTATCCATAACTTTGGACTGTTTATTAATTCTAACTGATAAGTTTAGGGTTTTGTTATTAGTTGCATAGCTGTAGATTCCCAACAGATTTTCCATTTGGCCAGATATGAAGTATCTAAAAGTTGTACAATAGATCTAATGATGGAGGAGTTAGAATAGAGGTATAAATCTGGAAAAAGCTGTTCCCCCTTTGTTCCAACTACTAAGATGTTGTCTAAGAGCTATTCTTGGTTTTCTAGATAACCAAAAGAATTTTAATAACAGGGAATTCAACTTATTAGTGAATACTTTAGTGGGAAGTATTAAAATAGATTGAATAAATGTAAAGGATTTTAGGTAGGATTATCATTTTAATGATAGTTATTCTTTTCTCTGTTCTGAATAAGATTGTATTCCATTTCATTAATAAAGTTTAAATGTTTTTGTAACATTTATTATAATTTAATTGTATAATTGATTTGATAGTGGTGCAGCGGTTAGTGTTTTCGCCTCACAGCAAGAGGTTCTCCCATTCGATTCTCAGCTGGAGCGCCTTCTGTGTGGAATCTACATGTCCTCCCCGAGGTTGAGTGACGTTAAAGACGTGCAGGTAGATGCGAGCGTGAATGGGCGTGAAGGTTGGACATTGGGCTGGCAACTCGGCACCATAAAAATCCACTGCCAATCATGAGTGGACTGGAGTTCCGCTGTGGCAACCCCTAACCGGGAAAAGCCAAAAGTATGTAAGTTGATCTGTAATGAATTTATGTTTATCATTATTTATAATTCTCTTATTTTTGTTTGAGTACATGGGTAGGATCTTTGTTTTGTTGTCATTAAATGTCAATCCAGACATCTTTTGACATGTGTTAATAGTATCAAATAATGCAGTTATGGAGGAATTATCTCCCTTAATGGTAATAAGTACATCATCCGCAAACAATTGGATTTTAGAAGTTCTCTCTCCATTGAGCTCTAGACCTCCTGTGCTTTTATTTTCCCATATATCATTGGCCCATGGCTCCATTATAACAGTAAATAATAAGGGGAAGAAGGGGTAACCTTGCTTAGTTCCTTTAGTGTCAGGTATTTGGGATGATGTATATGATCCTATTTTAATATAAGCTAGATCTCCCTTATATAAATGTGTTAGTAAATTAATGAAATTATTTGAGAAGTTTAGACATTCTAATAATGTGAATAGATAGTCCCAGTGTATTGAATTAAATGCTGAATTTATGTCAAGGCTAATCAGTGACAAATTTTTTCTTCTTTTAATCAATTAAGGCAATGGATCATTTAATATTATCAAATGTACTTCTATTAGTTACAAAGCCTGTCTGGTCATCATCAATTAAATATGGTAAGAATTTTTTAATCTTTCGGCATAACTATTCATGAATATTTTTTAATCAATATTCAAAAGAAAAATAGGTCTTTATGAAGTACATAATTTAGGGTCATTACTAGATTTTAGAATGGGTTATATGAATGTGTATTTCCATGAAGGAGGCAATAAAATGTCATTTTGAGATATAATGAAAACTTTGTGGAGTAAAGATATAGCTGTTTTAGGCATGATTTTATAAAGTTCAGGTATAATTCCATTGTTACCTGGTGCTTTGCTTGTTTTAGTTTATTGATTTGAGTTTGTAAATCAATTAAGGAAATTTGCTTGTCGATAATTTCTGACTGTTGCTTGTTGTTTGCTATATATGTTTTTATTTATATATTCTTTTATCTTATCTTTAGATTCTATGCTATGTGAGGTTTGATTAATTGTGAGGAAGTGACATGTGAATTCATTTATTATATCTTGTATGCTATAAACCTCCTTTTTCCATAAAGAGTTGTTGTATCTTTCGGCTTTTCCCAGTTAGGGGTCGCCACAGCGGAACTCCGGTCCTCTAATTATTGGCAGTAAATTTTTACATACCGAGTTGCCAGCCCTGATGTACAACCTTCAACGAAGGTATGCCCACTCACACATGTCTCCACACAGAAGACGCTTTAGCTGAGAATCGAACAGGACAACATCTTATTGTGAGGCGACAACGCTACCGCAGCACCACCACCGCAGTTTTTTTTCCATAAAGAGTATATTTCTTTAATATGGTTATGTTTATTAATTCTTTTGGTTTCATTTTTAAGGTTAGTTAACTGTTTGGGGTTTACTGAATAGGCAAGAAATGTATATTTTTCTAAGGAGATCATAGTCTTGTGATGTAATATAGTGCTGTATTCCTCCTTTGTTTTGTCTATTTCATCTCTAGTATTCTTAGATGTAGGCCTGTCCTTAATTTTAAGATGTAACATATCCAGTTTTCTTTGTATTTTTTTTTAAGTCTTCATCCCAGGACTTTCTTTTGTTATAATGCCATTTATTTATTTGTCCATATAGATAGGCTTTTAATGCATTATATGTATATATATATATATATATATATATATATATATATATATATATATATATATATATATATATATATCAAGGGAATTAGAAGTTGAATTTATATTTATAAAAATGTGTGTGTTTCTTCTTTTAAGAATGTTTGGAATTCTTTTAATTGAGTTAGGTATGCAGGAATTCTTTTTATATGTACAGTAGGAGTATTTTAATATTAAACTCAAACGTTATAGAATTATGATCAGAAATAACGCAGGATACAATCTTACTATTTGATAGGTCATCTATTATTTGCATAGCTATAATTACCTTATCTATTTTGGAGTATGTGTTTTATCTGTTGGAATAGAATGTGTATTGTGATGAGCTCATATCTGTATAATCATGGATATCTTTCAGTTGATAGGAGTCCATGAATTGTATTAGTTGTTTAGCCTGTGGTGTTATCTTCCTTTTCCACAAAGTACTACAGTCTTTATCATTTAATACACAGTTAATATCTCCTGCCATAATAATATTACCCTCAGATTGAGATACAATTTGGTTCAAATGTTGTTTAATAGTATTGGTTCCAATGCCCGGTAACCAGTAGTCGTTTACTAGGGTGAAAAGTTTTTTATTTATTTCAATTATAACTAAGCATAGCATCCTCTTGTCATCTTGATATGATTTAATTATTCTTGGTAAAGGGAGAGATATATTCCAAAGAATAGCAACACCTCTTTTCTTTTAGAGAGTTCATAACTAACAATAACTATATACTTATTAGTGTTTAGAAAGTTAATGTTATCGTTCAGTATGTGAGTTTCTTGTAAAAAAATATGTTTGATTTGTGAATGGTTAAGTATTTAAATAAGCTTCCTCTTTTGATAGAATTATTCAGACCATTTATGTTGATTGATAAACCTTTCAATGTGGCCATTACAACATTATAGTAGCATTGATATGCTTTGTATCTTGTCTATGTCTTGTATATGCTGTATGAAACCCTCTCCAGAATGTGATTTGTTTAAACTATAAACTATGCCGGTTGCTACAAAGTGAATAGTATGTGTATTTTGATTTTTGTAACTTACATTTATAGATAAATGGATTGTAATGGATGTCAGAAAAGACTTATTGGTAAGATTAGATGTAAAATATATCTTATATAAAGGTAATGTAGCTATCCGCCTAGAGTTGTAAACTCCTTGTCCCTGTGACATCAGTCACTCAGATCAAACCTCTAAACAGTAGCAACAGAACACAGCCACCACTAAATATAAATATTAAATCAGTAAAGCTAAACGTAAATGATTATATACTAATTATATCTTGTAAATAAAATGTTATATTCAGTGTAACATCTGATATGACAATACAATACTCTAGTATCAAGTGGGTTTTATATATTAAATATATCAGAGAATAAAACAGAGTTTGCAAAGTATCCTAGGTCAACAAGATATTTCCTTATAAAGGAATAAAACCAACTTTAGTTATCGCAGTTCCAGTATCCATTCTATGATGTTGAACAAAATGTTTATAACCATTGTGCATAAAACCATAATTGCCCTTTGTAAACAAATTATATTGTGAAGTAAAATATATGTTGAATTACTTCTTTAGACACCAGTACTAAAGACATTCCAAATGATCATAATATAAATTTGAATATAACAGTTATGTTTTATGTAAGGAAAGAGAAAAAAGAAAGCCTGTGACTATAATGCAATAAAATCTCTTCCATTGAACCTTATAAAGTTATTTTTTTTTTCCAGCAAGACTATTTTTAGTTAACTACAATTTTTTTTAGCTAATTTTAGCTAATCTCCGAACTTCACTATTGTAGGTTTGGAGTGATTCTACTAACCACGTATGAGCTGGCTCAGGGTATCTAATCTATCAGATTGTAAGGTATGATGTCAAGTTGGCGTGCCCAATCACAATAAAGGTTTTTTCACCCACACTTGATTGGTTCCCACTGACACACCCCCAGGTACTCTTATAAAAGGAAATCCTCAGGATCCTTCTTTCCATTAAGGAACTATGCTTCGATGGTGATTGTACTTCTGGTACTTTTTACTTCAATAAAGTTCGACCTTCTAGAATCTGAACTTCGACTGCATTGATTTTTTGCCACCATGGCGAGCAGAGCTCCTTAGCCGAGCCACATTTACATTGTTTTGCCGTTTTTTTTCTGTGTGTTTCATCTTTAATTTCTAGCTGTCACACTAGCGGTTCCTCTCAGCAGGCGACCTGACCAGCCGGAACTACCACCTGTATATGAAGCCTTTCTAAAGGCTTTAATCAGCCTTCAACCACAAGCACTTGGGTACGCACAGCCTTTCTCAAGGCTTTACCGGTAGCCCAGCTTCTTCACCGACATCCCACCGTACCTTTATTAAGGCAGCCTACCTGGTCATCCATTTATTCTTGGCCTCCCTAGGGTATTTTATTTGTGAACCCTATAAAGTTAGGTAATAGTAGAGATTACTGTTGCAATTGTTGTTTCTGACAATTATCATCAATGAAACCAACAGATCTCATTAACCCCTTCAAAAAGGATTAAACAAAGTTAAAAGACAAATCTTGAAGTGCTACATATTACCATTATGACCATTCAAATGATAAACTGCAAATATGAGAACAGAATATCCATTGAAGAAAATAAGCCAAGTGGAATAAGTGCAAACACTACTCTAATATAGACATTAAAACCAGTAAAGACAAATCTTGAAGTGCTACATATTACCATTATGACCATTCAAATGATAAACTGCAAATATGAGAACAGAATATCCATTGAAGAAAATAAGCCAAGTGGAATAAGTGCAAACACTACTCTAATATAGACATTAAAACCAGTAAAGTAATCAGCACTGAGTTTTTTCAGATTGAAAGATCTCATAACTGTGTAACCACTTGAAAATAAATGCCTTCATAACTAATGAAGCAGAAGTTGAACAGTACCATCGCTATACCTAGTATTAGCATCAGAAAAGACATTAGTTATAGCCTAACATATAATGAAATGTATTTTACCTATTGAAATTGCACACAACAATGTATACATTGTGGAATTCATTTAACAAAGTATAAGAACATTTACTCCCCCCCCCCCCCCGTTTACACTATTCATTTTCTTGCTATTTACAAAAAAAAAAAAGAAGCAAATGATATAAATGTTCAATTTTCTTTCCATATATGTCATATCTCGTCAATCTGCTACAACAGATATGCTCAAAAACACTTAATAAAGCTTAAAATGAAGTTCTTTTAACTTCTGAAGCTTTCCGACGAAAATGCAGCTGAGGGCTTCCTGGCTAGGCTGGGTGCATTGGGCTGACATCATCAGATCACGTTGCAAAGCCATGGATCTGATATGAAGCATCTGAAGCAGTTTTCATGATGAAACAAGACTGTTTGAGGTTAAATAAGCTTGTGGATTGCCAGCATGAGCTATTTCAAATCCCAGAAGTTGTCTCTCACTCGTATTAGTGGAAAAAAACACCAAAAAATGGTAACAGTTAATTTTCACTTAGTTGGAAAGATGATTATGTGGGAAAGTTTTGAAAGCTCCCTATAACCAGCAGAACACATCAAGCATCAATGAGATCCAGAACTGTCAAAGTATATTGCGTTGCTTTAATAGAAATAAAAAAACAAGTCTGCTAGAAACCAAGACCCTTCTCATCATAATCTATATCTACAGACTTCCCAAATAGACTAGCTAGGCATATAGATACACAAACAAGAAAAAAAATAAATAAATCTGAATCAGAAGAGAATATATATCAGGAGTTAAAAAACATAACATATCAGAGTATCACCAAGGGTGTATAACATTGGAGAAAAAAATGAATTAATTAATATGATATAAGCCGTTAAGGAAAGAATAGTACGCAGTTAGAAGGACAGAAGGAAATGCATGTGTGTGTTATGAAGTGTAATTATACTTGTCTGTAAATTATTAAATAGATTAAATAGTGTTTATAAAATATTTCTAGAGAATATACATTAAGGGGAAGGTTAATTTATTTCAATAATGATATTATTTATTTACCAATATATTGTTTGATACCTTTATAACTATATAGGAGTGGATATAATGAAGCTATATTAATGTTTTTTATCTTAGATTAAGGAGAATAGAAAACTATATAAATACTGGGGATTGTGAAGGTAAGAGAAGAAAAAAAAAGAGGCTTACCTTGCAAAAAAGTACAGCAACAAATGGTTTACATAATGCAAAGTATCCAGAAATATAACATAATGCAGAAGTAAATTATGCTTTGAATCATTTGTTTTTTAGTCTTTTTTGTTTTTCCAAAGTTTCCAAGTTGAATTAGATGCCAATCTTTTATGTGAAGGGACAGCCCATTCCATTTCTTCTATTTTTTCTAGGATCTTATGATTTTTAACATAGCTCAGCGCAGGGACCAGGTCATCAAACACTTTAGGTCCCTCCGGTGAGAAAATCTTCAGCTTTGCAGGAAACAGAAGGTGAGTCTTCACTTGTGCTTTCTTCAGCTCTTTTATCAGAGGTAGGAATATTTGCCTTTTAGCTATAACTGTGGATGAATAAGCATTGCCAAAGCGTATTATAGCTTCATTAGATCTAATTGTTGACTTGGACCAGGCAGTTTTTTTAAACTAATTCTTTGTCAGATGATGAAAGAAATTTGACAATAATAGATCTTGGCTGCTTTTTGTTGATTTTATTGATTGCAGAAAGAGACTGATGAGTTCTCTCTATACCAAATGACATAGCTTCAGAGAGATCAAGAGTTTTTGGTAACCAAGTAGTGAGAAAGCTAATCTTGTTATTCCTCTCAATAACTTCAGGTAATCCAAAGATTCTCATATTATTGCGACAAGATCTGTTTTCAAAATCATCTAGTTTATTTTGTAACAAGGTATTTTGCTTGAGTAGAAATTCAACATTATGTTCATTCTCTTTGATTCTTCCAACCATATCATTTAGAGCTTCTTAAATTCCTGTTGTCTGAGATTTTTGTTGTTGTAAATCCTGATGGAGTAAATCTATTTGTTTGGTAGTCTTTTTCTTTAAAGTTATCTATTTTGGTATCTATCCTGTCAATTGTATTAGTAAGGTCTTGGATATAAAATATCAGAGTTTGGATTTCTCTTTTGAGACTGGAATCTTGATTGCTGGTCTTTGTGAAGCTCATGTTGTGTTTCTTCTTCAGATGAGGGGAAGTTTTCCAAGAAAAATTTGACTAGAAAATCTGACTTCTTTTTATTTTTAAGTAGATATTATTGTAGATATTGTTGAATATTATAAAATCAAACATAAATGAAGTTCCAAATTTTAGTCTGAAGGCATAATTCTAGTGAGAATAAAATTTCTTCAGTGGAGCTGCTGAATTCTACTGCTACTCAGTGCCCATCTTGGACACGCCCCCCTGCCACTGATCCCCTGTCACTGATTTCTAATGGTGATCATAGCACTCATTGCACTACAGAAGGTTCCGTTACCCTATAAAGCACCACGTCATTACAGATAATAAAAAAAACAGAGGACAATTTACTGGATTTCAGGACAAAATGGCCCAAAAAAGGTAAAAGCAAGTTAGTTATTTAAGCCCAGAGGTAAAGATACTGGGCAGGATTCACGAAGCCTCCATGTAAGAGTTAGCAAGTCTTACACAGAAGCTGCAGTTAAACAGGGTGATGTCAGCATGCCATGCATATTCATGAGGGCATGCTGAATCACACCCTAGGCTAACACGGTCCGTGTAGCAATGTAGGGGGCGTGTCCGCATGGCGAGTCCTGCAAAGGGACATGCCCCCAGAAGAATCACAGTCCCAGAAGGAAACTCCCACGAGCGAGTCCGCGGAAATGTCAAGAAACACAACAGCACACATGCCCCCACAGACTATTAACCCAGCTGAAATGTAAAACATAAAAATGAACAGTTTAATTTTTTTTTTAATTTCAAAAATGTTTGCCCGTAATTGCGCTTGTTTGCGCGGGTGTGCCCTTCCCTCAGCCACAGTTAGCAGTCACTGAAAAAGCATATAAGATCTAAATATGGAAAATAAGCCAAGTAGCAATAGCGTAGCGGTAAAGACATTGGCCAAAGAGGAGGTAGTCACGGTTCGAGCCCCAACAACATCATTTTTTATTTTTAGTGAAATAAGCACAAAACAATCCCCTGACATATATATATATATATATATATATATATATATATATATATATATATATATATATAATTATAATTTAAGTAAAACGCAATGAAATGGGCCATGTTTTTATGAAGAAATCTGACACAATAAAAAAATAAAATAGTTTATAAGTGCCCATAGCTGAGCAGTGCTTTAGCAAGCTGAGTATGTTTGCCCGTAGGTGACCAGTGGTTTAACAGGTGTAATATGAGTGCCCGGAGTTGAGCAGCACTTCAACACGCTGAAACTGTGTGCCCGTAGTTGCACAACATTTCTCACAGCGTAATATGCGTGCTCATAGCCAAATAACACGTTAACCAGCGTAACCCATTTGCGCTGAGCTGCGCAGCACGCCAACCGGCTTACCGGCGGGCAATGTTGAGCAACCTGTATGAAAGACGCTTTTAAACAGACACACCTCCTAGCCTGTCTAGACAGTAGTAAAATAAAAAAAAAGCAATGCCCAGGCTCGAACACAGGATACTGTGCATCATAGTCAAAGTACTGAACCACTAAGCCATGACAGCTGTACTGAAAAATGCAGTATTAGCATATATATAGGAATGAATGGAAATAGAAGCATGACAGAGCAGGTTTTGTGAAGCTGATACAATTCCAAAATGGCCAATCACAGGTAAGTGTGGGAAAAATGGCATATATAAGCCCTATAGGTGGGAATACACAGCATAACTGATTGTGGAACCTATTTGCAGTCAGGATGGCAGGTGTAGGAGAGGGTAGTCGCTTCTGAGCACAGAGGTGGGGTGTTGAGGAGTCCAAATACATGGTTTGGCTCCTAGTCCATGATCATGAGGCTCAACTCTTGCAGGGCCAGGTTCTGTGGGGTGCGTATAAGGTAGAGGCATGGAACCGGTTGGCACATGATCTCACCAGTGCCACAGGCATACCAAGGACTGCTGAACAGGTCCGTCACCACCATGCAGACCTGAAGAGATGGAAGCAGGACCAACTGAACCGTTGGATCCAGGAGGCCCAGCAAATGCCCAACGCCCCACTACTGAGTAAGTATCCATGTAATTATGTATGTAAGGAATTATCCTAGCTGATATTATGGAGATGTATGTTCCAATATTACTTCATTTATATTACAGCTGCAGGTGTGCGTTCTGTGAATCGGTGAGCCTATGGTGATAGGCTGGAGCGGTTGCGCCACCAGGCAGGTTAGTAATTATATTTCTGTAATTGTTATACAATATAAGTGAGACAGCTTGTAAAAGAGTTCACTGTAGTTACATATTAATAAAGTTCAAATAACACTAGAAGAAAGATTCTGCTAGTACTGTATGATTAGATAAGTGATGCAGCCTGTAATCCAGAAATAAAAATTAAACAAGTCTGAAATAGTGATTACCCACCTGAATTGTAATATCAGATAACCTGCTGCAGCCTGAAAATCAGTGGTAAACAAGCTAAAGACAATAGACATGTGTCAAATAAATCCCCTTTAAAAATCTGCCATATGAAACAAGTGAGTCTGTTGGAAAGGATTGTTGTAATCAAGTATGACATGTTAATAATGCCTAGAATAAAGTACCATCTTGAATTGTAAAAATAAAACAAGTGAGAGTGTGAGAAAGAGGTATGAATCGACCAAGAAAGCTGTTATAAATTCTGAATAAAGTATACTGCAGTCAGTACATAATGAAATGAATGAGACAGTCACAACCAAAAAGTGAAATGTTTGAAATAAAGTACTGAAGCTGGAATGTGTCTGTCCCACAATTTGGATATGTTGCTGTACCCTTGCAATATGGAGATAGTATGGTTGTATGAAATAATGAACATCCACAGTTGTCTAGAGCCATATAAATGAAATGTAGCAGGATGCTGTACCTGAACATAGCCAGATATAAATGTGTATGAATAAAAATGCAATGTATATTAATGTAGCAGTAACCGTCCCATCACCAACATTCCTAAGGTTACATATAGGAAACTGTACTAAGACCTGTAGGGTATATATATCTGCAGCTACTAGAGATGTACAGCATATGTATAGGTAATTGAAGTTGTTAATGAAATATTTCTTCACCCTACCCTATATTCACAAATAATGCCATTCCACAACAAACTGGGTATGTGTATTCACAATTAATTCCTATGGACATTTGTCCTGTTGGTTCAAACATATTTGCACGTGCGCTGCTGCATGTGCCCTGTTCACATATCCAAACCTGATGGCCTGTTGCCATCAATCAACCCTGCATGCTGTTGTATTGTGTACTGTTGTTCAAAATATGCATGTGTTATGCTTGCTGTTCAATGTTTGGAATTCATGGGTGTTTGGTTAATGGGAATACTGATGCATGCTGTTACAACTAATTTTGAATGGTATTGTTTGTTACTAACCCAAAAATTCATAAAATATTTCTAAACATAGGACAACAGGGAAGACGGGTTCCAGAAGACCCACCTCTCCCACCTCAGCTGGCGAGTGCACCTGGCACTAGTGCCCAGGCCGGAACCTCCTCCGGTGGCCCTGTGCCACCTTCGGGTGGAAGCACTGCAGGGGATGGGGCTCATCCCCCCTCTGCAAACGTGGCCGGAGGAGACCGTCCACTCACCCTCCAAAGTGTCTGGTCTGTGGTGCGTAGTGAGATCAGGCATTCTGTGCTTGAACCCCTACACCAGCTTGAGGCTCAGGTGGCTCAACTCATGGGTGTCCCTGCTGCCCGTTCTACACAGCCCCCAGCACAGCCCTGTCCTGGGCTGTGAAGGCACAGTGGCAACTGCCCATGGGTGGGGATCTCAGTTCCACTGTTGCCATCTGTGGGCTCATGCGCTCGCGATATCCCAACATCCGCCCCCATCAATTGTGTTTCCCCCCCACATGTGTCATACTCCGCCCCTGTATGCGTCTTGTTTGTCTTGTCTGTTAACCTCCCCTACCTACCTCCCCAAATATACCTACTTCCTGTAACTCACATTCCACTCTCACCTGAAAAAAAAAAATAAAAAAAGGGCACTCTGTTCCCTCAAAAAAATTACGCCCCATACATAGCTGCCCATTTTGCAGACATGTCTGCTGGACATGTGAAGTGGTAATTACAGTTGGCTGTACAACATATTTTGTTGTCCTAACCCCTCTCTCAGGGGTGGAAGGTTTCAAATTTCACACCAAATTACAGACATATGCACAGCTGTTGCTGATAAAGAAATGGACAGCTATGGGCCTTTCCTACATCCTTCCTGCAAATCCCAAGCTTGTTTTCCTACTGTCCTACTCTCTTTGTGCCCCCTTTTTCACCACTTTCCTATCTCCCCATTTTCTTTTCTTTCAAAGAAATTAGCATGGGTGTGCACGAGAGTAAGCATTTTTAAGCTGTTGTAAGTGGGTGTGCGCTTGTGTGCGCTTAGCTAAGCATGTGTGTGCGAAGCTAAGCGGCACTGCGCATGCGTGAGCTCCACGCAAACCAGCGCTAACCCACTTACAACTGCTTAAAAGTGCCTTAGTCACTCTGAATGACAAGGCCTGTAGTCTGCTCAGCAGCAAAATAAAATTCCTCTGTCAGTCTCGAACCCAGGACCTTGGAAACACTAGTCTGCATGACTTACCACTAAGCCATGACTGATATACAAGAACTTTGTGCTGAAAGCAATATATCATGAAATAGTAGGACTGAATGTAAAGGGAATATAGGAAGGCTATTACACAAAGCTTTTCTTGTATATTTACTGGCAATTCTTGTGGATTTGTATAACATTAGTGTGATAAGAGAAACAACCATGCTAGTCGGTAGCTAGTAGGTAATAATGTGACAGTAGCATCTTGCAAACCACACACACTATCAGAGCAGGATAAACACTGTCATATTTGAACAGGTAAGAGGCCAGACCTCGCAACTGTGACTGATTTACAGGGATGTCCCTGATTTGAAAACAAATGTTAACTGTGCCCCACTGACTCCCTGTGAAATGTACTAACAGTAGGCAGAAAGGTGTTTTATCCCACGTAATGGTAACTGTCAACTACTGAAAGTATGCACTACTTGCATGTCAGAAATGGTGTAGTAATACATATGCTCAAAATACCCCACAGTCACAACTGCAGAATATCTGAAATATATCACGGGTGTATCCCACTGATATGAACCATTCCCTGAGGCTGATAAAAGATACATCTGAGAGTATCTGAGGCCTGCAAGTGCCACAAACTCACAGGCATATCATTCTGTCTGCTGTCACACACTCTGTGAATAGCTGTAGAATAGCTTCCACAAGCACACCCACACCCACATGTAGGTGTACAACCCACAAATATCAAAGGAGGTATCCAACTAATAAAATAAGGACAGTATATCAGTTTACAAGCACTGCATGTGCCTCCTATCCATAACGGTTAGTACAAAGTACAAGGCGCCACTACTGCTCAGCAGCAAAATAAAATACCCTTGTAGGTGTAAAGCCCCACACCTTGGCCAGAGCAGACTGCATGCAGTACCACCAAACCACAACAAACATATAAGGAATTGCTGCTGAAAGAAATATAGCAAGTATTACAAGGAATGAATGTGAATGGAAAATAGGAAAGCCATAGCAACACATTTCAGTAAAGACACCTAGTAGGCATTCAAGGAGTGAATGTAAAGGCCAAATAGTGAAGCCATAGCAACAAATTGCAAGAGCCACTGCTGTAAACCAGTTACTCCACAAGTCCCACAGGAAAGCATATACTCCCATTTAAACAGTATTAGTATTATTAGGTGTCAGTTAACATACACACTGAGAAGAATAAACTGGAGGAAGCAATAGTCAGGTGTCAGTACAACATGCATGTCAGTGCCTACAACACAGCCTGAAATATGAGAGACATACCAACCTTTACACTCACACAACAGTGTCCACAGCATACCAGCATGGTCCCCACCTTGGAAATCTGAAAGGGCTACACCTACCTAACCTAACATTTTATAGCACTGTCCTGAAATCACAGTGAGAACTGCAATTACCAAACAGCAGGCTGCATGCAATTAGCAAATGCTGGCAACAATTGGTGCAGAGGCCATCACATGCACATGTGCATATACCTACAAAAGCAGCATGTACTCCCAGTCCACACATGCAATACTTTCATTGCAACATCTGGAGGGAGAGACAGAGAGAGAGAGAAAAAAAAAAAGAAAAACCGAAAAAGAGACACAGACAGACGAAAATAAAACAATACAAAACAGCAAGCTAACCAGCAGCAAGCCATCACAAACAGCAGTGACAAACAAAGGTAATGTAAACTAATAATGTAATAGTCTACATACTGTGAACCCTCCATATTTGTTAGCAGTCTGTATCTATATATATGAAGATGTGCATAAGGCAGGGGACATACTGCAACTGTTAGTGAAGGCTGGACATACATATGTATGTGAAGGATGCTATGTGCACATATCAATGTAGGTTGTAGTGCAACGTACAATGTAGGTTGTGCAGTAATGGATGTTTAGCAGAATGTTAGTGTGTGTATTCGTATGTGTAAATAAAAGGTATATATATATATATATATATATATATATATATATATATATATATATACATATATTATATGTATATGTATGTATGTATATTTATTATCTATATATAATATGCATATATGTATACATAGATAGAGAGGGATGTAGAAATAGATAGACCCAGAATGATACCACAGTACAAGGACAAAATGATTGACTTCAACAATTGGCTAAGCTTCTGGTGTCATTCTAAGGGGATCCAGTATTTGTCTGACTGGGATGACATGATCGACAGTCCACGATGCTTTGACAGAGATGGCCTGCACCTGTCGCCCTTAGGATTCTGGATACTGGCTAAGACTCTTGCCACCCCTATAGTGCCTTTTTCAGGCAAGGTTCAAATGACAAATTCACCACCATAAACGGTGACATCTGTGACATCTGTGCAGTGACAGAGACCTGGTTCAAAGCTCCAGAGAGCACACCTGCGTTACCAGGCTTCAATTCATACCACACCTTTTGGCCACCTAGCCCAGAAAGAAGCACTAAAGGCAGAGGTGTGTCCATATTCATTAAGGATATCCACACCTTCAGGCTAGTTGCACAGCATAATGCATCTGAGATTATCCAAGTGCAACTAACTCTGGGCAAGACCGCAATCCAAATTGTAGCTTGCTACAGACCCCCCACCATGCCCCAGTATTCACACTCCTCATTTCTTGATGCACTGGAAAGTATTAGGGTACAACCCAACACCCTAATAATGGGCGATTTCAACTACCCCACCATTAACTGGGAAAACTACTCATGTACCAACTCTTTTGCTCAACGTTTTCTAGAATTCATAAATGCCAACGCCTTGGATCAACTTATTCACACCCACACCAGGGGCAGCAATATCCCAGACTTGGTCATCACCAACATGGGAAACTGGTGTTCCACACCAGAGGTCAATTCCTTGTTGGTCAGATCCGATCACAAGGTAATCAGCCTAGACATCCACATCTCACCCCCAGCCCTAATTAGGGAAACCATTGTAACAAACTTCTCAAAAGCCAACTTCACACTTCTTAAGACAGAAGTGGCAAACTTCATGACACCCATGCAGACAGACAATAGAGGTATGACTGCCAAATCCTACACAAATGCACTTTATAAGCACTTACACGAGTGCATGGATTATGCTATCCCTAATAGAACCAAGATGTTATCCTCCAGACAAAGGAAGCCAGTCTGGTGGTCCTCTACCATACACAAACTCTACAACAGAAGATAGAAACTGTTGCAAAAATAAGTAAATCCCATGACTGGAGGAACTCCCTGGTCAACCTCAGTAAGAAGCTGAGATCCCTCATAAAATCCTCCAAAGCTAGTTACGAAAACAAAATTGCCACTGACTCTAAAGACAACCACAAAGCATTATATAGCTATGTCAAGAATCTAAATGGGAACACTCAGATCTGCTCTGAGTTACAGCATAATGGCACTAAATATACAGAACCAACTGATATCGCCAACATCCTGGCAGGTAGGTTCAGTGCTAACTTTACCCCCCCTCTCACCCCCTAGAGGGCCCATCCCTATACTGCAAGAATGCAAAGTTCCTATAATCACGGCTGCACAGGTAAAAAACACACTCTCCAAAGCCAAGAACACAGCATCCATGGGACCTGACAATATCCCAGGCTGCGTTCTACATGAACTACAGAATGAACTGGCACCCTACTTAAGTACCATGTCCAATCATAGCCTCACCTCAGGCTTTGACCCACTGAATGGTGCACCGTAACACTTATCCCACTCCACAAAGGGGGAGCCATGACGGACCCCGGTAACTACCGCCCCATTAGCCTGATGAGCCTGGTCTGCAAGGCCATGGAATGTATCATCATGGAACTCATAAACAAAGACATTGGTAATCTCCAAACTCTGGACCCTACTCAGTTTGGATTTGTAAAAGGCAGATCATGTCTCCTAAACCTGATTGACTTCTTTGAAGCAGTCACCAAAGCCATAGATGATGGTAAAATGGTTCACACAGCTTATCTAGATCTCGCCAAGGCTTTCAACACCATCCCCCACTCTGGAATTATAGATAAGCTCACTAAACTAGGTACAAATCCCCATGTCATAAGATAGGTTGCCAACTGGCTCATGGAGAGAACCCACACTGTGAAAGTAGCATATTCCAAATCCGACATCTGACCAGTGACAAGTGGAGTACCACAGGGTTCAGTCCTGGGTCCTCTCCTGTTTGGTATCTACTTCTCTGAAGTGCAGGCCAACACAGAAGGTCTTTGGCTAACAAAGTATGCAGATGACTGCAAACTAGGAGCCATAATCGCAACTCCTAACGATGTGGACAAACTACAAAAGGGCCTCACTGAGACAGATACCTGGTGTCAAAGCCATGGCCTGAAGCTGAATGCCAAAAAGTGTATTGTCATCCCCTTTGGTAAAAACTCTGTACCCATGAACTACCACATAGCTGGTAGTCTACTTAATGCCGAAAATGTGATAAGAGACCTTGGGACACAGGTGGACAGTTGTCTCTCCTTTGATAATCACATTGCCACAGTGGTCGGGAAATCCTTCTGCGTGGCTCATCTCATCACAAAAGGATTCTCATCCAGAAAAAAGAGGTCATTGTTCCCCTCTACTCATCACTTATTAGACCCATTATAGAGTACAATGCCCCTTTTGGTATGTACCTCACAAGACAACTACAACAACTGGAAAGACCACAGAAATACCTCACAAAGAGGATTACTGGCCTCAAACAGATGCCCTATGCAGACCGTCTCAAAAAATTACAGCTGGACTCCATGACATATCGCCTACTCAGGGGTGATCTCTGCCTAACATACAAAGTTATGTCAAACCCAGAGCTGTTGGACATGCTCCACTTAAAGAAATCCCAATCCCTCTGAGCTACATGCTCTAGGGACCTTAACCTTGTCACCACAATAAACAGAACATGCTGGAGGGATAGATTCCTGTCCCAGAGACTTCCCATACTCTGGAACAGACTACCTATCTATGTCAAACATAGCTCCTCATTAGTACTCAAGAAAGATCTTGTTGATTGGATGGGAAATTGGAAATTCACCCCGGGGATCACTCTGTGGCTCTGCTCAACAGGGTAATAGGAAAATACTTTTCTTGGGTGGCGAAAGCCAGGGTACATTTATTGGCTAGGCTTGTATGGGCCCTAGGGCCGATAGCCTAGTACCTACCTATGAACCTATGAACATATAGAGATAGATGGATATAACATGTATATACATATATTATGTAATAGACATACATATATAGATATATATAGATACATACACATATACAGGCAGATATGAATGTCTACAGATATGTATGTATATGAATCTCTCTCTCTCTCTCTCTCTCTCTATATATATATATATATATATATATATATATGTATATATATATATATATATACTGAGAGGCACATGTGTGCAGATGTATTGCAACAGGTGCCTGGTGACAAAGGCATGGACTGAACACCAGTGTGGATACAGGAGTACCATACCCCATTCCAAAACACTTACACCACTAACCACCACATATGTGGTTGCCTGCCTACTCCTGGATGTGTCAGAAGGGAACATGGGAAACAAGTGTACAATAGCCTCCCCTTTGATATTCACAGTGGCACACCAGTCTTGTAATACCTGTACATGGTACATGTCAACAGAAATGGTGTGTCAGCTAGTGAAATGTAGGTCACTGTACCCCTCTACACCTCACAATGTCCTACACGGTATGTACCTCCCATGACAACAACAGAAAGGGAGAGGGACATGGTCATACCTAACAAACAGTGATAATGCCCTCAAACACGTTACCTATGCTGAGTGACTAACAAAATCACAGATAGAGTGCCTCTCAAACTACCTACACAGAGGTTACCACTGCTGGATATACATAGTTAAGTCACACCCATAACAGCTGTCCAACAACCATGGTAACACCTCACAATATCCCCAGCATAAATGACCTATGTCTGTCATCCTTGGCACCACAGTAAAGAGCACATGGTGGAGGTACAGGTTCCTACCCACAAATAAGCCATACCCTGGAGTAAACCACCCAGCGTTAAGAAGCAAGGCTCCCCATTAGTAGAAGTCAGACATACCCCTGTTGAATGTTATGCGGATAGGTAGTATGCCATATGAGTCACCCTGTGTAACTGTTTGACAGGAGCAAGTACAATCACATTACATGTGTCCCAAGGGGCAGGGTAGCATAACAGTATGCTGCTGTAGGCCCAGGCCCAATAGCATACTACCTGCCTATGACACAATGCACACACACATGTACTCATTGCAATACCAACTATGTGAGGTGGAATGAGTGTGCCACTGACTGTGTGCAAGGTCTGTAATGGAGTGATTGCTCAGCATGACTTTGTGTCTGTCATGGTAGTGTGTGTCCTTGGTGTGAGGCCAGAGAAAGATGTGTCAGGTATTGGGATACAAACATACTACATTACCATATGTTGTGCTGTGGTTCCCTGTATGTGACTGTGGTGTAGGTATGTTTATGGCAACAAAGACTACAGTGCATTACCAGTGAAATTTGTACTGTGCATTGCATGCATTGCATGGGTTGACAATTTTCCCCATACATTACCTTGATACAAACCCCCAGTGTGAGGCTGTGCATTGGACCTCAAACAGTGTGCCGACTGCTGGAGTATACTTGTTTGTTGTATAGAGTGTGCCAGGCACTGTCACAGAGTTCTCTGCTGAGCACTGATATGTGGCCATTTACATGTGTATCCCCCAATAGACAGACAGATGCTATATATGGCAGTTCAGTGATATCACAGTAGAGTATTATGTGTGCCATATCACTTGCTCACATATTTTTCTTTTTCTTCCAGGGCAATGGTGCACCAGCACAACCCCATGTACTCTGCTGCAGAGGAAGAGGAGATACACCAGAGCCTGGTGCAGGATTTTGCCACACGTTTTTCCCGCACCAGCCAGAACCAGCAAGAGAGGGCTGCACTGTGGCAAGACCTTGTCTGTCGGGTAAATGACAAAGGCATGCATAACTGGACATATGAGCAGGTACGCCATCACTGCAGTGATTTAATTAGAAATGTCCGTCAGCGTGCGCCTGATATCCACAGGCAACAGCTTGCCACAGGTGGTGGGGTGGCTATACACCCCCCCTCACCAGACTGGAGGGGGGGGTATATGGAACAGTTAGTCACCTCTCCCACAAGGGGAGATAATATACTAGACCTGATCATCACAAACATGGGGACAAAGTGCTCCACACCGGAAGTATACCCTTCACTAGTGAGATCTGACCACAAACTAATCACCCTGGATATACATATCCCACCTCCACCCCCAACACAAAAGACTACAGTGAAAAACTTTTCAAAAGCCGACTTTACACTTCTTAAAACTGAGATGGTATCCTTTAAGCCCACTGGGACAGTGGAAACCACATCCCACAATGCAGAATTCTTCACAAATGCTTTCTACGGACATCTCCAAGAATGCATGGATCATGCAATCCCAAATAAAACCAAGACCCTCTCCACCAAGGGCAGGCGTCCTGTCTGGTGGACCCCAGCCATAAACAAATTGTATAACAAAAGAAGGAAGCTACTGCATGACAGAGCAAAATCTCATAAAGAGAAGGCATCTCTGATCGACACTAGTAGAAAGCTACGTTCTCTCATAAAAACATCCAAGGCCAACTTTGAGAGAAAAATCGCTATGGAGACTAAAGATAACCACAAGGCCTTCTTCAGATATGTTAGAAACCCTGGTGGAAACCCTCAGATGTGTTCAGAGTTAGTTCATAATGACAAAAAATACACTGAACCCACAGATATTGCCAACATTCTGGCAGACAGGTTCAGTGCAAATTTCTCCCCTCCCTCACCCCCAAAAAAAGAAATACTTATCCCAGCTGAATGTAACCTCCCTGTCATCTCAGATGTCCAGGTGAGAACCGCCCTCAGCAAAGCTAAAAACACAGCATCAATGGGACCTGACGGTATCCCGGGTTGCGTGCTACGTGAACTCCAAGAGGAGCTAAACCCGCACATAAAAATGCTATTTAACCTTAGCCTTACTACAGGATATGTACCTGAAAACTGGCGTACAGCAACAGTAGTCCCACTCCACAAAGGAGGCACCTCTACTGACCCTGGTAACTACCGCCCCATAAGCTTAACCAGCCTGGTCTGCAAAGCTATGGAAAGAATCATTATGGAACTAATAAACAGAGACATTGGGGACTTACAGACACTTGATCCCACCCAGTTCAGCTTTGTAAAAGGCAGATCCTGCCTTTTAAACCTGGTTGACTTTTTAGAAACAGTCACTAGAGCCATTGACGAGGGCAAAGCAGTCCATACAGCCTACCTAGACTTGGCTAAAGCTTTCGACACAATACCCCACTCTGGCATCATAGACAAGCTCAACAGCTTAAAGGATGGAACCCATAAAGTCAAAATCACTTGAGCCATGTCAGACTCAAAGCCAGTGACAAGTGGTGTCCCACAGGGCTCTGAACTGGGACCCGTCTTGTTCGGCATTTATTTCTCAGATGTGAAAGCAAACATGGAAGGGTTGTGGCTGACAAAGTTTGCAGATGACTGCAAACTAAGCGCCATAATCGATACACCAGCTGGCACATACATCCTACAGAAAGGCCTCACTGAAATGGACAACTGGTGCCGGAGTCATGGCCTTAAACTAAATGCCAAAAAATGTATAGTCATCCCCTTTGGGAAAAACAAAGTGCCCATAAATTATCACATAGGTGGTAACCCACTGAGTACGGAAAAAGTAATCAGAGACCTGGGGACCCAAGTCGATAGTGACCTCTCATTTGACACCCACATTGCCAAAGTGGTTAGAAAGACTTTCTACCTTGCCCACCTTATCATGAAGGGATTCACATCCAGATCAAAGGAGGTCATTCTGCCCCTGTACTCCTCCCTTATCAGGCCCATGATTGAGTACAATGCCCCATTTGGTATGTACCTCACCTGGCACTTGCAACAGCTAGAGAGACCCCAAAAGTACCTCACCAAGAGGATCAAGGGTCTCCAACATATGTCATATGCTGCCAGACTAAAGAAACTCCAACTCTATTCAGTAGCATACCGCCTACTCAGAGGTGATCTGTGCCTGACATACAAGGCCATGTCCAAACAGGAATTGATGGACATGCTCCACCTCAAAAAATCCAAATCCATCAGAACCACAAGAGCTAAAGATTTGAACCTCAGCAGAAATATGAATAGCACATGCTGGAGGGACAGATTCATAACTCAGAGGCTTCCCATACTCTGGAACAGAATCCCAGTTCATGTTAGGCAGAGCCCCTCACTGACTCTCTTCAAGAGAAATCTTGACGATTGGATGGGAGATTGTAGGTTTACCCAGGGGTCATCTTTGTGTCACTACTAGACAGAGGCACAGTAAACTAATTCTATTATGTAAGGGGGTCTTCACTGTGTCACTACTAGACAGAGGCACAGTATTCTAAATCTATTCTGTACACTTTTGTACCATTACATGGGGTGGCAAAAGCCACATCACTATGGCTAGGCTTATAAACACCCCAGGGCAGATAGCCTAGTACCAAACTATGAAACTATAAGTGGTGTGGCTTCAGTCCAACAACAACAATATCCGCACACATGTGTAATGATGGAGGCTGGAGCCACGCAGCAGGAGGACTTGGAGCGTGCAGGTAACATGCCATATCTATAGTTGACTGTTCTCTACACTGGTAGTTTATGCATGTGTGAGGTGTGTACTGTGTTTGTAGCTGTTATCCTGGTAATTATTGTGCAAGAGTGATATTCTCAATATCGGCAGTAGACCTGTGAAAGCCAACTGTTGTACTACTGAAATGTATCATACTCACAGTATCAATGGCACAGTTGTGCCCAATGACAATAAATGCCTTATTTGTGCAGGTCCCTCTGGTGTAACAGCAAGGCAGCCAATCCATGCTGGTGAGTGTGTAATAACAAGCCTTTAATACTAATGATAATAATAGTAATAATACCCTAAAATGGTATTGCTATGAGTGTGATTGCAGGTGTGTTTGTGTCTGTGTGTTTGTATCTCATGTACTGAGGAGTGTGAATGTGTGCATGTGTGCATGTGTGCATGTGCCCATGTGCCCCTGTGCCCATGTGCGCATGTGCCCATGTGCGCATGTGTGCATGTGCGCATGTGTGCATGTGTGCATGTGTGCATGTGCCCATGTGTGCATGTGCCCAGGTGCACATGTGCACATGTGTGCATGTGTACATGTGTGCATGTGTGGTAACATTATGTACACATTGTAAACTGTGTTTTCTGTCTTCCTCTCACAGGTTCTGGTGCTGCTCTGGTGGTGTGCAGCAGGGAACCAGAATCTGCTGCTGGGGATAGTGATAATGATGATACCTGTGTAATGGCACAGGGAGGTGTGCCAGGGTCCATTGTTGGTCAGCCAATCGACAGTACACAGCTGTCAACCCCATCAATGTGCACAGTCATCCTGCCAATACATCCATTGTCACCAATATCCCTAGGTGATGGACAGCATACAGTGGGCATTGACCAGGGTAATGTGGTATCAGTGGCACATGCATCCCCTCACAGCAGCCATGGCCAGAGTCTTGACATGGTACCACACAGGCAGTGTTCTCGTGGGAGCATCCGTGGTCGTACTGCCCCTGTCAGACATGCCCACAGAGGTCTTTCAACCTCAGCTATGTTCCAGGCTGTAATGCAGGCACAGTCACATATGGAAGAGTACACCACACAGGGTCTGAGGGAGCTGAGAGCACATCGCACTGCTATGAATGACACTATGCGTGACGTTGAGGCTGCCATCCATAATTTCACCGAGGTCATTGACAGACATTGGGGGGACACATTAGATCTGTTCCACAACTACATGTCCATGAACCAGGGCAACGCAGGACGGTTGAGGCATCGACGTGGATGAATGCCAGCAACAGCAGCAGCTGGCAGTCGGCACGGATGACAACAAACCCGCGGCCACTCCCATAGTGCCAGTACCAGCCCCAGCAATGCTGGGTCTGTGCTGTCATCAGACCGCCCTAAGAGACCACGTGCACATGGCTCTGGACAGTCCCAGCAGGGACATGTCTCCAGTCATCAACCACCTGCTTCTGATGACAGTACCCAGTCTGGCTTAGTACCTGATACTGTCCGTAGCACCCTTGCCAGGCACAGGTACCGTGTCCGTGGCCAGAGACAGTGATCTGTATGACCTGGCAGGTACAGTCTGTGGCTGTCCACAAACACCCGCATATGGCAGACACGAGGTGGAACTGTGTGCATGCATACACACATGCATAATGCTAACACCTAGGGCTAACACATACACACACACACTGCATCAACATTGCCCCATCTTCTACGGTTGTCCCTCACTAAAACACACACACATACATGTCGATTGGTTGTATCAGTGGCAGACTCAGGCATACCAAGTACACACCCTGTGCATATGATGAAACTGTGCCACCTCCTGCAATCTGTAACATTGATGCAGGACCGGTTAACATGGTGCTGATGCACAGGGTGACTACATAGAAGTGTAGTAATATTATCATGTTGTCAACTGTACAGTGTAATGATATCATTGTGGGTATATCCCAGCATGCCTGATGCATTAACAGTATGATTGTCATTGTATTGTTTGCTACACCCCTATTAATTACCATAGTGTAATGTCTGCACATCTTTGCATTCTGGTAGTAAGGCTGTAAACAGAAGGCCACCTATATAGGTAGCACAGGGGATAAGAAAATGGAAGTAATGATACTCAATGATGGACATGTAAACCGCAAGATGCATGCAGTACAACCTCTACTCTGCATGGAGAATGTTGATATCTGTGCAGTAATAGACAACAGGTTCAAGACTCCCAAGAGCACCCTAGCACTACCAGGTTACACCTCATACCATGCTTGACAGCCCCAAAACACACAACTAACTATGACAGGAGGTGAGTCTCATTAAATGTCAGGGATACTGTGGTGGCAGGACAGGTAGCATACAGCCTACTTAGTTGAGAACTGCTGATTGAGGGCTCAGTGTCTGTTATTTTAAATGTGTATTAGTTCTGGTTTAAGCACTTGGGCTTCAGGCCAGTTATTTTACATTACGAAGGTTCATGGTCTGCACTCTTGTGGGAGGAGAGGCTGGACTCTACCCGTCTGAGCTGGGAATTTCTGGCTAAAGGCTTATAGTGCCTGCATATTTGAACTGTTTCTTACTGAAATTGGTACACCTTGTTTGCTGTAGCATAGACTAGATCCATGCCTGCTGAATGTAGCTTTGTTTGTATGTTTGTTTGCTTGTTATTTCCCTGAAACATTAATTCCACCTGAAACACAGCTTTACAGTGCCTCTGTGGATCCCTAGTGACATCTGCATTGCTTACTGTATGTATGTCCTTGTTTCACTTGACAGAAAGTTACTGTTTGTCATTTATGCAATTAAGTTACCTGTAACACATTGCATTTGAGTTACCTGGCACTTGCTCACTAAAGCATTATATATGCCAGCACTAACAAATTAAAAGCACTACACCCTCACAAACTCACCTTGAGTACCTTGTTCCCCATTGGCCCTTTTTGTTGTTAATTATAAAGGAATTCCCAATACTATTGTAGCATGTCCAAAGGTCAGTTGTCAATCTCCTCTCCGGTCCAGCTGGTGAATCTGGGAATCTAGAGGCAATGTTACAACTGCCTCATGTACACAGACAACCCTCTCCTCCTCCCAACAAATTCCAACACATGTGAGAGATGCAACCATATAGCCAAACTGCAGGCTAACCTCTCTCAACTCAGTACTGGCAAAACCTGTCAGGAGGAGAAGGAAACCACAGTCACTACAATTCCAGTCTCACATAGACCTACCACGACAGCAATCCAAACAAATAAACACACAAAAACATACTCAGAGTCTCTAAATAAAATTATGCCTAAGCAGCAGACACCTCCAAAGCAGACACACAAGCAACCGCTACCCCAGAACAGAACGCGTGCAACAAATAGCTCACAAAGCCAGTGTGCCGAACAGTCACAGCATGTAAGGCTAAACAACCCACCTGCTACACTTGTGATAGGTGCCTCTATTGTCAGGTACACTGACGTCCTGCTCACCAGGCTGAACAAGGAGAAGGTCATGGTGAGATGCCTTTCGGGCGCTATGATCTGCCACATAACACAAGCACACAGGTCACTCCAAGGCATGTACAAATATGACTCAGTCAGTGTCCATGCCAGTGTGAATGACCTGAGACGTACCTCCCTGGACTACATGATAAGAGACATAGAGGAGCTCTCTGAGCATTCGGCCCAGACTGGTATGACCCTGACCTTGAGTAGCATCTTACCCTCACCAAGAGTGATGCCACAATATGTAGACAAGATGATCAATTTCAACAATTGGCTTATGTTTCAGTGTCATTCAAAGGGGATACAATGCCTGTCAGCCTGGGATGACATGCTCAACAAGCCACACTGCTTTGCTAGGGACGGCTTGCACCTGTCACCCATGGGCTTTCGGATATTGGCAAAGGCTCTTGCTACCCCCATAGTGCCATTTTTAGGCAAGGCTCTAAAGACAAGACCACCTCCATAGGTATCACAAGGGATAGGAAACTAATAGTAATGCTACTCAATGCCAGCAGTGTAAAACTCAGGATGCATGCACTGGAAACTGTCCTTAGCATGGAGAACATCAATATCTGTGCAGTAACAGAATCCTGGTTCAAGGCCCCCAAAAGCATCCCAGCACTGGCAGGTTATACCTCATACCATGCTTGTCGGCCCCAAAACATGGACTGAAACAGAACAGGAGGGGGAGTATTAATATTCATCAAAGATACACACACCTCCAGGTTGGTGACACAGCACGAAGCATCAGAGACTATCCATGTGCAACTAACAGTGGGTAGACTGCCTTCCAGTTCATAGCCTGGCACACACCACACTCCCAAACCCAGATAACCCACTTGGCCTACTTAAGAATACATGAATATCTGCAGGTGTCTCCAAACAACAATATATTGGGCAGCTTCATTTACCCACACATAGACTGGGAGCATTACTGTAGCTCCAACACCCTAGGTGTAAGGTTCCTAGACTCCATACACTCAATTGCTATGGAACAACTTGTTACCACTCCCACAAGAGGGGAAAACATGCTGCACCTGTTCATCACCAACATGTGGACTATATGCTCCAGACCAGAAGTGTATCCCTCACTGGTAAGATAACACCATAGACTACTCTCACTGTATATTCACATACCAAATGCAGCCCCTGCACAGAAAACCACAGTCATAAAGTTGTGTAATGCAAATTACATGTATTCACATGAGGCAAGCTCCACACATGGGAACTATTTAAGGTCACAGGTACATATGTCTATGTGGCACACACATACCTCATGTGTGCGTTGACATTACTGATATGATCTATGTCATACAATATTAAGAGCAATAACCCCACACACATGGACAAACTGTAAGATTCAAACTCCTACCTACGTTATGACACTTGAGAGAGACACATTAGCAGAGCGCACTGTTCACCTTACTGGGAGGTGCTCCTTCTCCTGTTATACTTATAGGGTGCTGACATCATCAGTGTTTAGAAAGAGGAATGTGCATCATGTAGTGTGTTCTTCTAGTTGCCAAAAGGGACATTTCTTTCACACAGAATTGCATACACACTAAACCCCCTCACCCAAACACACACAGAGCATTTGCAAGATTCAAACCCCTACCTAACTATATTATGACACTTGAGGAGACACATTAGCAGAGCGCGCTATTCACATTACTGGGAGGTTTCCCTTCTCCTGCTGTACATATAGGGTGCTGACATCATCAGTGTTTAGAAAGAGGAATGTGCATCATGTAGTGCGTTCTTCTAGTTGCCAAAAGGGACATTTTTTTCACACAGAATTGCACACACATTAACTCCCCTCACCCAAACACACACAGAGCATTTGCAAGATTCAATCCCCTACCTAACTATATTATGACACTTGAGAGAGATGCAGTAGCGGAGCACGCTATTTGCATTACTTGGAGGTTTCTCTTCTCTTGCTGTACTTATAGGGTGCTGACATCATCAGTGTTTAGAAAGAGGAATGTGCATCATGTAGTGTGTTCTTCTAGTTGCCAAAAGGGACATTTCTTTCACACAGAATTGCACATACACTAATCCCCCTCACCCAAACACACACACTCAGCATTTGCAGGATTCAAACCCCTACCTAACTATATTATGACACTGGAGAGAGACACATTTGCGGAGCGTGCTATTCGAATTACTGGGTACCTGCATTTCTCCTGCAGTATTTATAGGGTGCTGACATCATTATTTATATAGAAGTGTGTACATCTATTACTATCTGTCAGTTAGGGGGATAGCATATATATGCATTAACAGCTGCCTACTTCAGGGTCAGATATGCACATCAGCACTGCCAGGTTATGTTTTATACCATGCTTCATGACCACAGAACCTGTAACACACAACACAACCAGTTCAGACCACCCCTCCCATATCAAGGACACACACTTTGCTTCCCTGGGAACAGTGTAGGATATGAAGGTGTTCACATACACCATTACAGTGGTTAACATCAGGTACAGGTATATTGTGTGGGGGAACTACTCAGGCCTCAACAACATCACCCTACAGCCACTACAATTTGTAAATCCATGTGCTATGGCAGGACCACTCACCACAGCCACAAGGGGGAATATATATTGGACCTGACCATCTGCAACATAGGGACTGTAGGTTCCACACCAGAGGTAGACCACCATTGTTAATATCTGACCATACCCAACTTTCCCTGGACATCCATATCCCATCCCCACCCCCAGGCAAGGAAGTCACTGCAAACAAAGTATTTATCAAAAGCAGACTTTGTACTTGTGAAGACTGGGGTGGAAGACTTCAAAGGACTCATGCTGGGGGATTATACAGGCCACTCTGCATAATCCTTGACAATAGCATTCTATGAGCATCTGGAAGGTTTGCATTGATCATGCTATCCCAATTAAACCCATGACTCCTCCACAACAGGAGACCTGTCTGGTGTACACCAGACATATATAAGCTGTACAACAGAAGGAGGGAGTGAATACATTACAGAGCAATATCCCACAGAGGGAGGATGCCTCTGAATAGTATTGGCACGACACTTCAATCCCTCAAACTCATCACGTCAAGGTGTTGACAGTGACATTGTCCAGACACTGCAGATAAGGCTCCCCTCAGTCTGTAATTGATGTCCAATTACTGTTAAAAGTCCTTGCCACCATCTTCTAGCAAACACCAGCCACATGGATGTGACATTGCAAATTCAACCCCTGGGATCTCCACTGTGTCCCTGCTTGACGTAGGCACAGCACACTAGCTTTAAACGGTGCCTTCTGTGACCTACTTTACAGAGGCACAGTAGCCTACTGTACTGGTGAGGCAGATGCCAAGCACACTCTGGCTAAGCTTGTATTCCCTATGGCAAACAGCCTAGTATTAACCTCTACACCTATATGTTTAATTTTCAGATGCACAATATTTGTTGCTGATAAACTGTTTGCAGGTCTTTATTGCCATAGCTTTCCCTGTTTCTATGAACAACTTGTGTACCTGTGGAAGATGTTTGAATATGAGAGGGATCCACTATTTAACTTATGTCTCTGTAGTCATTTAACTGTGTGCACTGGGCAGATTGCTGTATCGTGGTTGGTTCCTGGATTAACACATACAAATACCAGATATGTGTGGCCAACTGCTAAACTGAGACATGGCCCAAGTGTGTGAGCATGCCCAGTTCAGGCTTTCCATGGCTTGTTGCCTGACATATGTCTCATTTATCAAAGTGTGCGAGCATGCCCAGTGTGAGCTTTCCATATGTTGAAATCTGCAGTCCACCACATTTGTGGTTGTGTGTGAACTTCAACAATATTTCACATTTATAGTTGTGTGTTGGGAGTCATGTTGTGTACTTACTGCCCAACTGCTTTGTGTCTGAACCCAACAGGGATTATACTGTGCCTGCAGGGTTTCCATGGGATAGTTTGCATACAGTTGTCAACATCCTTTCATACTGACCAAACACTGTAATATCGTATAGTGTACTGGTTCAGTACTTTCACTGTGGTGGACAGTATCCTGGGTTTCAGTCCTATCATTGCTTTAAATGTTCTTAGTGAGCACACCAGACTGGTTAAGGGCCAGTTGTGCACATATGACCATGTTGCATTTTGTTCGGATATGGACTACTTAAACCAGGCTTGTCCAACATTGGTAGTGTATTCCACAACTTGGGTGGACATTGACAAACACTAGCGATGTGCCCTAGGCCATTTCTACTGCTAGTCAGAGGGTGTGTTTGTCCTTCAACACACATTGTAACTGGATTTTGACATGACATATTTCAAGGTTAGTATACTGTGCCTCTGTCTACCCATGACATAACAGTGATACCCAGGGTAAACCTACCATCTCCCATCCACTCATCAAGATTCCTGTTGAGGAGAGTCAATGAGGGACTCTCTGGCTAACCTGTACTGGGGATTTACTCAAGAGTGGAGGGAGCTTTTGGGTTATGGATCAATCACTACAGCATGTCCTATGTATGTCAGTGCTGGGGTTCAGGTCTCTCATGTGCATAGCTCACTGGCATTCAGATTGTACAAGGTGCAGCATGTTCATTGATTCCAGCTTAGACATGGCTTTATACATCAGGCACAGATTGCCTCTGGGCAGGCAGTATGGCACTGTGTGGAGCTGCAGTTTGCTTCATCAGGCAACACATGGCATCTGTTCGCGCTCTTTGATCCTCCTGGTGAGGTACTTTTGGGGTCTTTCCAGTTGCTGGTGGTGTCTGCTGAGGTACATCTCACAGGGGCCATTGTACTCAATTGTGAGGCTGATGAAGGATGACTGAAAAGGCACGATGACCTCCCCTGATCTAGATGTGACTACCTTCATGATTAGGTGGGTATATGGTATGTTTCTGTAACCACTACAGCCACATGGTTGTCAAATGCAAGATATCTATCAACTTGTGTCCCCAGGTCTCTTATTACTTCTAAAGAACTTAATGGCTTAACACCTTTGCGGTTATTGGTGGACACTTACTGTTTATCCACAGGAGATGACTATACACTTTTCTGCAATTAGCTTGATGACATGGCTCTGGCACCAGTTGGCTGTTTCTATGTGGCCCTTTTGTAGGATGCTTGTGTCAGCTGGAGGGTCAGATATGGTACCCAGTTTGTAGTCCTCTGCAAACTTGTTCAGACACAGTCCTTCCATGTTGGTCTGACATATGGGAAATATATACCAACAAGGGAAGTCCTAGGACCGAGCCTTGTGGGATGCCAGTTGTAGCTGGTTTGTAGTCTGCCATGGCTGCAGCATTTCTGACCATGTCAGTTCTGTCCTTGGGCTGGTTTGCAACCCATCTACTGACATAGGGGTTTATATTTAAGCTGGTGAGCTTATCTATAATGAACACGTGGGGTATTGTATGGAAGGCTTTTGCAAGGTCCAGATAGGCTGTGTGGACCACATTCCCCTCATCAATGGCCTTGATGACTGTTTCAAATGAGTCAAACATGTTTAAGGGGCATGATTTGCCCTTAAGAAAGCCACACTGGGTAGGGTCCAGTGTCTGTAGGTCCCCAATATCTTTATTTCTGAGGTCCATGATGATCCTTTCCATAGCTTTGCAGACCAAGCTTGTCAGGATTCTGGGATGATAGTTTGTAGTATCCATTCAGGCACCACCTTTGTGGAGAGGGACCACTGTTGCTGTACACTGCTCTTTGGGTACATATCCTGTGGTAAGGCTGAAATTGAGCAGTACTGTTATTTTGCATTCCATTCTTCTTGGAGTTCATGTTGGACACAACCCAGGACACCATCTCATACCATTGATGCTGTGTGTTTTGCTTTGAAGATGCTGGCTGTTACATCAGCATCTGCAATGTCAGGGGGCCAGCATTCTCCTGGGATAGATATTTGGCATTTTTTTTTGGGGGGGGGGCAGAGTTTGCACTGAACCTGTCAGGTTGGATGTTGGCAATGTGTGTGGGTTAGGTGTATTGTTTGTAATATTTGTTAATTCAGAGCATATCTGTGAATTCCCAACAAGGTTCCTACCATCAGTTAAGAAAGCCTTGTGTTTATCCTTAGTGTCCTGTACAATTTGTATCTTCATAGGTTCATAGGTTCATACTTGGCTATCTGCCATAGGGCATTTATAAGCCTATCCAGAGTGTGTGTGTGGCTTTCACCACCCCTTGCTATGTGAATATTATGCCCATTTAGGGTTTACTTTACTGTGCCTCTGTCTAGACGTGACACAGTGAAGACCCCCACTGTAAATCTACAATCTCCCATCCACTTGGCAAGATTCCTGTTGAAGAGAGTCAGTGAGGGGCTCTGCCTAACATGGAGTGGGATTCTGTTCCAGAGTATAGGGAGCCTCTGGGTTATGAATCTGTCCCTCCAGCACATCCTATTTATTTATGTGTTGAGGTTGACATCTCTCGCTCTTGCGGCTCTGATGGATTTGGATTTTCTGAGGTGGAGCATGTCCATCAATTCTGTATTGGACATGGCCTTGTACATCGGGCATACATCGCCTCTGAGTATGCAGTATGTGACTGCATACAGCTGGGGTGTTGTCAGCCAGGCAGCATATGACAAATGTTTGAGACCTTTTATCCTCTTGGTGAGGTACTTTTGAGGTCTTTCTAAATGCTGCAGGTGTCGGGTAAGGTACATCCCATATGGGGCATTATACTCAATTATGGGCCTGATAAGAGAAGAGTATAGGGGCACAATGACCTCTCTTGATGTAGATGTGAATCCTTTCATGATAAGGTGGCCAATATAGGTGGTCTTCCTAGCCACGTTGGCAATGTGAGTGTCACATGTGGGGTTACTGTCCACTTGTGTCCCTAGGTCCCTGATTACTTCTTCCATACGTAATGGATTACCACCTATGTGATGATTTGTGAGTACCTTGTTTGGTATTTGGAGAGACATTCATACTCTCCAGTGTCTTCAGGAAGACTGAGTGGTGTTCCTGGGTTTGAGAGGGTGGTTTGTAGCATGCTACAAACCGTACAGCGGTTTTGCCTACAGTTAGTTGCACATGGATGGTCTCTGATGCTTCATGCATTGTCAGCAACCTGGACGTGTGGGTATCTTTGCTGAATATGGATACTCCCCCTCCTTTTGTGGTTTGGTCCAGGTTTTGGGGCCAGAAAGCATGATATGAGGTATAACCTGGTAGTGCTGGGGTGCTCTCAGGAGCCTTGATGCAGGTTTCCATCACTGCACAGACATCGATGTTCTCCATACTGGGGAGGGCCTCCAGAGTGTGCATCTTGAGGTTTAGACTTCTGGCATTGAGCAACATTAACCTTATGGTTTTTTCCACTTATGTTTTCTAGGGAGGTGGGTTTGTCTTTTCAGCCTTGCCTACAAAAGGCACTATGGAGGTGGCAAGAGCCTTAGCCAATATCCAGATGCCCAGGGGTGTCAGGTGCAAGCCATCCCTGGCAAAGCAGCGTGGCTTGTCAAGCATGACATCCCAAGCAGACACACATTGGATCCCCTTGGAATGACACCAGTAATTGAGCCAATTGTTAAAGCTGATCATTCTGTGTTTGTACTGTGGCATCATTCTTGGTGGGGGTA
This sequence comes from Protopterus annectens, assembly GCF_019279795.1. NCBI lineage: Eukaryota > Metazoa > Chordata > Ceratodontiformes > Protopteridae > Protopterus > Protopterus annectens. The sequence goes on from NC_056737.1 coordinate 1,466,702,762, forward strand.
GGATGCTGCTCAGGGTCAGAGTCATACCGGCCTGGCCTACATAATCAGAGAGCTCCTCTATGTCTCTTTACATGTAGTCCAGGGAGGTACGTCTCAGGTCATTCACACCAGCATGGACAATGACTGAGTCATATTTGTACTTGCTTTGGAGTGACCTGCGTGCTTGTGTTATGTGTCGGATTGTAGCAGCCTACAGGCAGCTTACTGTACCCTTTTCCTTGTTCAGTCTGGTGAGTGGGACATCAGTGTGTCTGACTATGGAGTCACCTATTACAAGTGTATCAGGCTTGTTGTTTGTCCTTACGGGCTGTGACTGTTTGGCACACCGACTTTGTGTACTATGTGTTGCATGTGCTATGTTTGGGGGTAGTGGTTGCTTGGGTGTCTGCTTTGGAGGCCTCTGTTGATTTGGTGGTTTTTAATTAGAGCCTCCGGGAATGTTTTTGGGTGTTTATGTCTTTGGTTTGCAGTTGTGATAGGTCTATGTGAGACTGGGTTTGTGGTGTGTGTGGTTACCTTCTCCTCCTGACTAGTTTAGACAGTACTGAGTTGAGAGAGCTCAGCCTCCAGTTTGGAGACATGGTTGCATCTCTCACATATATTTGTATTTCTTGTGGGGAGGAGGGGGTTGTCTGTGTACATGGGGCAGGTGTAACATTGCCCAAGATTCACAGATTCAACTTATTGTAGCTGGCCTTAGTGGATTTTATGAGTGGCCATATTTTATTGCCATAATACTGATCAGAGATTACTTCCTTTTTTAAGTTTGCTCTATCATGTAGTGGCTTCCTCATTCTCTTGCATGGTTTGGTAATGGCTGGGGTCCACCATGCCAGATGCCTGCATGTATGGTATTGGACCTTGGTTTTATTTGGGATTGCATAATCCATGCATTCCTGACAGTGTTCATAGAATGCATTTATAAAGGGTTCTAAGGTGTGGCACATATTTTCCACAGGCACAGGGCCTTTAATGGATTCCACATCAGTTTGGAGGAGTGCAACATTTCCTTTACACATGTTTTTCACTGTGGTTTTCTGGCCAGGGACTGTGGTCAGGATGTGAATATCCAGTGTGATTACTCTATGGTCTGATTCTACCAGTGAGGGATACACTTCTCATCTGGCCATAGAGTACCCATGTTGCTGATTATCACATCCAGTATGCTTGCCCCTCTTGTGGGAGTGGTACGTTGTTCCTGAGCATTTTGGTTTGTGGATTCTAGGAATCTTTGGCCTAGGGGGTTGGAGCTGGAATAATGCTCCCAGTCTATGTTTGGGTATTTTCAGTCACCCGATATAATGTAGTTTGGAGAGCTTGGTATTTCCATGTGTTCCAACGTAGGCCAAGTGCAGTTCCTGGCATTAGGAGGGTAGTCTGTAGCAGGCTACAAACTGGCAGGCAGTCTTAGCCACTGCTACTTGACCATGGATAGTCCATGCTGCTTCTTGTTGTGGTACCAACATGGGGGTGTGGTTATCCTTGACAATTATTGCTACTCACCCTCCTTTTGTAGTTTGTTCCATGTTTTGGGGCTGTAAAGCACGGTATGAGGTGTAAACTGGTAGTGTTAGGGTGCTCTTGTGAGCCTTAACCCAGTTTTCTGTTACAGGACAGATATCAACATTCTCCATGCTGAGGGGAGTTTAGACTGCATGCATCTTGCAGTTTAGACATCTGGCATTGGGTAGCATTACATCTAGGTTCTTATCCCTTGTGATACCTATGGAGGTGGGTTTGTTTTGAGCCTTACCTATTCAAGGCACAGTGGGGGTGACAACAGCCTTTGCCAGTATCCTAAAGGCCAGGACTGATAGTTGCACACCATCCCTAGCAGGTGAAGCATCGTGTCTTGCTCAGCATGTCATCCCAGGCTGGCACGCATTGGATCCCCTTTGACTAACAGCAATACTTAAGCCAATTATTGTAATTGATCATCTCATCTTCATATTGTGGCATTGTGCTTGGTGAGGGTAGGATGTTAGTCAGGGTCATCAAGTTTGCATATACTACATGGTATTACATTGCTTAACACATGGCAATCATGCCTCAGGTGGTGCTGCAGGGCTGTCTATGTTGGATGCACATACTACACTCCCTGTACATGTTTGATAGCAGGTTATGTCAACTTAGGCATCCCTTTTACTATATGTGTCAGTCAGAGACAGGTATCATTTCCTGGGTTCCTACTGAGCCAGTGTATGTGCTATGTGTTGCCGCTTTGCCAAGGCCAAGGCATACTGGGCACGCCTCCTTCTGCCTACTGGGGCAGGCTCAGGTTGTTCCTCCTCCGAGTCACGCTCTGCCTGTGATTGGCTTGGCAATGGTGGGGGGCTGTTTGGCCCAGCCCTATGCTGGTCCTGCTGCAGCTGTTTTCGCAGAATCATATTATGTAGCATAGCACATACCATGACAATTCGGGTACATGTAGTTGGTGAGTACTGCAAGGCTCCACCAGATGTGTCCAGGCACCGGAACCATGACTTGAGCAGCCCAAACACACGCTCGATTACATTTTGTGTTTGTGCGTGTGCCTCATTATGGCATTCTTGTTCAGGTGTGTGTGCATTTCTCATGAGTGTTATCAGCCACGGCTCCAGTGCATAGCCAGCATCCCCCACTAAGTGACCATATGGGATGTCCCCATTGGCAAATGTCTGGTACAGCTGCATCAAATGCCAGATATGGGAATCATGGTAGCTTCCAGGGCAGCCAACACACACATTCATTATTATGCCCTGGGCATCACACACGACCTGGCAGTTGATGGAGGGGAAGCCCTTGCGGTTAATGTAGGCCCTACCCTGCTCACCGGCTGGTGCTTTGATGCGTATATGCGTGCAGTCTACTGCACCCACTACCTCAGGGTATTCCGCTATTTGCTGGAAGAGATGCATATTGCTGGCCAATACCTCACGGGAATTGGGGAAATATACATGCTCACCGACATGTGCTGACATGGCATCCAGGAACTGGTGCAGTACCCTGGATGCTGATGCCTGAGATATCCCCATCATATCACTAGTTGGTCTCTGGAAGGTACCTGTTGCTAGTATTCTTAGGCCAACATATACCTTGGTTTCCACTGGGATGGGTTCCCCTCTGTTGGTTCTGTGTGTGAGGCGTGGCCTGCACAGCTCAACAATTTGCTGCAGGAGGTCTCTGTCCACTCTATAGCGCTCCACTATCTCCAGCTCATGTAACCCCTGGTAGGTGACCCTGGGCCTGTACACTCTTCTCCGTCTCCTCATTGTGGGTTGTCTGGCAGCATTTGCATAGTCACCACCCTCAGCAAGTTGCATATGTCTCCTTATAACAGCTATGGTAGCCCCTAGCATTTTTGGTCTGAGTAAAGTTTTTTCAGTTTTCACTTCTAATAGCTTACTCCTCTGTTGCAGTGTCTCTTGAGAGAAACATTCTGCACTGTTGTTTGCAGAGTTTTAAGTGGTGGGCTGGGCTACTGTTCTGCCTGTGTAATTGCCTGCTTCTGATTGTTTTCACCTGCTAGCTCTGCCAGTAATCCCTGCTAGCTTCCTACTATTTCCCATGCTTCATTTTCCCCTTCTGTTTCCTCAGGGGGGAGCAATGCGCATACTAGCAAAATCACGCTCACAGTGGCTAACACGTGCGCACACATGCTTAGATGGACTGGAATCTGCTTATTCAGGTTAAAATGCGTGCACACCAGCGCAAACAAGCATACAGGTGTTTAAACAGGCTTCTACATGCTTATTCTGCCTTAAACACGAGCACTCACGCTTACACGCACGCACTCTATCTTACTCATGCCTACCAGCGCGCACACGCGCGCATGCATGCCCAGCAAGAAACTTTGGTGTTATCCATAGTGTACACCTTCCATTTCTTGGCTTTCCCATGCCTACTTGTTGACACTCCACTTTCCATGATGTGTGACTGACAGCTTTCACATGCCACTGTGCTCCAATGAGCTGCATTCCTTTCATACATTCCCCCCTGTGATGTCACCTATCTCCTACTCTGTTACTCCCCCTTATCCTACTCCTACACTACACAGAATGTGCTCATTTTCTATGTAACAGTGCGATTCACTATCCTACCACTCATTTACATAGGATTGCCTACTAATGCTTAGTTACATGTCTTACACTCCGCTTCCCCCCTTAGCAACCCCTACTCGGTGGCCATGTTGTTTTTGCCTGCTATTCCCTTCCATTGTAAACTCATGTTTTGTATAATCCCACATTTGTGGGTTCAATATTTTTATTTTTCTGATTTTTTATAGCGCAGCCCATTTGCGCGATGCTGCACTACGTTTAAACATCGGCGATCGCCGGAAAAAATATATATTTTTATTTCATGTTTGCATCAGGGTACGTTGCCAGTGGCCACATATTTGGCCATTGGCATGCTGCCTGGGACATTTGCAACCTTTATTTGGGGTTGACAAGGCTCCATTGTGTTATTTGCAGAATGGTACTCAGTTATCAACTGAGTACATTTCTGCAGATAACACGACTCTTACATGGGCAGGTTTCTGCTTCCTGGATTGCAAAATTACCTCATTTGCATGCCTTTCAGCTGCAAGTGTGGTAATTAGTATATCCACACCCTGCCCGTGTAAGAGCCGTTTTAGGTGCTCTCTTACACGCACATTCAGGCTGTTCCTGGATCGCAATGGCTGCATGGAGTCTTACACTACTCTTAGACTCCATGCAAGCCATCGTGAATCCTGCCCACTATGTGCCCTAAATACAAAGCCTATCCATCCACAACTCCTTTTTTTCCATTTCTGCACATAGGGTTAAAGAGTCACTTCAACAGGGACAATTATCTAGAACCAAGGTTTACACTGTCATGTGGCTAGCCCTGCTGCGGTAGTTCTTCCACACTATACATTTGCATGCACACCTATGGCCAATTTATTGTACAATTGTTTATTTTTTTGAAGGGGAGACAGTAACAAATATACTTTACCCATGCTGTGGAAGGCAAACATAACATTTTTAAAGTAATTTAGGAATGGAGTAGAAAAGTGATTCTAGTAGAGTCAGTCTGATAATATTTACTGTTGTTTACTGTTGTTACAGGTCAGGGCACATGTACCAAATTGTCTACACTCTTTAAATAAATACATAAGAAACTGCACATAGAATTAGAAGCGAGGTAACAGGTAAACTTTTATGTAGCATTAACTCTTTGGATCATCGGGAACTGCTGCTCAAATATTTCTATCAATTAGCTCACAGCAAAAAAAAAAAAAAAAAAAGCTGTGCTGCAGAGATTGAGCAAAATTTGCAAGTAGAAAAAGCACATTTGTCTTATAAAGAAGTACAGAATACAATCAAATCCAATAAAAAGCATCCCAAAGGAAATCACTATAGGTATAGGATTTAGCTTCTTTCTCTTCATATGACATAACCAATGTTAATTAATCACAGCACAAATGCTCATCAGTAATTTATTACTTAGAAGATGATTTCTATCTGTCTCTTTCTGTCTTTAATACATTTCTTATTTATCAAGAGATTTAAGCATGAATATTAATTTATCAATAGTGAAAGCTGACAGCACGTTTGATTTCTCA